>NC_139708.1:35308129-35313129 GCF_964188405.1 Protomyctophum parallelum
CTTATGTTAATTGCACCGTTTAGATTCATCATTGTTTCTTTTGTAATTGTGTGTTTTTATATTGCTATTCATTTCATTTCATTCAAGTTCAAGATGCAAAAGTACGTTTGCATTTTAGAACGGAGCTGATGTACCTTGTGTTTTGTCATGGCTCCGACTATGAGAGGGCACACCATTCCAGATAGTGTTCCCACTCCATTGGAGATGCCCATCAGGATGCTGGCATAGCGAGGGGCGATGTCTAAATGATTGACGTTGAACCCTGAGTGAAAGAACGATAGAACTGCATTGTGACTAGTTCTATGATGACAGGCTGTCAGGCTCAGTGGGTTAACCACTAATCTTCATAGAGCCACACAGATGAATGGTTATAAGCCATAGAGCCAAAGCCTGTGTGTAATATAAAACACAATGGAAAGGGCCCTGTTCAAGGGTTTAACAACTGTGGTGAAGTGGAATTTGTGTCAATATCAGAACAAATATATATACTGTTACTGTACATACATTGATATTGTTTCTGCCAGTTTTAGAGTAATATAGTTGGAATAATGTTCCAGTTGCATTTCTAATTATAGTCAGGGATCAGGGACATCCTCTTTCAAATTCAATTTCAAATTTAAAATTAAATTAAATTAAACTAAATTCACTCTAGGATAAAATAAATGTAAGTCCATTGACTCCATTCATTAAAATGGTCTCAAGTTTCAATCTATGCTAAACATAATATTCATTATTATGAAACTGTCTTTGGGTTTGGTTGTTAAACTCCTTACCTGAGATAGCAAACCCACTAAAGCCCACAGCAAGGACCAAAAAGGAAATGGCAACACCCTTTGTGTGAGAGAAACCCACCACCAGCAGTAGAGTGGCCTCCATTCCAAATCCTGAAAGACATTTAGAAAGTAAATATCAGTAACGCTTAGAACTCTCCTCGTTGGGCACTCGTCGACTTCGTTCCTGGCGGCCAGAACAGCTACTATTATATATATATCCCCCTCCCTTTGTCAGGTTCGATGTGTTTACTTACATGCATATGGGGGGGTGGCAGTGGCTCAGGGATAGAGTGGCCGGATGGGAACTGCAAGGTTCCCAGTTCGAACCCGGGCTCCCCCAGAGAGAGTGTCGAAGTGTCCTTGAGCAAGACTCTGAACCCCTAATTGCTCCTGATGTGCAGGTTCGTGCCTCTGCCATCGGTGTGTGAATGTGTGCGTGAATGGGTGAATGTAATGAACAATCTATGCACTGTAAAGTGCCTTGGATATTCACCATTTACCATAATATGTTAATACTAATAAACTATTATTTAATCATAAGAATAAAATAGATTCATAATAAAATTAAGTTGATTCATAATTGTCTTACAGTAGCTCTAGCAGCAGCATTATTGTTTATAACCAAACGTTCAAAATGCAAGTCTAAAGTGATTGCCTTATAAACCTTCAGAGTGGCAAATCAGACAGCGAACTTAAGAAAAGGTCAAAGGCAGCTCTGTTCAGTTTAAATTTAAAAAACCTTTATTAATCCATCATAATGAATAAAGAACACAGGTGACCAACTGTAACCAGCTTCTACACAAGGTGTTTCGGCCAGGAGGCCTTCATCAGGGTCCACTAGCTCTAAATGCAAGTTTCTGAATTCAGTAGCTGGTTGTCTAAAAGCGGAAAGGTGTTGACCACATTTTTTATATATGTGCTAGCTTCCTCCTGCCAAATGAGATTGTTAGCTTCTCCCTCACCCCCTTCACCTAGCTATATGTCAAATAATAATAATATCTTCAAGTTCATTCAATTGCCATTTTTCATTTATGTTTCTTTTATTATATGTTTTTTATCATTGTCTCCAGGGTTGGGGTAAAAAAACCTTTTTGTTTTTTACTTTTATTTGTGAAAAAATGGGGGAATAAAGTCCATTTAATTTCAGAACAGCAGATGTAACCGCAAATATTTCATTTATGGCGCACCCCAGTGCATCACCAGGTAGAGTGCATATCTTATAAAGGCTCAGTCCTTGCTGCAGCCAGCCCACGTTTGAATCTAACTGCATGTCCTTCCCTCTCTTCCCCCCTGCTATTTCCTGTGTCTCTCCACATGTCACCACTGAATAAAGGCATGAAAATACCAGAATAAAACAAATAATAAAGATGAGCCTAATTCATTTATCTCCATACATTATATGAGCAAATACATGTTTTGGACACTCTTCCCCTCTGACTGGGCAACATATTTAAAATCACACCTGTGTGAAGTGTGGACCGTGGACCCGGCCTCCTCACAGAGCACGCCCTGGACCAGACGTGGACCAGGCCCCACCACGGAGCCCACCAAAGTGTGACCATGGACCCGATTTGCCTTTATCTCTTTCCCTGTCTACGTATCTCTCTTCTATTCTTTCCTCCTATTCCCCCTCTACTTTCCTCCTATTCCCCCTCTCCCCCGACACGGTCGAGGCAGATGGCCGCCCACCCTAGAGTCGGGTTCTGCCTGACGTTTCTTCCTAAAGAGGAGTTTTTCGTTACCATTGTCGCAATATTGCTTGCTCTGGGTGGATCTTTGTTGGTTTGTAAAGTGTCTTGAGACAACTTGTTGTGATTTGACACTTTAATAAAATTGAATTGAATTGAATTGAAGTAAGGGGCGCTCTTATCATTGTACATCAATATGTCTATTTGCCGGGTCATACCAAAGACTATAAAAATGGGACCCACTGCCTCCCTGCTTGGCACTCAGCATCAATTTGGGGGGTCAAATCAACTACCGGTAATCAAAATGATTCCCGAGCACGGCACGGCTCCTTGGCTGTGGCTCACCGCTCCAAGAGATGGGTCAAATGCGTAGAACAAATTTCCCTACGGTAACATGTGTGACAAATCGTACGACTTTGAAAAAGTTTCTGCACACACACACCAAAAGCTGGATATAGGAGGGGCTAGTGCCACTCAAAATCCCCTTTTCTAGTATTTCCCTCGCCTCTGATCGACTGCCATGTCTCTTCTGCCCTCTCACCTCCACAGTTCATCATCTTCCTGACGTTGGTGGTGGACATCAGGTTGTGGGTTCTCAGGTAGTCTGCCAACTGTCCACCAATGGGCACAATGATGGTCATCACCAGATGGGGCAAGGCTGACACCATGCCCACCTATGAGAGAGAGAGAGAGAGAGAGGTGGAGGTGTTAAAGAAGCCCCAGTGACCTCTCCCCATTGTTCCTCATCCCTTGCCTATCCGGGGGGGAAAAGTAAACAAAGAAACACACACCCAACCCAACACAGACTACGGCAGCAAAGGCGAGACAAACTTTGCTTCTGCCTGCAGAGAGTGTAGCAAGGCATTGCAGAGGAATAGCATAACATTCTATCTAACTTGTAGTACACATGACAATGATGACATAGCATTATGCAGTATGCACATACAGTAACATTATTCTGTATGCAGGCCAATACTGTAGTCTCACCTTGCTGATCTCAAAACCAAAGACTTCCTCAAAGTAGGCCGGCTGGCTGATGAGCAGCAGGTAGAAAGTCCAGCTCCTGCAGAAGTTGGCTACAATGATGGCATACACCGGCATGGAGGTGAAGAAGTGCTTCCATGGGGTTTTGAATTTCTGACACCAAGAGGAATAGGATATGATTGAAATTCACTCAGATGACACGTTACAATGACACTGCTAAACACTAGAGGCAGGTGACTCTCTCTCTCTCTCTCTGTGTGTGTGTGTGTGTGTGTGTGTGTGTGTGTGTGTGTGTGTGTGTGTGTGTGTGCGTGCGTGCGTGCGTGCGTGCGTGCGTGCGTGCGTGCGTGCGTGCGTGCGTGCGTGCGTGCGTGCGTGCGTGCGTGCGTGCGTGTGGGCGTGTGTGCGTGTGTGTGAGTGAGAGAGAGAGAGAGAGAAATGCTCCACTGTCAAATGTGTAAATGCATGCAAATGCTTAAACAATTTGCCATTAATCATCGATCAATGCATAAATGTTTTGATTATATTACTGACACATTTTCTGACACAATCTGAACATGGTCCTTTCCTGAATACCCCAAAGTCACTGTTCACTGTCCATGCTCTGGTGGCTGGTGCCCACTGCCCTAGTGGCAGAATGGCTATAGACCGATTCCGTACCGGTTTCATGGTCGCAGCCTACGTATTTCCTGTAGGCGGACTCGACATAGCTGCGGGAGTAAAACCCTCACCAGGCGCACCTCTTCCACTACAGTGAACGGCAGAGTGACTGATGTTAGTTTGCCTCAAACTTTACTCCTTTAACTGCTTTTTTACTAACACTAACATTACAAAGATGCCCAGAACATCGAGATGAACCTGTGTAGTTTATGGCTGCTCCAACAGTAGTGGCAACATAAAAAAAAAAAAAAAAAACGGAATGTCTAATATCCACCTCGGTGGCGGAGACCAGAGCCATTGAGTAATGGTTGAGACAAAGCAGTGAAGGGTCCTGAAAGATACGTAATTTCAGTCTTACCCAATACCCAATCTTTCTGTTTTATGAACACAAGGCTGCTGTATTTTATACCTCATACTAAGCATTTAAAGTATGAGGTATAAAGTACAGCAGCCTTGTGTTAATAAACAGAAAGATTTGGTATTGGGTAAGACTTGCGTTATGTATCTTTCACTGCTTTGTCTCAACCATTACTCAATGGCTCTGGTCTCCGCCACAGCGGTGGATATTAGACATTCCGTTTTTCTTTCTTTTTTATGTTGCCACTACTGTTGGAGCAGCCATAAACTACACAGGTTCATCTCGATGTTCTGGGCATCTTTGTAACGTTAGTGTTAGTAAAAAAGCAGGTAAAGGAGTAAAGTTTGAGGCAAACTAACATCAGTCACTCTGCCGTTCACTGTAGTGGAAGAGGTGCGCCTGGTGAGGGTTTTACTCCCGCAGCTATGTCGAGTCCGCCTACAGGAAATACGTAGGCTGCGACCATGAAACCGGTACGGAATCGGTCTATAGTCCACAGTGGTGGAAAGTAACTGAGGACATTTACTTAAGTACTGT
>NC_139708.1:35318129-35320629 GCF_964188405.1 Protomyctophum parallelum
GCAGTGGGAGCAAGGGGCGCAGTGTCTCAGGGAGCAGTTAGGGGGTTAAGTGTCTTCCTCAGGGACACTGTGACACATAGACTGAAAACCGGGACGCAAACTGGGGACCTTCTTTTTTCCAGGCGGCCTCTCAGCTACAGCCCGCTCCCCTATTCAATATAGAATATAGAGACTAATTGCTTTTGAAAGCTTCCCTGCATTATTGCAGTAGTTTAAAAATGATGATGTCAACTGACATCAAAGCTTGTCTTGGCTGTTTGCATGCTTCTATGATACTGGCCCTTGTTGAAAGTTGTTGTGGAGATGCTCACCTGTTGGCTGCAAATCTTTGACATATAAAGCCACCCGGAATCTGTGTGACAATGTAACCCCAGAAGAAGGATCCATGGATCATCCCTACTGTCTCGGGATCCCATGTGAACTGAGCAGCCTGGAACGACAAACATCACGGCCCACAGGTCACAATCACATTAAACGCTGTTCTACAGGAAGTGGACATCTTGCAATATGATAGTCACTAATAGTGCTTATAAGTTAAGGTAAAACGCAAAAGTTTCACCAACGGTCGACCCTGCCAAAAAAGACGTCTTGAATGACGACTCGACTGTGAGAACTTCGGTCTCTCCTGACAGAATGGTTGACTTTTAGGGGGCGAGAGGGACCCTTTGTTGCAGATGACGTTTCTCAAACAATTATTATTATTTATTTAATTTTCATTTACTTTTCATTCTATTTTAAACAAATATACAAGACTAGAACGATACATACATACAACCAAACAAACAATATACAAATACACATAAGGGGAGATATCTGCCTCTGCACTCACTCATCAGTACCTACAACAGGTGCATCCACTTCAACAGGTGAACAAAGTCCATTAATGACATTAAATTGAATGCAATTATATTTATTTCATATTCTGAATAGTTTAAACTTGTCTAATTGCCACGTTGACAATCAAAACATCAACATCAAAATATGGATCCCTAAGGATTACAATTTTATCCCAGTAGTTAACAAATCACAATTAGCACACTTTGCAGCCACACCAAATGACACATACTGTGGTTTGTTATTCGCCACTTACCACAAGTACCTCCTTATTCCCCTTAAAGACTGTATGGTCATTGACCATGCTAACAATGGCAACGCCCAAGTTACACCTGATGCCAAAGGAGATGCAGAATCCCAGGCCACACAGGATGGCGATGATGTAGCGCCGGGGCAAGCCGCAGCAGGTACAGTCCACAACCGGCAGCTCTTTCTCCTCCACCAGCTCAGGGCGGCCCTCCGCTGATAACTCAATGGTCTCTCCATTAGGCTGCGGCTTCTCAATCAGTCTAGGAAGAGACAGGGGTGACTTGTCACTTAAGCAATGGTTCTCAACATTTACATTTCAAGGAGCATCATAACTCAGAGTCCATTTGGTCTATTTGGAAGGTCCCATTTTGCGAACTCCTGACTTTCAGTGCAATCACACTTTGGTAGAGGCATTTGGGTCTTGTGTAGTTGATAGTTACCTTGTCGTGATGTAACTAGTCTCAGTGCCATGTCGTGTTGTGTTGCTCCATTGATTCTGAATTGATATTTAAAAAATGTCTCCTCTTGACTTACAGTACACTGCATCGTGAAACAACTAGTTCTCAAAGACACTGATTATAGAATATCACAAAACTATGTAGGCCTACGGCATTAATTTCTTATCGAAATGTCAACTTCCTGTTGATTGCATTTGAAAATCCGGATCCGCGGATCCAGTCCAAATAGCTAAATCAACATAAAGTTGACATTTGTCATGGGTTTTGTGATGTTATATATTAGCAGAATTGGCTTTGTTTGTATTGGTTTATGTTCCAAAAGATTTGATAGCTGTTTCACCATGAAGTATAGCAGACCATTTTGGATGACCAATTAAATTACAAATATATTAGCAGAATTGGCTTTGTTTGTATTGGTTTATGTTCCAAAAGATTTGATAGCTGTTTCACCATGAAGTATAGCAGACCATTTTGGATGACCAATTAAATTACAAATCAACAGAGAAATGGCGCGAGATACTGTACATGTATCTCGCAAAGTCATGGAGCTACATCACGGCCACGGCAAGGTAGCTACACAACTGAAACCTCTACTAAAGTGTCATTGTACTTTGGGGAAAGCTTTCAGAGTAAATAGCAGATCGACAAGCTCACAAGGCGTCGTGCAGCAAAAGCATTCCCCACAATAATGGAAAACAGAAAAGATACATGGTATAGAACCCTGTGGGATTTTTAAGTGGTTAAAGTTATGTATTTTCAATTTGCACACAGGCATCACTGTAACACTGCAGGACAAATGAAAGAAACAAAAGAAAGATACAAGGATGCAGCAAATTCTCTTGCAAAAAAGGGAGCTGACACCGTTTTGACTCTTGTGGAGAGTCATTATCAATAATTTATAATGATTCTCCACTCTTCTAGCTGAATGTTTGATGATGGGTTTAATGGAAACATCATGT
>NC_139708.1:35323129-35478129 GCF_964188405.1 Protomyctophum parallelum
ACAATACTGAATATAGTATATTTAAGGCTTTAAGGTATCCATAAAATAAGATAAAACAGTAAAAGTTAAAAGCACACTCAGCTTCTAATGAATAATGGCCTAAACCAAATTTATGTATTTGGCCGCACGCAGACCACGTGGAAATAAATAAATAGATATTTTTGTAAGAGCTTTTCATTAATAACCAAGAAGATCGGCCCTTGCGGGTTTATACCTCATTGGCATTAAATGAACACTGAGGTGGTAGATTGGGATCCCAGGGGGAACAAAATCATATGAAATGGGGTACATATCCATGAGGAATTTTAAACGGGGGTGAAAAAAGGCTGAAAATCACTAACCTAAACAGTGAGTGAAATGATTGTTTGGTAGCTGTCTTTCTTATGTTACACGACATAGGCTATACAGTACCTTCATTGCCTTCAGTTTCTGTAAGCACTCTAAAATGCAGCGAATCAGCCCGTTGAATTAGTCAAATTATAAACATATTGCTTTACTCCGCTCAATAACACACATTGCCCCATCTCTTTCATCCTGTCTTATATGCACAAATCTAAACTTGTCAGGCTAACACGTGACCTAGAGCGTAGCTCAATATACATGTTTAGTGCCAAGGAATGCTGCAAGAGCACCCTCATTAAACCTCAAGACAGACTGCAGCCTGACACCTTCACATATGCTACAAGCTAACGAGGCTAGCCCATAGCAATAATTACTGTTAATTGCGGATACTTTCCGTTAAAGTGCAAAGTGCGTGTGTGTGTGTGTGCGTGCGTGTTCATGTGCGCGTGTGTGTGCGTTTTTAAATCCCAAAATAGAAGTCTAGTTTAGGGGACTATCCCTGCAATAACATAATGTTTTATGAGGTAGTTTAGTTTCATTGGCACTGCATAGCATTGACATATCCAGTGTTTAACAGATAGATAGTAGTATAGTATAGTTGATAGTATAATTGATATACAGCATTTTATAAGATAATTGTATATAGGCTACACAACCACATATAGGCTCTTATGTAGCCTAAGTCGCGGGTTCGATTCCCAAGACTGGCGGCCTTTCTGCGTGTCACACTCTTTCCCTGTTTCCTGTAGATGTTGCCTTACATCCATAATGTATCCATATTCCATAATAGTCCAGGGGTGCCACTTAGCCTTCTATAATTAATAAAACAGACATATATGAGTTGAACTGCACTACTTAGTGTGTTATTTTTCTACACAAAGGTTCTTCACCAAAAATAGCTAATTTACAAGACTGTAGATTGTAAATCAGCTATTTTGGTAATCTCCCCCAGAATAGGCATGCTGGGGTTAAAGTGGTTAAATTTCAAGTAGGCTAGCCATATAATGGAAACGAATATGCTGTCACGTTTTCTGGGTGACATACTGTCATCTTCGGAGGAAAGATTTTCATATTTATGTAACGTAATGTGTAGACATAAATGTAAGGTGATAACAATCTAATTCTGGGGAGCAGTGGATGAAAAAGTTGTTTACAGGGGTGACCTGAGACAAAAAAGTAAATCGTTAGTAAGTGAAAGTTGTCCATTCATCATTCTACCCAAATGAAAGTATTGAAGTGAAAGTATTGAAAACAACAACAAAAAAGTAACAGTAGGCTTGTTCCTTGTTCAGCATCCATGACATCAGCAATGTGATGGCATTCCATCCTCAACCCAAGCCCTATAACAATAAAAGAAATAGCCAATAAAAACTCATTACACCTGTAATGAGTTTTTATTGGCTACGTTGGCAACATTATGCGTTGATTGCTTGTACATCTGCTATTTTCAAGATGTTTATAACGTTTTGAAACTTTTTGAAATATTTTGAAACCTATTGGCCAGCCTATGACATGTCCAAACCTATTGGCCAGCCTATGACATGTCCAAACCTATTGGCCAGCCTATGACATGTCCAAAATAAACCTATTGGCCAGCCTATGACATGTCCAAACCTATTGGCCAGCCTATGACATGTCCAAACCTATTGGCCAGCCTATGACATGTCCAAAATAAACCTATTGGCCAGCCTATGACATGTCCTATTGGCCAGCCTATGACATGTCCAAACCTATTGGCCAGCCTATGACATGTCCAAACCTATTGGCCAGCCTATGACATCATGTCCAAACCTATTGGCCAGCCTATGACATGTCCAAACCTATTGGCCAGCCTATGACATGTCCAAACCTATTGGCCAGCCTATGACATGTCCAAACCTATTGGCCAGCCTATGACATGTCCAAAATAGAAACCTATTGGCCAGCCTATGACATGTCCTATTGGCCAGCCTATGACATGTATGTCCAAAAGAGGGACGCCAGGTTGACATGGCCACGTCCAGTTTTGTTTGACCTTGGGACTCAACCTTTATTCGGCTTAAAAGTTAACAATGAAACTTGCATGAAACCCCATTTTAAGAAACTTTGCAGGTGTTAAAGATGAATGATGTGGAGTAGATACATTACAAATACCTCAAAATGTTATGAAAGTAGAGGTTCACGCGCCATCATGCACCTGTAACCCAACATGCCTTGCACTGCATCAACGTGCGTGTCACATGATCGGCCGTAGCCAATCGGAAGAAGGAAACACAGGTATGAAGTTCCTGTTTCTGTGCTGTTTTCTCTGAATCTAGGCGGCATCCGCGGTGTTCGAATAGAATAGGGATCACATAGGGGTTACAATATTAACGCTTCTGAAGAGAAATAGACTTTTTAGACGGATGGAGTGAGTAATGGCGGACTTTGAGGAATGGAAGCTACGGGGAGGGGGTACTTAATTGCTAGGGGGAGTGGGTACTATTGCCAAAATGAAAGTAAAAAATAATAATGCATAAAGCATATTAAAGATGGTGAAAGGAGTCTACGTTGGTGCCAGAGGTGCGAGGGGCGTGGAGACGCGCGGAGCACCGTCGCACGTGTGGAGATGGAACTGGTAGAAGGCAGAGGGGAAGCCAATGACGTATGAGGAGCAGAAAGCACAGTGGGGAGCGGCAGTTTCGCCTAACTCACGGACACGGTGTATATATACATTACAGTAGACTATACTTAAATAAAAAAATGTTGTTCCAGGAAAAGTTATTTCCCATCATGTTGTTCCAAAACATACGAAATACCCAAAATAATTCCCTGCAATCAAGGGCATCATAATTTTAGGGCCTACCCGATAAAAGCCTTGTTCTTCTTCTTTCAAGTACTTCTTGGAATAATTTGTTTGGTATAATATATCCATCTTGTATTCCAACTCGTAGCGACTGGCGAGGCTAAAAACAAACAGGGGGGACCAAAACAGTTTTTTAACTTTTTTGTCATCCGGTCTAAACCAAGCCTAGACCGGATCACAAAGCGATTTAATAACCACTAATTTTCGGAGGAAAACCTACAGTAGTCTGGCTTTCCTCCGAGATGGAAAGGCTGGTGAAGGGAGGTTACCATAATACAATGGTAAGAGCATACTTTGAGACTTAAAGAGGGTCGATTAAAAAATACTATACTGGTATACTCATACTGTATTCAATGATTTCACTTAATTCAAATATCACTTATTTTTTTTTGTTTTGTTGTTACTATAGAGTGTGCTGAGTTCCTCCCTGTCCCCAGTTAACCCCTGGGGTCAAAAAACCTTAGGTTTAGTTTTTGGCTATATATAGGTGGCCCAGCCGGTGGCCCCGGCCTTGGTGTGCGTGCTGTTGGCCTGTCGCGTGTCCCCCCACTGTAGAGCGTGGGCATGAGCACATCTTGTCACCGGGGCGTACCAGGGGTTTTTTCAAATCACCCAAATCACTGATTGCTCCTTTAAAGTAAAGTTGCGGTATGACACACTTTAGATCTAACTCTAAAATGTGCGTGCGTTTGAGTGCGTGCGTGTGTGTGTGTGTGTGTGTGTGTGTGTGTGTGTGTGTGTGTGTGTGTGTGTGTGTGTGTGTGTGTGTGTGAAAGAGAGACAGAGAAAGAGTTTTTCTAACTGAATAGCATAGCTTCTATTAAATGAATTGTTTGTTTTGAAAATGAAAATAGCATAGGATTGTATCCCGATCAAGCATCCTAAATAACCTACGATCAACGTTTAGTCATGTCTCCGCGTTTTGACAATCATTTAAATACAGATGTGCAGTAGTTATATTTAGCCATGACTGCGTCACTGTTCAGTGTTGGGTATGAAGCTCTGGCAGACACTGACTGCAATATGTAAAACATTTATTGGATCATGACAACTGCACATGGTGGACCCTTTGGAAACGGGGCTTCACATGTCTCTGTCTGTTTGTGTTTAGTTGATGAAGGGTGCCTGATACGGAGGTCTAGAGCACTGGTTCTCAAAGTGCGGTCAGGGTCCAGTTCCTTGATGGGTTTCCAAATGGACCCTTACAGGCCTGTACTCTGAGAGTAATATGGAACCAAAATGGTTAAATCAATGGTCCATTTGGTTCTATTTGTACACTCTCAGAATTAAGGCGGTCCTTAAATTTGTTTAAATTAAAAAGTGTGAAACCGGACCACTAGAGATGCCCCATGAGTGAAATTATTTCTCATATAGTTTTGACATTATCTAAGCAGCCTTCGCTGCTTAGATAATGTTTGTGCATTTGCGATTACATAAATGCTGTATAGGTTAGGTTACAAACAACAGTACTGTATGGGTACAGTATGTCACCATGTAGCATGTACGGCAGGCTTGGCTTTCACTGGTGAATGACAGGACTTTTCTTACCTTTTATTATATATTAAATTCATCAATTCACAGAGCGTTCCTGGTAATCCTCTCATAAGAGGATGATACACAGAGAGAGAGAGAGAGAGAGAGAGAGAGAGAGAGAGAGAGAGAGAGAGAGAGAGAGAGAGAGAGAGAGAGAGAAAGAGGCTGTGGTGGTGGCAAAAGTATTATATAATTCCCCCTCGCTATGCTAGTCATTATTTATCCAGGTTCATCTATTCTATATGACTCCATGTCCTGCCATCTATAAACTGCCTCTGTTTATTTATCTCTGTTCAAGTAATTTTTCCTCACTGTCCCGTTTACTTGGTGGAAGTTTAGAGTCACGGAAATCCTTGTGTGCTCACGTAGTAACATATATAGACTCAGCATATTGAATGGCCTGGCCACCTGCGGAGGCCGAGACCTTCATTAATGCTGCATTCATCTGTTAGAGAACATGACCCTAGTTGAGGATTCTTTTTGTTTTTTGTTTTTTTTAATAACTGAATTGATGATTGAAAATCTGCCCTCACACCCCTCCCCCATGAGACTGTCTAAAATGATTACAGTTCGTGAATTTCCCCTCTATTTTCTATGACACGTTCACTCTCTCTGCACTCCCTCCCCCTCCCTCAAGTGAACAGATTGGGTCGCAGTGGGACTGAGTCACCTAGGGAGACACCCACCCCCCAACACACACACACACACACACACACACACACACACACACACACACACACACACACACACACACACACACACACACACACACACACACACACACACACACACACACACACACACACACACACACACATCCTGTTAGACCCCTTTTCACTCTGTCGCTTGTAGACTGGCACGCACAACATACTGTATACTTAAGCAGGCACACGCCATATGAGATATGACCTTCAGAGACTTTAATCAGGTATTAAATACCAAGTTATGAGCTCTGGTCATACTCTGTGTATAATGTGTGACACGTATACAAGAACAATGTTTATCTTTCATAAACATTCCTGTACATAGATACATGTGCGCTATCAAAGCATCATACAAATTGCAAGAGTAGTAATAATATTAATATATACACATACATGTATGGCACTAACCATAATGTGATTGTTTCTAATATTTAAAATATAAGCTGACTGGAGTGTGAGCTTAATCATGGTCCACAGTAACTGTATTGACTTGTGCTTTCGTTTGAAATGTTTCAATCAATCAATCAATCAATCAATCAATCAATCAATCAATCAATCAATCAATCAATCAATCAATGCCATGTTTCTACATGTCCATGTAGAAACAAATCCAGTATTTAAGACCAGCGATGGACAGAAACATGGAGCGAGACAGAAAGAGGGACAGACAAAATGAATAAAGTTGAAGAACGGGTCTACTAATCCTTGCATCTAAGCTTTAGGTCTTAGCCCACCTTCTCTACTGAACTGTCTATAACCTCTGTAATAAGGCATTCCTGTTTGTATCTCATTTTACTCTCTGATTTATGACTAATACTACACAGCACAATCTGCTGTGTTAATTTACCCCTAGAGTTGATTATTACACTCTCAGAGAATTAAAAACACTTCAGAGTTTTGTGTACTACTACAGAACTCAAGTCATTTTGGGAAGAAATAAAATAACCCATAGTCTAGTCTACTTATTTTATATATTTTATGTCCTAAAATTCACTAGTTCACTAGTTTATCTTAATTCACTGAATTAAGATAAACTATAAGCTTCAGTGTAAATTATCTGCAGCACTCTCATCAAAGAATAATGTCCAAATTCTCGTTTACTGTTGTCAAAACGGCTCCTCCTGTCACAGCCATCTGGAGAGTTTGCATGCCAGCAACTTGATTGGGGGAAAGCCAGCTAGCTTGTAGTTAATAGTCACTTATCTGGTTACTTATATTTCTAAAGGTAACAAAGTTTACATTCCCTGTTGCTTCATTATGCTGAAGCCTGATTTATAGGCCTACTTTGTGGCGTGCCAGTGGCATGGGGCCAAAATTGCCAAGAACATCACATGTTCAATTAGGCCTACTTGCAGACCAGCTATTTTCAGGACACTACTGTACTGTATTATACTACTGTACAATGAAGCATAGAATAAGACCAACTGATCAATGTAAATGACTGGCATCACACTGACAAACTGGAGAATGTCTTTGAAAAGTGCACTAAGTGAGATTTATTTTTCCTCATAATCTTCCACTTTATTTGATAGATAGTGACAGTATAGGCAGGAGAGAGAGAGAGAGAGAGAGAGAGAGAGAGAGAGAGAGAGAGAGAGGATGGCGTGCAGCAAGGGTCCTACGGTCAGATTCGATCCCAGGCCAGCTCGGGGTTGTAATTACTGTAGGTTTCATGGTATGCAGATTATGCACTATATACCAGGAGAGATACTATAGATCAACAAAGTTTTCAGTTTAAATTGACTGATGGAACTGACAACACTGGGCCAACAGAAGAGATGAATGTCTTTACAAAGAGGTCGTTTCCTGTTCCACTATATCTATTACCTTCCCCCCTCTCCCTCGCACGCGCCCACGCACACACAACACTGTTATACATAAGTAATAGCTATTAAAGCCACTATTATTATAATTGATCAATGAGTGGTTATCTAACGGGCAATGATGAACAGAGACTGCAGTACACTTTAAGTTTGTTACGATGGAATGGTTTGAAGGCATGGGAAGAGTGAGAGAGTGCACTTGACCTTACTAACTTTATGCTTACTGAGTGGAGTTTAATATAGAAACAGGAGATGCATTCTGATAGAGAAAATCTTTAAATAATTGATGGACTCCTGGCTGCTTTCATACGGAGGGATATCACAGGCTTGTCTGTGAGGCAGTGAGGATGCTCACAGACAAACTCAGCAATTCACACGGAAGGAATAAAGGGATGGCCCACCACCTCTCGCATGCACGCACGCACGCATGCACACACGCACACACACACACACACACACACACACACACACACACACACACACACACACACACACACACACACACACACACACACACACACACACACACACACACACACACACACACACACACACACACTGAATTCACTTCCTCGGACGCCATTTTTGCACTACAATCAATGAGAATGCATGAAACCCAATCAGAATCCAATCTGACACAAATGCAAGCCATCTCGCATGCCATCAGCGCGCACGTGGCTCACCATCCAATATACGAGAGACAAATCCTGTGACTCGCGTGCCCTTAGACCGTTAATCCCGGGGGTCCTGATAGGCTGAAAGTTGGCTGTGGCTTTCAGTGATGGAAGGATGGGTGGATGAAGGGGTGGGTGGATCTAGAGGCGGAAGTGACATGGGGTGGTGGAGGTGGAGGGGTGTGTGGGGGTGGGGATTTGCATGGGCCAACAGCTGGACTGAAAAAAAAACAAGCTATTTCAGGACGGGATTTATACGTTTGGTTGCTACCTCAAATCCTGAGAGAACTCAAGCTTTAACCAATGGATATTACGCATATCAATATCTACAATCTGCCCTTTTCCAGTGGAATAGTTACACCACATGTTTCATCTTATGTACTGTATGTATAGAGTTCATTCAGATTTTCAAATATCCTATTAATTATAAACTATTGAGGTCTCTACTTTTTCCATTTAGACATGGCTTGCAAAAGCATCTGTAAATTCAACTATTGAGTGTGTAAAAATGTACCTCCTAAATTATATGTTTTGTATTAGACCAACATATATGTTAACAGTGTGTTAATGTATCAGATACCAATTATGTGTCATGGTTACACCTATGTCTCATTGTTCATATAGGTTTCATAATGTCATGGAGCTACATAATGTCATGAGCAACAATGAGCTACATAATGTCATGGTGGACTATACTGCATGGACTACGGAATGGACTACTGCGTGTCCATTCCGTCCATGCCTTTCTCTCAGTCTGTCCTCAATTTCTTGTCTCTCTGCTGTTCTATCAAACAACTTACTAATTTAAATAAAACGTATAGGTTACTAGAATTATATTCAAAATAAAAAACAACTTTTGTCATGATAGGCTGCTCTGAGTTATAATTAAAAAGCATAATAGTATATATATTCCTATAAGATTAAGGCCATGATATTAATTATTAGAAAGACACGTTTCTTTTTACCATGCTTCTTTGATATAGACTAACTAATTTTGACACTTTTATTTACTGAAAACAATATTTTGAAGTAGTCTAAATAGGGACTATTTCTTAGGTCACGATTTTATTAATTGTAAAAAACGGTGTATCGGGTTATATAGCTGAAATTAAATGTGAGAAAATCAGATGAAATCAGTAATGCTGATCAATGTGCTTCTACTTTTGTTCCATCTGGTCAAGTGTCCTTCCACCAGCTATAGTAGGACACAAATTATGAACCGCAATATTATGTAACATTTTAACCCAGACACGAATCGACCTACTGTATACGTACACATTTAGCTGATCACATCGGACAATAACCTCAGCAAGCAAAGTAAACAGCCAAAGAAAACAGAAAAAACTAATTCCTGCGTAACTCCACCACCGAACCCTGAATCTAGAGTAGACCGCGTCAAAGTATCAAACTAATTAACTACTGCGAGCACGTTTTAGGCCATGGCAAGATGTTCCTCGGTCGGACTATATCTTTCTCCATCACTGCACTGTCTGGGCCAGATGTTGCACAGCTGCAGTTTGCTGTCCCATCCAAGCACCATCATTCAGCGCCTCCAGGTGCGCACGATCCCTCCCTCCCCTCTAGTAGGCAAACGGGATTTAATTTGGTCGAACAATTAAACAATAAACCCCGTTTTCAAATAATAATAATAATAGGTGCATGGACAAAAACTAGACTAATAAGGGAATCACACCACAATACAGCGGGCGGTCGATTGTTGAGGTGCACACGCAAACTATTCTCGGCAAACGGGTTTAAAACGCAGACATCTAATAGTTGGGAGGTAAATTCAACAAACTTTGAAGTTGCAGGGTAGCCTACCTGTGAATCTTTCCCAGAGTTTTAGCAGCGGCCGCCTTAAACCTGTCTGGTCGGATGTCCATCCTCACACAGCTCCGTGACCCTGCCGGTGGTGTGCTGTTGTTGTCCTGCACTACACTAACATACACTACTTCTGTCCTGCTCCAACGCGCTCTGGCTTTCTCTTTTTCCCCTCCCACCTCTCTGCACCAGCACGCACCCGGAGTCCAATTTAAAACCCACTGAAAAGAACGCAAGCAAGTGCAGGTGATTTACTAGTCTGACCGTCTGACGCTCAGCAATAACAGGCTATATGAATTATGAACATTGTAGGACAAAATATAAAATAAATATAAAGCAGTTTTATACTGGAAAATGAGAATGAGATGGGGAATTGTATACGGCTTATAGTGCCATCAATAACGAACAGTACAGCCTACAATACACTGTTCAGGGGAAAGTATTTTGTTTTTTGTGTGTAGGCTATATAGGCTATCATTGGTGGTTACAATCGCCAAGATATAAAGCCATCAATAGCCTAGACCTACTTAAATAAAAAATATACATTTGCTTACAATATAAATAAATCAAATAAAGCCAAAACTTAACACAGATAAAATTAGACATTCACTTGAATAATTAACAACCCTAGTAATTAACAAGTCTAGAACTGGTAAAGGCAGGATGTGTCATTTAATTTACACCTGCCAGAGGCCAGGTTGGGTTTGACAGCCACCTACAGGTCTATTCTTTGTTCTAGTGAAAAGATAAACAATGAATTTCAGTATTTGTGTTTATTTAAAAGTAAACTCAAATATACAAACATTTTTCTGCCATATATCTATTTAATATATTGTCTTATATTTGAGGTAAAAACAAATTAACTGAAAACATTTTACATCAATATACTGTAACAACAGAGTTCCAAAGAAATCACATCTCCACAGATATGA
The DNA here is from genome assembly GCF_964188405.1 of Protomyctophum parallelum. Lineage (NCBI taxonomy): Eukaryota > Metazoa > Chordata > Actinopteri > Myctophiformes > Myctophidae > Protomyctophum > Protomyctophum parallelum. Next base: position 35,333,783 of record NC_139708.1, read on the forward strand.
AAACACACCAACTCCTTTCTACGCACGCACAATACAAAATAATCACAGTTAGAACTTAGAATCATAATATAAATCACAATGGTTTTCATGCAAAACCATATTTGTTGAATTTGTTAAGCTTAAAGTACAGCATAAAACAGCTGACCATTTTCATTATAGATATGGTCATCTACCAATAATGATCATTTTCATACATCATGTGATCATTTCTAAGAAATGAAGTGCTGTCCCTGCTGAACAATGACTAAATATTAGTAGCAAGAGAATGGATCCAATCGATGGAGGCATTCAGGAAGAGACCACAAATACCATACAGAGTAATACTAGGAATACCATTCAGAATATATTTTTTCTCCTCAGTGACTTTAAATCTAAATGTCATCTCAATAATTGTCTCCACAAAATGGTCATTACCAGCATTTTGACATTAAGGAAGTAGTATTGTTTTTATTATTTACATTCAAACAATATTTGCAGATAATTAACACATTTTAAGCACATTTTTGCCAACTACCTGTTTTACCATAGAAATAATTGAATATTTTCAATGGTTGCCCATAATCTGCTGGATTCAAGAGGTCTGAGTACATGTGCAGTTTTGCACTATTGTTTGGTTGGGCTCTACAATGCTTGGGAACAAAGATAGTCATTCTAATAATGACATAAGGTTGCCATTTACAATAGGAACTCAATCAGTCAACTCTGCCCGCACCTACATTTTGTGTGCTACATCTCTAAATTGCGACTTTGCACTTTGACATTTTAAACCTCAGCCTCTCTTTGCAGCAGCATTCCCATCAAGTTCTACCTGTCCGTTCTCAAATCTAGCTAACAAACACACAGACAGGACATACAGTATAACAATTCCCTGCCACACATTCCAACAGGCAGGGTAATAACTCTTCTACAGTACATTACTTTAAATAGACTACATTCCGTTCAAACTTACAAAATATTTGAATTCTTCACTGATAAAACAATAACCTGTGAGCAAATATGCTTGCAAACATTTATTGCACTGTTCACTACTAACTTGTTATACATCACTACTGGAAGTATCTTAAAACTATATGAAACACAATACATGTGCGAGGTTTTGTTTTTGTATCGGTTCTTTCCACTGCTACTGGACCATTCTTACACATGATTCCAAGACGTACAATGCAGCGAACATCCACAAATTCTTTGTTTCCTCCAACCTGGAAATTGTTTATAAGAACCTGCATTTCATTGGTTCTCATCACATTTGTTTGGCAAAATATATATATTTCAAGTAGGTCTGTGTGCCAGAACCTCACAGAGGTTCTGTGGATGTGGAGATGTGTTAAAATGATGTTAAAATATATATATAAGACTGCTTTTCAGTTTAAATTAATCTGAACACTCAATATCTGTCAAAGAAAAGAAAATTCATAGGTACGGTTTGTATAAACATTTAAGGGCCTTTCACACGTCTAAGCTGTGGGCTAATCTAAACCCTAGGATACAGAAGGCCCAGAGCTAGTTCAACCCCATATATTTAAAACACAATCTCGTCGTAAAGTGACATTAGAATGGATCTAGAAAGACTATCACGTAACTTTACACAACATGCTTTGTAGTGGGTACCTAAATGCATGCTGAGAATAAGCTTACAACATACAGATATTTTGTAATTGTCTTAGATTACTCTGTCTAAAACTGATTAAAAAAAGTATCAGTATCAAATATTTGAAGTCCATCCCACGTGGAATCCTTTCGTCACCATAAACAGGTTTTTACGGTATGTAAACACAAAGCTCAATCACACTGGCCAAATCCTATCTTTGGAAAACTGGGACTTTGCTTCCACCTGATCACCCACTGACTGAGCTCACCGAGCACTAACCCGAGCAATTCTATAGGCCCAGAACCTTCAAGTCATATATCATGATAGCCCATCACTTGTCCCTTTACTTTACCCACTGCCTCGATTTTCTGCGTTTTTCTTATTATCTTGTCTGTATGTTGCAGTGTTGTATCGCCTGGCATGCACCTTTCCGATGGGAGTCATGGCATGGGACAATACTCTTCAAGTCTGTGTGTGTGTGTGTGTGTGTGTGTATTGTCAGTCGCTGTTTAGGATTAAGGTGGTTTTATTTTTAATGTGGCTCCAGTATAGCAAAGCATCAAACTGGGCCAATGAAATAAAGATTGAAAAGATGGGGTTCCCACAGCTCCTCCATCAGCAGGTGAAACTGTCCTTGTTTGATCTCAGAATGGACCCAATATTTCCCTTTAAATTTTGTGTTCCAACAAGTGAGAGGACCACCGTGACAACACAATCACCCTCACTGTTTGATGACTATTGTGTTTCATTCTGCGAAATATTCCACAATTAATAGAATAACGCGCATCAGAGTCAATTTGCTAGCATACGAAAATACAGACTTCAGCGGGCAAGATCCTTAAGTGTGAAATGACTGTAAGCCCAGGGATAACAGAGTTGGGTTACTGTCTTAAATGTGAAAAGCCCCAACAAATGCATGGAATTAGCTTCATTTGGATTAAGAAACCTACACTTTACTCTGTTCAGCGAGTGTAACATTTTAAAGGCACTTGTCTGATTGTTCTGGCTGCTGGCTTATCCAGCTACATCAGCAATACAGAGAATACTGGTAAATCAAAATACCATTACAGTCTTCCTCAGATAAACAATCGTTTTGTTCTCAGTTCCCCTCTCTACGCGATCTCTTTCCCAACAGCTCTCTCTTACCACTCTCTCGGACAAGGTCGGACGTTGAAATAGCTACAGTATACTTCCTCCTTCCGTCACAGCTACTTCCTGGCTCACATCCCCGTGTCCTCCTCTTCATCCTCATCGTCGTCGTCCATGTCCCCCCCCTGGGGAAGGAGGTGGTAGTGGTCGGTGCCCAGCGGCAGGAAGGACGCCCTTCGACGAGTCAGGTCCCCGTCGGCGGGGGCGTGGTGGGTGCTGACGTCGTCCATCTGCTCTGAAGAGCTGCACTTGGTGTAGCGCTCACGATGCAGCTCCTGGTCACCGATGTCCTCCTCAGAGCCCATGCTGGGAACCCCGCGTTGTTGCAGCATGTGGTGGATGTAGCCCAGAGGTACTGGGAAACTGGCTAAGAGGATGAGCATGCTGATCATAGCCAAGGCCCAGCCAGGGTATTCCAGACTCTCCTCAGACGCCTAACAAACAGGGAGAGAGAGAGATTCTTTGTCAGAGATGCAGGCACAAGCAAGTCAGTCGACACGGAAATCGGACACAGACTAGAGTAACAGACAATGGGCTCTATGTATGCACACAGAATAACTCTTTCTACTTTCTTCAGCATTTTAACCACAAATTAAAATAAATTTCTCTCTCTCTGGTCTGACTAAGCAGTATTTCTATTCATAAGGCTTGGTCATGAAAGTGCAGTGTGCACTGGATGAGAAATAATGTTCCAACATCTTACTGAGTTTTGATTCCAAGCTGTGTATTTCGGTCGTTTGAAGACCATGCGAAGCAAGCTGGCAGCCAGGAGACCCACCATAGCCAGTAAGCACACATATTTCCAAAGGTACTTGTAGATCACTGGAGGGCGCCATTTCAGCATGACTTCAATGTCATCCAAGAATCTAAGGGGTAATGGAAAATATAAGACATTTTATGTGCCAAACAAGAGCCTGATTCATACCCAATTGTGCATTAGCGGCGTGCACAAAAAAAGATCTTGCAGATCGTCTATTTTTGATGTGTGACACCCAGACTTAAATAGGGGTAACACTGTCTTAAAGTATGAGGGATTTAAATGTCTACTTGGGCTCTTGTGTGCACAGAATAAAAAACCTTAAATGAAAAACCTTTAATTACATTACATTTTTAAAATGAAAATAAGGCAACACACATCAGAAACACAATATCAGAAGCAGGAATGTGGAAGCAGGAATGTGTTTTTAAGGAGTTTAGTTTCGGCACAAACAAGGGACTAAATTAATTTCGCTCCTATGCCAACAAAATGTGGAACGCCCTACCAACAGTCATTAAGACATGTGAATCCCTTGACTCCTTCAAAACCGCTCTCAAAGGGCACCTACGGACGGCTGCAATTCGAAACTGGCCACCGTAACATCTGAATCCCCCACCCACCCCTTCCCCCCTCACTTTTCCCTTTTTACCTCCTTTATGATGATTTCCTGTTCTTGGCTATATAGAAGTGTATATTTGTACGTCTCTAAATGTTATGATGAATTGAACATGGTGGACCCTATTGTAAACAAGTGTAATGCTTTATGGTGCCGTCCACAGTCAACAGTTTTGTATTGAGTTGTACAGTACTTGAAATGTACTGTAATTCTCCAATCCGTTAATACCGATAAATACTTCATGAACATGAGGGCTGACCTAGACCGGCAGTTGAAGTTCCCGCAAGAGATCACCACAACCGCTCTACGACCAGACATCGTGTTGTGGTCCACCTCTACTAAGACAGTCATCATGGTAGAGCTGACAGTTCCTTGGGAGGAGGGAATGGAGGCTGCCTTTGAGAGAAAAAGGGACAAATATTCAGAGCTGGCAAGTGAGTGCTCACAAGCAGGGTGGAGAGCCTTCACATACCCAGTGGAAGTCGGGTGTAGAGGCTACACTGGAGCATCCACCCAGCGGCTACTAAAGTCCCTTGGGATCAAAGGCTCCAAGCTGAAGAATGCCCTCAAAGTCCTGGCAGAGGAGGCAGAACAAGGAAGCTTCTGCATGGTTATGGCTCAGGAGAAACGACAAATCGTGGGGAAAACAAGGAGCGTAGACAGGGGGCAGTAGGGAACCTTTCCTGCTGCTATATTCCACCACCTTGAGATGCTGTGGTATGCGGTCAGCCCACGCCTGACTCAGGGAGATGGACGTCCCTGCCATGCATAGTCCCTTGGGACTCATTCCACAACCACAAAAGCAATAACACTGGGACAGAGTGTGGGGAGAACAAGGATCCTTCCGCTGGCTGCAGGGGGCGGCAGGGAGACGTCCCTGTCGCTGCTCCACCACCCAGAGATGTTCCGGGATTAAAGGAGCGAAACATCTGTGAAGGGTGGCTCCCGGGCTGATGACCCTGCAGCCAGCACCATGGCACCGTCGGAGGTGCGTCAGGCAGAAATGCCCAGCAAGTCTAATCACTTGTGCTTACATCTATTTTAGCTGGCTTACCAGTGACTACTGTGAATAGAGCAGTTGGCATCCAGGAAAAGACTGGTGGGCTGCCAGGGAAGACTGGCTGGCAGCGGGAAAGACTGCACCAGGGGTGGATGGGGCTAGTTACCCCTTTCCACATGTCTGTGAAGCAAGCTTCATAGACTCCCTAACTCAACTACGAGCAACATAAGGAAAAAACAGCCCGGCGGTCCACCGAGAGGCGGGATGGAAGATGGACCAAACAGGACGGATAACACGGAAACGACTGACATGACAATCACGAACGATATGAAGATCCTCAGAGAATGTGGCTGTGGGTGGGCCAATGTAACAACCTACCGGGGCCTGCGAACTCATCAGTGGAAGATGAAATGCGGCGGCGGCCGCAACCAGATGCAAGCTTGCACTGCAGAAGCAGATCAGACAAGGAGGAATCATAGCCAGGTTGAGCACCACAGTGCTATTGATCCAACCATTGCAACTGGTGAGAGAGAGGAGGACCAGCCTTCCCAGCATTAGGTGCAGCAACAACATCACAGCCCACAGCACAACGAAACGCCAAGCACCAAACCCGCAAGAGTCGCACCAGAGAAGCTAATCCGGAAAGCCAAAGTCAAGTGGCCAAAAGCCAATGACAAAGAATCCTGGAGCAGCTTCGATGATATTCTATGCACCACCCTCCAAAGTACGCTAAGAGGCAGCGTAACCTCCAAACTGAACATCATGGGACACATCATCTACGAGGAAGGCAAAGAGCGATTTGGAGAAATACCCCAGAGGAGGATTATTCCCAAACAGATCGGGAGACGGGAGAGGGAAATCCTCCAGCTCGTAAAGGAACGACGCCTCCTACGGAAACAATGGAGAAAAGCCAATGACCAGGACAAAGACGGCTTGAAGAACCTGTGGAACCAGATCAAAGTAAAACTCGCACACCTGAGGAGAGCTGAAAGGATCAGGAAACGCAGAAGCCGCAAGGAGAAAGCAAGGGCTAGCTTCTCCCGGGACCCCTTCAAGTATGCCCGAGGCCTGCTGGAGGAAAAGAAGAATGGGACACTGCAGACCAGTGAACAGGAGTTGGAGGAATACATCACAGTTCAGCTCAGCGACAGCCAAAAGAACAACCCCCTCGGATCACCAGGCCATGTACCTCAGCCACCTGAGCCTTCCTCGCAGTTTGACACCACTCCCCCGAAATGGGCTGAGGTCAAGCAGGTGGTTGAGCGAGCGAGAGCTGCATCAGCACCCGGCCCGAATGGAGTACCATACAGGGTGTTCAAAAGCTGTCCTGGACTCCTGAAACTGTTATGGAAGCTGATGGGTGTTGCCTGGAAAACCCAAGCCATGCCATCAGCGTGGAGCAGGGCAATCACGACCTTTATCCCAAAGGAGAAAGACTCTCATAACATCAGCCAGTTCAGAGGCATAGCCCTGCTCAACGTGGAAGGGAAGATTTTCTTCACTGTGGCTGGAATTACATCGACACCAGTTGTCAGAAGGCAGGCGTCCCAGGTTTCCCTGGCTGCGTGGAGCACTCTGCTATGATCTGGGAGCAAATCCAGACAGCCAAGCGCAACAAAGCAGACCTACACGTGGTTTGGTTGGATCTTGCAAACACCTATGGGTCGGTTCCCCACCAACTCATCAGCTTTGCACTGAACTTCTTCCATGTTCCACCCTGCATCCAGAGCCTCATAGTGAACTACTTTAACAACTTCCAAGTCTGCTACACAACTCAGGAGGTCTCAACTGGTTGGCACCAGCTAGAGAAGGGGATAGCAATGGGTTGCTCCATTTCTCCAATCCTTTTCACAATAGCCTTTGAGATCATCCTGATTGGTGGAAGACAGATGGTCCGAGGAGTCCGTTCCCAATCAGGTCAGCGACTCCCGGCCCTACGGAGCTACATGGATGACGTCACCACTCTCCTCCAGACAGCAGTGTGCACCTCCAGACTCCTGAAAAGACTCTGGGAGCTTCTAGCATGGGCCCGGATGAAAATAAAACCTACCAAGTCACGCAGCCTCTCCATCCGGAAAGGAGTCAGGAATGACAACATCACATTCTCAGTGTATGGTGAGGAAATCCCACGTGTGGTTGATGAACCTGTGCGGAGCCTTGGAAGGCTTTACACTGCAGACCTGTCTGACAAGCACATGGCTGCCTCAGTCACATCTCAGCTCTTGGACGGCCTGAACAAAATTGACCAAAGCTTTCTCCCAGGGAAACTCAAGGTCTGGTGTTACCAGTTCACCCTATTCCATCGTTTGATGTGGCCCCTGAAGTTGTGTGATATCACCTCCACAACTGTCCTCAAGCTGGATTCAAAAGCCAACAATTACATCCGTAAGTGGCTGGGCCTTCCCAGATGCCTTTCCAACACAGCTCTGTTTGGAAGAACCACCCTGAAGCTGCCACTGAAATCCATCAGCCTGGGCTACAAACAGGAGAAGGTGAGGCTTGTGTTCGAGCTGAGAGACTCACCTGATCCAACTGTCCGCAACGCCAAGGTCCAAGTCCGCACTGGACGTAAATGGAATGCTATGCAGACAGTAGACCAGGCCATTGGCCGACTGAAACATCAGGAAATGTTAGGACAAGTGAAGTCTGGCAGGGCTGGTTTCGGCTGGGGAACAGCACCCACAAAGTGGTCCAAAGCCTCAAAGAAGGAAAGGAAAGACCTTGTGATTTCAGAAGTGGTGAAAATGGAAGAGGAGAGCTATATGATCAAGGCTGTCGGCCAACAGCAACAAGGGAGATGGACCAATTGGGAGGCCGTAGTCAACAGGGTCATTACATGGGCAGACATGTGGAGAATACCCCAAGCGAGGCTGAGTTTCCTCATCAGGGCCACATACGACACCCTTCCCAGTCCCTGGAATCTGCATGTGTGGTACGGGACAGAGGTGACCTGCAAGCTCTGTGACACCCAGAACGCAAGCTTGCATCACATCCTTTCTGGCTGTAAGGTGGCTTTGACGCAGGGCCGATATGGATGGCGCCACGATCGCGTTCTGCGGAAGCTAGCTGAAATCCTGGAAGTACGCAGAATAGAAGCAAATGGCGCCAGTTCACGAACAGCAGAGCGGTCGATCCAGTTTGTCCAGCAAGGTGGCAAGCCACAGAGCATCACCAAGAGCCCACAGTCCCTCCTGTCAGCTGGAAGCGAGTGGAACATGAGGGCTGACCTAGACCGGCAGTTGAAGTTCCCGCAAGAGATCACCACAACCGCTCTACGACCAGACATCGTGTTGTGGTCCACCTCTACTAAGACAATCATCATGGTAGAGCTGACAGTTCCTTGGGAGGAGGGAATGGAGGCTGCCTTTGAGAGAAAAAGGGACAAATATTCAGAGCTGGCAAGTGAGTGCTCACAAGCAGGGTGGAGAGCCTTCACATACCCAGTGGAAGTCGGGTGTAGAGGCTACACTGGAGCATCCACCCAGCGGCTACTAAAGTCCCTTGGGATCAAAGGCTCCAAGCTGAAGAATGCCCTCAAAGTCCTGGCAGAGGAGGCAGAACAAGGAAGCTTCTGGTTATGGCTCAGGAGAAACGACAAATCGTGGGGAAAACAAGGAGCGTAGACAGGGGGCAGGGGTAGGGAACCTTTCCTGCTGCTATATTCCACCACCTTGAGATGCTGTGGTATGCGGTCAGCCCACGCCTGACTCAGGGAGATGGACGTCCCTGCCATGCATAGTCCCTTGGAACTCATTCCACAACCACAAAAGCAATAACACTGGGACAGAGTGTGGGGAGAACAAGGATCCTTCCGCAGGCTGCAGGGGGCGGCAGGGAGACGTCCCTGTCGCTGCTCCACCACCCAGAGATGTTCCGGAATTAAAGGAGCGAAACATCTGTGAAGGGTGGCTCCCGGCTGATGACCCTGCAGCCAGCACCATGGCACCGTCAGGCAGAAATGCCCAGCAAGTCTAATCACTTGTGCTTACATCTATCTTCAATCAATTAATGTTCTGGGTTTACAAATTATATTGGAGGGGTATTGGTAGGGCGCGTGTCTGATCAAATTAATATCAAATATCTACATATTTAACTCAAACTGTAAACTGCACACAAAAACCCCAAAAATCGTGTTTTAAAGTGAAACCCTGTTAACTGAACCATTGAAACTACAATATACTGTACAGCAGAAATAACACGACACATTTTGGAAGTGGAAAACATTCCATGTCTTACCGATCTGCTCCGTAAACCCACGCCACGCTAAACGTTTCAAACACCACGACGATGATGAGCGGCAGCGTTGCAGAGTAGTCGTCAAACATCGCCACAAAGTAGTTACCAGACCGCTGGGTGAACAACAATCCAATCACAAACCCCAAAGCACAGCTCGACACTGAAAGACAAACAAAATCACACTGAACTAACTAGTACCAAGTTACTAACCAGTACGAAACAGGCAAAAGCAAACTTATTTTCTGGTTGATTTTTAAACAACATGCATGGTAGAGTATGCAGGTATAATGCAATACAACTAGCACATGGTTGCAGGCAGTGCACCAGATTGTACAGTTCAAACATTGTTGCAATGGACGTGAAGCCTATGGATTGTATCTTTAATTCAACCTTTACTTTTGTTTTGCATGTTTAATTAACTCTCTTATTTTGCTGGTTAAAAAGCAATGGTTCTCAACGTCCCAGAAAAGTGTTTAACCCATTTTGGCCTGACGCCGATTCTAAAATGCCTTCTATATCCTGACCTAAGTTTTCTGAAAAACTTCAAATATTTATATAGCAGCATCAAATATTTTAAACATTTGAGAATACTGTACATACTGTAATGAACCCCCAGAGGGGTTCCCGTCCAGAAGGGTTATAACACCAAAAGGGGTTTCCACCCAGAATGGGTTGTATCTTCATGAGCACTTTGAATCACGGACTTTTTGGATGTGGAATGCCGTGCAGTGTGCATTACCGGTGAGCAAGGTCCTGTGTCGGCCCAGCAGGCTGAAGTTGTCCATGAGGGGGGTGAGGATTCCCTGCATGGTTCCGAACATGGTGCTGAGACCCAGGTTGAGCAGCATTAGGAAGAAGAGGGTGGACCAAAAGGGACTCGCTGGGAAAAGAGCCATGGCTTCTGTGAAGGCGATGAACGCCAGCCCTGTTCCTTCCACGCCCTGGAGTCAGCCAGGAGACGAAGGGCGTTGAAATGGAGGCGTATACAGTACAGAATATAGTACAGTACAGTGTGTGAAAGATGAGAGATAGATAGTAGAAACAAGGATATGAGAAAGGTGCTGAGTGTTTGAGGGAAAAAAAATACTAAAATGTGTACAGAATAGCAGAATTAATTACTTCCCAGCTGTTCTCAGAAAACACTGCCTGACTCTAACAGGAAAACATAAAAGAATAAATACAAACAACTGTATTTGGATATTATTTTGATATTCAATAATTAGCTCTTTGAATGAATTAGTATGAATCAATGGACCCTTAGTTTTGACCTCTTCATTGGTAAACGCAGCAGAAGGTGAAAACACGGAACAGGACTCACTCACAGGAGCCGTCCATGCTGTTACACAATAACTAAATGAATGCAACACACCCACAATAATTCATGTTATTACCTTCAGCTGTGTTTACCCGTCAAAATGCCTGCTGTGGAAAGGCTCTATAAACAGTAGCATACAAGTGGGAGAAAAATAAACACACAGGAGAAAAACAAAGCTGTGATATGCGGGAAGTAAAAGTCCCATCCATTTCCTGCATAGATATAATTTTATCAACCATAATCTCAATCCAGTATGGATTTACCACAAACGACATTGTTGCAAAACAATGTAGGCTAACCATATTGTATGCTTCCATAGAAGCCACATGTCCGTATTCTATCTACTGTATCTATCTAGATTAGAACAAGTTTCATTCACAATATCAAGGAATAGTTCAATAGCCACAATCTCCACCTATGATTTGTGGAGATTGCGTTACCTTGGAAACTTACAGCGAATGTCTGCTACACTCGATCATACATCGTCGTCAACCACAATATTTTACAACACTACCACCGTAACAATATAGACACCATAGCATAGCCTAATAATGACAACAGTTAAAGTTAATAAGCAATGGTTTATGGGATGAGTAGTTACTTCACTCTTAACATATGTCAAATGTTTTATCGGTTCACCACGTTCACTGGTTTTACTTGATTCCAGGCTCTTTATATAAGCCATTTCTGACACATCTGAGAAGTAAACAAATGGGAAATTCTCTCCTGGCATCAGCAGCGTTCAAAAAACAGCTTAAAAAACAGTCCAATCCAATGATTGGAGAAGGCGATCTCTGTCGCTGCACTAGTGACATTTACGGGTTGGTCAAGGTGCCTGTTCCATGCCTGAAAAATTGCAGTAGGATTTGCTGGTACAACGACAAACATCCCCCCCCATCCACAGCTTCCCTCCTGTTAACACCGTAGAACAACCGTCAAACCTCTAGTCTCTTAGATGGTGGACAGGAACGTAACCCTAGCGACACCCGAGCAGCGAGCACCTAAAGGTTTAGTTAAGTTAGACAGATGCTGACCCATCCAAAATGTTTGTGAGAATGTGAGTGCATCTGTAAATATATGCTGTTGTTATTATTAACATTCTAAAAAGAAAATCTCATTGGTTTGCCTCAACACAATTATAGCCACTCCCTGTCATATTCGGTGGATTTGAAAGTGGCAGAGTTACAAGTCGTGTTGTATCAACTTGTTCAGACGAAATATCTTTGTTGGTGTGTCAATTAACTAACGTTGACTCTGTGTAGCAGAAGCAGAAGATTTACAAGTATGAAATTAAAGCTGAGGTAGTTGATGATTATTCATAATAAGTCCACAAGAACTCAAAAACATCGCTAGGATGCAACTGGGACGTATCCTCAGTGATGTATCCCAAGGTCCTCAGGGTTTCAGGTCTTACAACATCATACCCCTCACTCGGGTGACCCAGCCGGGGTGATCAAGTCCCGACTTACGTCCCAGTAGCTACCCTCGATCAGTCCCTTAGGGAAAAACCAGGGGCACACAATCCGCTGCTCCAGAACTACTCTGCCGGTACTGGGCGTGCCATCCGGCGTGTGGAGGGCCGGGCACTTCCTACGTCTCACCAGGTCCTCTCCTGCTCTCACCAGGAGTACGACCAGGACCTGTGCGTTGAACCAGATTCCAGCACCAGACACTTCATTCGGGAGTGGTGGACACCAGCAGGGTAACAGCAACTATGCTGTGGAGATGAACACGGGTGCGTTGTGTTCCTCACGTCTCATGTTTACCTTATTCATCTCCTCCTCCAGACTGCAGTCTGTGATGTTTGTCCCCACCATGGAGCCGTAGTGATGGTACCACTCTCTGTAATCTGCTATGGACACTGATCCTGGGTCAGACATGTTGAACCAAGGCCACCAGTGGTGGTTTGATCCATGGGAACTGATGTCACTTAGAACCCCAAGATTTCTAAAAGAGGGGTGGGGGGGTCAAGACGGAAAGGTAAAAGGTTCAAATGTTTGTATCTAGAATCAGCTCTAAGTGCAACAACCCCTAAATACAGTAGTTATGCTGTACAATAAATTGGGTATGCAGACAAATTATGTTAGCACTCATCTAAGTATTTGTTAATGCACATAATGGACAATAACGGACACAGATGCCGTACTCAGCCACGCATTTCAGTGCGATGTTCTTGGCACGGAAACCCAGCACTACGAAGACGACTAGCGACGCTAGCACGGATGTCATGAAGTTAATCATGGACACCATCAGGGCGTCTCTGTGACAGTTGTTGTGGACTGGATTGTAGGAGGAGTAGGCGATAACAGAACCGTAGCCCAGGCCAAGAGCAAAGAACACCTGGGTGGCAGCCTGTCGCCACACCTGCACCTCACCCCAGATCTCCAACTGAAATGTGCGCGCACACACACACACACACACACACACACACACACACACACACACACACACACACACACACACACACACACACACACACACACACACACACACACACACACACACACACACACACACACACACACACACACACACACACACACACACAACGTTGATCCAAACAGATTGCAATTGCATAAAGCAGTTCTTTGGTTGATGCTTGTATCTTTTAGGAAATCCAACTATGAATTAGTTAGAATTTTAACTACCATTGCCTGTGGTTCTCCTAGTCTGAGATATAAATAGATATGGGTTACCCTGTGTCACCCTCGCCTTGGAGTGGGGTGTGTGTGTGTGTGTGTGTGTGTGTGTGTGTGTGTGTGTGTGTGTGGGTGTGTGTGTGTGTGGGTGTGTGTGTGTGTGTGTGTGTGTGTGGGTGTGTGTGTGTGTGTGTGTGTGTGTGTGTGGGTTTGCACGCGTAAGTGCAGCTGTTCACCTACTGTACTCATGCCGAATGTTGTCATTTATGTTATGCCCAGAATGGAGGATGCTAGGGTTAAGAGGGGACAGTGTCTCTGTGGCATATCCCCTAGGGCTAGGCTGTGGGACACCATTCCCTTCTCCATTAGAACTGCCCCCTCCATTGAAGTTTTTAAATCCAGGCTCAAAACTCTGTTTTACAAGCATTTTAATTTTAATATGCCTATGTGTACTGTTCTTATTACTGTTTGTATTTGTTGTGCCGATGAAATGTTCTGTATAGCACTTTGATACAACGAAAGTTGTTTTTTGATTTAGGGTTGAAGTGGTTAAACACTAAATGCATTATGTCGTTTTACTTAGAACACACAGAGTGACACTTCACCAACCCAACATCTATCAAATACTAAGTGACGATAATGTTGCTTACTTTGGGATAAAACATGTAGGTTATTCCGTCGATTGCACCGTCAAGCATCAGACCTCTGACCAGGAAGATGAACAGGACCACATATGGAAAGACGGAGGAAAAGTACATCACCTAATAATGTACACAAAGAGGGAGGCATTAAAGAAAATAAATCATATTGCATCACACCTTACTATTACATACAAAATGATACAAAATGTTAAGAGTAGACTTGATATAATGTGGAATATGTTATACTATACAATACACACACACACACACACACACACACACACACACACACACTTCATTGGCTATCGCCCAATCACCCACTATCGCCGGGCGACGTCGCCCAAAAGATTAATTATTTTAATATTTTCGGCCGATGTTCCTCCGCCCACTTTTCGACCATCGCTTGTTCGCCTGCTATCGCCTCTATCGCCAGTAATTGCCGGGTCCCATTGACAAATAAAGCACTTCCGAAAAATTCGTCTGGCTGTCACCCGCTGTTAAAACATACTGTTAAAGTCACACTCATTTTAACCACTTTATCAATTTATATGTTGGCCATTCAAAAATAGTAGATCTACAAGCTCAGAGTGCGTCACTTCGTGCCATGCTGCAAGCTATTACATCTGCTATTTTTGAAAATATTTGAAAAATATTGAAAATGTTTGAATAATTTGGATATATTCTTTTAACACAAATCTTCTCTTCTGGGCCCTCTGGGGGTCCCTGGTACAAATCATTTTCAGATGGGGGTCCGTGGCCACATATAAATTTGAGGATCCTTGGCAAGAAAAGGTTTGAGAATGAGAACCACTGGTGTAATAATGGAACAGCAGTGACGGGACAGTTCACCTTTGCAGAGGACTTGATGCCTTTGATCATGGCCAAGGCGACGATGGCCCAAGCAGCCAATAGACAGCCCGTCATGACGGGGTTGAATTCTCCCGACCCGTCGATGGAGTCAGTGATGTCCAGGGCTTTACGGAACCAGAAGTATGTTGTCGGGGAGCTACCTGCACATTCCTTTACTGTTGGAAAGAGTGTTGTTAACATATTCATGAAAAAAAAAAACAATTATAATAACAAATAGCATAAAAGCGATATGCTTGTGGTCACTGCTCTATGCTATGAGGGCTACCGGGGTCTGCTGGGGTCACTCGACAGGGGCATTTCTGCCAAATAGACCCCATGACAAGTCAAACACAGACAGACACAATGAAATGCACACTATAAATAAGTACTGCACCTGTGACATTGGTGCCAGGGTCAACTGGACACTGCTCCCAGGGCAGTGGGTACTGGAAGGAGTTGCCCATGTAGAATAAGCTCCAGGCAATGATAACATTGTAGTAGAGGGCCACATAGAAACACACCTAGAGCAGAAGAAAGGGTTACATTTAGTATTTACTTGCCACCATATTTTCCAGTATTTGCATAGTCTGTGAGACCAGTGTTTCCTAAGGGTCGGGACCCATTTGGGGGTGACAGATACATTTATGGGTCGTGAATAAATACAATTTCCAAGATATATATTTTTTTATTATTTCAAAATAATAAAAACAAAAAAACACATGAAAAAGAAAATCAGAGGGGCACGGTGGCACAGTTGGTAGTGCTGTCGCCTCACAGCTAGAAGGTCCTGGGTTCGATTCGAGCTGGGGACGCTGTGGGCAATGGCGGCGTGTTCCCTCCTCCGCGTCATCAGTGCCCATACCCGAGGCGGGGGTTGGCGATAGGGCCTTTCTGTGTGGAGTTTGCATGTTCTCCCCGTGTCCCCTAGGGTAGATACCCTCACAAAAACATGCCGTAATCCTGGTCTCTAAAACTACCTCCCCCTGGCCAGCCGGGGCGCCTGATGGAGGGGAAAGTAACTGGTCGGAATAACGTGTCCCTTCCACGCGCTACGTCCGGCCGGGGAAATTCCCCTCTGTCAGGTGAAAAGAAGCAGCTTGGACTCCTCATGCATAGAAGGAGGCATGAGGACAGTCCGCTGCCCCCCCAGGTTGGCAGAGGAAGTGTAGCGCCCAGGATTACATTAGATAATTGGCACTGGGTGAAAAGAAAACTGGGTTACAAAATCGTGGGATAAAAATTAAAAAAGAAAAAAGAAAAAAAAAATCAGAAATACAAATAAATTTAAAAATAAATCTAAGTAACCATTACTATTAAATACTAATATGAAATAGATATACAAGCTCACATTGCAAATAATTTTAATTTACAATAAGCAGAGTGTACCGTATAAACATAACAGATGTGATCAACTTTTGGATTCACAATTGGTCACTGTATTGATACTGTACACCCTCAGAGAGTTAAATCACCACTCAGGATTTTACCGTGTGTTTATGCTGACTCTTGCATTGTGTGAAAGGCTATTTTGGCAAGGTCAAATCTGATCAAGGATTGTCAAACCACGTGTCGACTTATTCAATTTAGATTTATAATGAGATGCTGCAGCACTACTACTGTTGTAGCCTACTTTGTCTATTTTGTGGAAAGCCGATGTAGACATTTTTGACAGTCCTGTACAATGAGACAAACCTTTCAGTCAAAATAAATTAATAAACACAATAATAATAAACACAATAATAAAACACAAGATCCATTTCATGGATCGATTACACAAGATCCATGATACACAAGATCCATTTCATGGATCTTGTGTCATCCAGTCAAAAACCTTAATTAATTTTTAAACATTTTTAATTCGTATTAGACTTGCATATACGTGCATATCTTCCTCTCTTCACATTCCTCCCCTGCAGAGGGATGGAAAGCTCCTCTGTACTGTCCCTGAAATGTGAGTTGCAGGAGTAGAGGATACGTGTGTGATGTCACCAATAGGTCAAACCTATCATGGTCCAATAGATAGTAACCTGGCACCTTTAGCTGACTAGGTACTGGCATCTCTTGAAAGAATCATCTGCTGACTTGGAATTCCTGGTAAAAAAAAGAAATCTTGTTACCAATTTACATATTCATGCCTTTTTGCATTCCTTTACCCTGCACAAAGGCATGAATATGTAAATTGGTAACAAGATATATAAGCTGCAAAGCCAATTTCAATAGGTTACCAAACATATTTGGTGGGAGGAAAAACTTTTGTGCATTTGGATACACTACGAGCCAATGGTTATGTCAGATAACAATGTCAGCCAATGGTTATGTCAGATGACCATCATGATCACAAAGTAAAACAGAAACATCACACCTGTGTGAAGTGACACATCATCACATTCCGTGCTCAGCCAATCAAATCATCACTATGTGGTACACACAAACACACAAAACCGGCAAATCAAATGGTGGTACACACAAAATGTTAAAATGTCATTACGTATCTGGATAACTTTCAGTGTGTAGTGTGTTTGTGTGTGTGCAGTGAGTGACTGAGGCATGTAGCTACTCTCACATTGTCTGTAGTTGGCTATAACCACCACACACACACACACACACACACACACACACACACACACACACACACACACACACACACACACACACACACACACACACAGTACTGTTGTCTTTGGGTATTATAAAGCCTATAGCCTTTCTCACCTTGAGCATATCAACTAGCAATGTTATGAAACAAATATGTCATGAAATGCCATGACCAAGACTTAACAATGCTATACAGCTCACTTCAACAATATTCTATATGTTCCGACAGATAGCTAGGTGAATGCTATGCACAGTATGCACAGTATGCAGTGCCAAAGAAATACCTCGATATAAACACTATATTATTGGAATGCACGCACACAGTTTAACAATATATTTATGTCCACACACAGGAAATGCATACAGGAACACAAATATTTTAGGTGCAGTAAAGGTTACATTCACAAACTCATGGATATGTCCTCATGACACATGTCACTTAGCACTCCATGGGCACAAGCAGTGGCAGCTCCGCCATATCGGGCAGCAGAGATGGCACACTTTGCCAGCCTTTCTGCCTTGTCTTGTTGTCTTTGGACGGGCATCCCAAGTTGTCGAAACCCTCCGACAACCAGTCCGTAGTCTGTATCGTTCCGTGTGCATCCTCGGGGGGAGTGTGAGCCTACGGCTGAAAGTGCTCACCCTATCCTGCAGCACACCATAGAAGGGGTGGGAGGGATTTGACAGCATGGAGTTCAGTTTGTCACCGATCCTCCTCTCTGCGACTGACTGCAGGCTCTCCATTCGGAGGCCAACAACAGAGCTGGCCTTCTTTATGATCTTATTGAGCTTGTTGAGCTCACCGGCCTTGATGCCCCCCCCCACCCAGCATACCACTGCATAAAGCAGAACGCTGGCCACAACAGACTGGTAAAACATCACAAGTAGCTTGCTACACACACACACCAAAGGACTTGAGCCTCCTCAGGAGGTACAGTCTGCTCTGTTCCTTTTTGTATACAGCCTCTGTATTGTCTCTCAGGTCCAGGTCTTTGTTCAGGTGGACACCAAGGAACTTATAGGAGTCCACAATCTCTAGCTCCTCCCCCTGGATGGCTTCTTGGTTAGAGTGGGTGACAATATTATCACACGAAAAGATGAAATTACTTACCTAGGTTCCATCCTGGAGGCTAATCTTTCCGGTGATAAAATGGCCACCAACGTAATCCAAAAAAGTCAATCAAAGAACAAGATTCCTTAGTTTACAGGATCTCCTCACTGGTCAACAAAAACACCTTGAAGACCTCGTACAAGGTTTCTTTAACTATGTATGCACGTCTTGGTACCACAGCACCTCAAATGCCCTTAAAACAAGTCTCCAGACCTCTCAAAACAAACTGGTCAGGCTCCTACTTGGCCTCACCCCCCGAACCCACCTCATCCCTGCCCACTTTGACAGGCTGGAATGGCTTAGGGTCGACGACAGAGTACAGCATCTTGCAATGGGTCTGGTCCACAAGATTCGATACACCACCAAGATACCCATGTACCTGTCTAAATACTTCCTTAATGTTAACGAAGTCCACACCCACAACACCAGAGGGAGTGCAACAAACCATGTACAAACCAGATTCGGCACAAACAAGGGACTAAATTATTTTCGCTCCTATGCCACCAAAATGTGGAACGCCCTACCAACAGTCATTAGGACATGTGAATCCCTTGACTCCTTCAAAACCGCTCTCAAAGGGCACCTACGGACGGCTGCAATTCGAAACTGGCCCCTGTAAAAATCGGGTGTAGTTGCACCACTCAGTTCACACAAGTGTGATTTTCTTTTATGTTGGTTTTTCGGTATAAAATCGAGAATGGCAAGGCGCAATGTTTCTATAATCTATATCCCAAGTTGCTTGGAAGCCGGAAATGTGGCAACCTAGCAGCAACAGTATGCTGGACAGTACTGTACTGTACTCGTCTGTACTGTACTGTACTCGTCTGTACTGCGCTGTACTCAGAGACAGACAGAAAACAGGGAGAGAGAGAGAGAGACTGGGACTGACATGCAGCAACGGTCGTCGGACCCACGACATGCTGTCAGGCATGCGCCTATATATGGTATACGCCTGGACCGCTAGGCCAGCAGGCGCACCCCTACTGTAGGTCTAAAGTGAAATATAGATAATACAAATTATGTGCAACAAAATAAGAGATGTGTTAAATGGAAAATTCCTCAACAGCATCCTCATCAGCATTCATCTCTCTCTCTCTCTCTCTCTCTCTCTCTCTCTCTCTCTCTCGTCCTCCATGGTCGCTTCCATTCAGGTTGATATCCTAATATTATTGTATGTCCCGTCTCCTTCCCAGACCTTTAATGACCTTTAATAGTGTCCAGTAACTGGACAGTGTGACCTTTCCAGATATCACGTGTCATCATGTTGTATCACTCTTAATATAGCAGTTTAAGCTAGACACTTGATGAAGAAATCTACTGACTAATCTGTCATCTATCAATAAGCCGCATATGTCTCAGTATTTACTCAAATACATACACACAATGTATATGAATCTTGCATATCACTGTGGTTTATAGTATAGAAATGACCTAACAGTGTTATAGTGGAAAGAGTAGGTCAGTGACTCAAGTTCAGCAGCGTACACATGATCTCAAAGGAACTCAACATCTGTACAGCCTCAGGCAACAGCACCATTGAGATCCTCCTGAGGAGCTGCATATCGACTGGTACGGGAACTGCATCGCCCGCAACTGCAGAGCCACTACAGAGGGTGGTACTTCCTTACTGTAAAGGCCAATTCATAGTCCGGTTTTCGGTGAAAAGGTGATCACCGAAAACTACAACATGACGTCACGCCACGGTGGTCACCGCTCACACAACACATCTCTCTGTTTTTACTAACCACCAGTGAATTGGTGAACCTATTCACCGAAAAATGGACTATGAATAGGCCTTAAATCTCTCTGGATTAAAAGTCTGCTAAATGCCTAAATTGTAAATTGTACTGATGGCCTCGCCTAGCACATTGTCAGACGTTAGCTTCCCTCCCTCTACTAGTACATATACACCACCTTGCGGCACAAGTCTTACCTACATGCCTACAGTATATACGTACATAACTGCTGCACTTTTGACCGTAATCTATTCTATAGGTACATTGACCTGTCTGTGTGCCCATGTTAATTGTATTACATCCTCATACATTTGATAATAAGCCCAATAAACTAAGGAACACTGAATTTGACTACATACAGTATACTGTACCTTTATACATTTCATGCACATTTTCTGATAAAGATCAAAGGTGTCTGGTTCTAGATTGAAGAGGATCCTGTCTGAAGAGCTGTCATCATTGACTGTCATCATTTAGATATCTAGAGATATATTTCACAAAGTTAGTAGGACTGCCATGGAATTCATTGTGCATCATCATGGTCCCCCATAGGATTGATACTGTTAGTGGCGATGCCATGGCATTTTCTCTGGCACCACAAGGCCAGAATTACCACTTGCACACACAAAATATCTAAAAACCAAATGGGCAGTTTGCCATGAAACCTACAGAGTGCATTCATACTGAGCGCATACCCATTTGAGTGACCTTTCCTCTAGCACCACCCTCAGGCCAATATGTTAACTTTGCAGGCAACAGCAGATTGCATTACATTCCTGATCCCTGATTTGATCAAAACGTTGAATCGGCAGTAAACATATTATTTCCAGTCTGCAGACCTTATTATTGTCTCCACCAGGCCGGAGGCATGGGGAGAGAGTATGTTTTGCACTCCGTCCGTGTGTCCGTCCGTCCGTGCAAACAGCTAATCTCCGGCACCGTTAACCCGGTCGATGCCAAACTTTGCACACACACACTCCCTAGATGCCAACGATGAACCTCTGCCCCAAATTATAGCACCACCAGGAGTTCGACTTTTGTAAAAACAAATGACATTACTCCTCCATATTTTGTCAAAAAATTCCGCAAATCGTCACACAGTATCCCTATAGTCATGTGTTCAAGACTGATCTGTCCGATATTTCATATTCCATCCTGATTGGCTAACATTGGCTTTCAAAATTTGCAGGATTGGCCCGTTTTAAACAAAAAGCCTCAAATCATGAACGCAGTGTGCCATTTACGTGAAATCTTTCACAGATGCTGAGGAATATATCCCACCCTTTTCACATTGGCCTGTTATAGCGCCACCAACAGGTGGATCTTTGCAAAACACATACATTTGCCTCAACAAAATGCCTCAAATCATCCAATTGCAAGGCAAAATAAATGGCACCCTTTTCACATTGGCTTATTATAGCGCAACCTGGAGGCCACAACCTGAACTGCCCTGGTGGAGACCTGTGCCCGGAGGGGCACTTTTTCTAGTTTTATTTAGGTTGCAGGATGAACCCTACTGACTTTGGTGACCCCATTGTAGAGATCTTCACAGGTCTAAAATGACCTAAACGTGACTAAAGACCAACGTGTATACGTATATATCATTAAGCGCCACCTGGTGGTCACCAGTTTAGGCTCTGAGTGCCAATTCTCCCATTATAAAGAAAGAAAGAATTTGTAATTATATTATGCATGTAATGTGCATGTCATCACCTGTACACCAGATTAGAGGAATTTTCAAAATATAGATGATTTTCTTTTTATTATTCCCAAGGGAAGACGTCTTTACGCCCGTGGCATCCATTACTTAATAGGCAATTAGACGTCTTGACTTACATTTCTTCTTCTTCCACTAATAATGTTGTGCGCTGGATTGGATCCCACCCTACAAAAGGGAACGTTTCTTTAGGATATACCAGAGCTCCTCACCATGCAGCTGGAGTAGCCGATGCCTGCCAACTTTGGAGAGATGTGCTTCCACACACCGATGCTGCCCTGTCGAATGCACTGGCCCGCTGCCAGCTCCATGAAGAATAGTGGAACCCCAATGACTACCAACAGAACAACGTACAGCAACATGAAGGCCCCTGGAGAAGAGATTGAGTCATGTTAGAGAAAAGGTTGAATGAACACTTAAGGGTGCCCACACTTTTTTGACTTCAGAGCTGTATACTTTTAACCATGACCAGCTCATTTACTGAAAATACATTCAAATGTACTTTCTTAAGATTAGTGATAATGGCATTACATGCAAACGCACTTGGAATATGGATGGATGGTATTATACTATTTGCCATGCACATTTCTATATTATGCAATGCTACTGACGTTAGCGTGCAACACTCAAAGCAGAAGCCGCAAAGGGTACTTACTACTTACAGGTCATTTCCCCATGCAAATCAATTAATTCACCTTAATTCAACTAGGAGATGGTAGGAAAAAGACTTCTATTGGTTTGTCCCCATTTGAAGGCTTCAAAAAGGGATAACCGGACGTTTACGTCTATGGGCTCGCGCGAGTACATGAACCACGTGACTTTCTGTTTTCTGCTCCCTCAGTATCGCAACTATTCTATTAGATGGCTCTGATGTGGTCTACCTGTGCAGCCCTTATGATCTACGGGTCGATCACGATCTGCCTTTTGGGCACCCCTAGAACTTTAGTACAATCTACTAGTCCGGCGGCCGAGGTGGACGGGTGCGAAGTTTGTCTTTTTTATTGGCCAAAAATATTGTCTATATCCATGAATCCACTTGCTGACCGGCTGTCAGTATTGAGTATTCCCACGTTAAACAAAAGAAGCCTGTCAGCTTACTCTCATTTTGTAAACTTTGAACTATGCTTTGATTGGCTTTCAATTGTGTGCAATGCTTTTATGTTTTCTGTCATGGGCATTTGACATCTGGCCCATGCAGGGGCAAAGGTTGGAAATGAGTCGTTTAGCCAACACATTTACAGTAAATAAAATAAAATAAAATCTGAAGAAAATACATTCCTCATACTTCATACACATCATACATGCAACCTTTATCGTTGTTAGGTTTCTAAACTTTCTATGTAAAGCACCAGCGGCCGCCTAATTGTTCAGGTGGTCACTTGTTCTCTCTCACCGTGCGTTCGCACGGGCAGATGCAAAGATACAGTCTATGAGTCTACCATTCATTGTCAATGGAAGCCAGCGACGTGAAGCTACGAAGCAAATCCGACGTTTAATTGTAGCTGCACTGCAAAAGACACAAAGCTACAAAAGGAAGCTGAGCTGAGTTAAACTTCCAGATGCAAAGCTACAAAGCTACAACTGTAGCTGCAATTATGTTTTTTCTCAATCTCCCGCCGACCGCCGCGCCTCCGACACACGTCACTACGGACGCACACTTGATGACAACACATATACAAAGCGACAAATATGCCATGATCGAATGATTGCGACTCTTGTGAACGCAACACCAGTGGTAAAGTACTCACCACCTCCATTCTGATGGCAGAGGTATGGGAACCTCCACACGTTGCCCAGTCCAACACTGAAGCCCACCTGAGCCAACACGTACTGGAGCTTAGAGTCCCATGCTGGCCGCTCCGCGTCGTCTGCATCATCCGCCTCGACCCTGCTCGATCCGTCTTCCATTTCCAAGGCTAGAAGTTGAACCTCCGACTGGAAATCGCTCATCCGATTCCCCTCTTCATCGCCTGGCAGTGGAGGCTTCTCCGTCTGCTCACAGTAGGGTGAAATAGTTGATCGTATAATTTATTAGTCAATAGACAGAAAATGAACCAATTAAAGTTAAACCCTATACTCACTGACTGGAGTGCCCCAGGGATTCTATACTAGGCTTCCTTTTTCCTGCAACACCAAATCTCTTTGCCGAAATCAGCCGATCTATAAGCTCATGAGTCATAAGGTGTTGTGTTACAAACTTGCGATGCTGTGAGCTTATAGATCTATTTTTTTGACAAATGTTCAGCCCATAAGAGTGACACCATGATTCGCCGTGGTTAGTTATCGAATAATCAGTTCAGTGATGCATCCATTTAAAATAATTTCCAATTATATAATTAGTTATTATGTTTGTGACTGCTGGGTAAGCAATAAGCAATCTCAAGATGTCAGGCACGCACGCACGCACGCACGCACACACACACGCACGCACCCACTTTCCTATAGAAAGCGGTTGTAGAAAAACAGTTGGAAGGACCATACCAGTGGTCTGGTTCTGGCATGTTTAGCCCACAATTTTGACATTAGTACTACCGCCCATCATTTTCAAAGGCATAAGTCTTGTTTCCATTCTTATCAGTCTGCTGATATGACAATCAACTTACAGAAGCTTCAAACTTGGTGTTTTGTATACATTATAATATATTTGTATGAATATAATTTGGAGCATGTCTGTCTTGCATTATGCTCCCTATGACACCGAATGCGTTAGTCTCTCACATCTCAATATTATTTGTAAGGGACCAGTATGTAATAATAAATAAATTAATACACTTGTCAGCAGGTGTCCAAAAGCCATTACAGGACATTCCATGCCCTCCAATGAAGCTCTTGCGTTTTGTTGTTCTAGTATCACCACCACCTACCAACCCCCATGAGGAAACACACATAAGACATGTAATTCATATGGTATACACCCTTTTTTTTAATATAAATAAACATATGGGATATATGTTCCATGTGGGAACAATTCAGGGTCTCTTTACTCAGCATAGGCCTTTTATTACTGACCATTGTCATTGAAATGGATAACACAAAAACAGAGACATTTTATGTGTAACTTAACTTTGTGTAACAACTTAACGTAAAATATAAGTATGGGCCTTTGCCCTTTACACATACAAGAGATATACAGTATAAGTAGGGCACCTTTCAGAAACATCGCAACCTTGCATTGCTATCAAGTGAAAATTAACCAATAGTGAAAGAATAAAGAATAAAAAGCCCTCCCATTCAAGCCCCCATGAACATCCAAGATTCAGAATAGCTGAACATGAGCCAGAATGCATGTATGCATGACCTAGCAGTATAAGGTGTATACTATGTGTCACACATAGTGTCCCTTCCAGTATCAACTGTGAGAGTGGAAAAGTACAGTCAGCGACTGTGGAAGAGTGCGTAGCTGCCTGAGAGAAATGGCCGGATAGAGCAGGTGATTTCTCACATGCAAACAGCAGCACACATACTTGCATAGAAGGCGGACATAGAAAGAATAAGCAGACCCGCTGGGCGCTGGCTGACCTTGGGGAAGAGGCACTCTGGATTGACATGTGGTCGACACTGGAAGGGGGTATGTTAGGATTACATTGGTCCTCTCTGTGGGTGGTGCTCAGGTGACTAGGCACTGTTGGGCGTTTCCCACAGTGGTGTTGGTGTAAAGTACTCAAGTACTGTACTTAAGTATTATACTTGAGTGTTTCCAATTTCCAATACTTTTACTTCTACTCCATCTCCACTACATCTCAGATCCAAAGATTGTATTTTTACTCCACTATATTTATTTGAAAACTTTAGTTACTAGTTACTTTGTAGATTTTGATTATTATATTACAGGAAGGAGGAGAGACCCGCACACCGCCACTTGCTGGTTCAAGAAATTTGAACTTCTTGAACCAGCCTTTCAGCCTTCTTCAGGCATAGTTTGAGAATAGGCTGACATTCATTAAATACACAACAGTAGGTTTAGACAACCAATCAAATTGTATATAGTAATCATTCATCAGATGTCAAATGTCAAAGCAAATTCCTATGTGTTTTATACAATGGCAAATAAAGGTATCTGAATCTGGAATCTGAAGATAGCAGCTGTGAAGAATCCAGTCATGTGGCCTAAGGTGCAGTACTTCTGTAGAACATTCCTAGTATATTATTGAAAGTCACCAATTGCAACAATACAGGGAATAATTGTTGTTGTTAATAATATACTAGGAATGTTCTACAGAAGTACTGCACCTTAAGTCACATGACTGGGTTCTTCACAGTCTAAACCTACTATTGTGTATTTAATGAATGTCAGCCTATTCTCAAACTATGCCTGAAGAAGGCAGAAAGGTCGAAATGTTGCTACGACTCTTAACAAAATAAAACTTCTTGAACCAGCAAGTGGCGGTGTGCGGGTCTCTCCTCCTTCCTTTAAACGTTTGCTGTTCTGCCAGGACCTATACGCACCTGCTACAAAATTTAACCGGGTGTGCGGAAGTCATCTCTCAAAGGATTATTATATTACAAAACACAAATTACCCACTTCAGCCCTGTATACATTTGTATACAATCAGAATCAAACTCATTGTGCTATATCTGAATTGATCTAGCGCCTTTCCACTGGGTTTGGTACTAGTCTAGACTAGAGACCAATGGTTTTCAACCTTAGCAGATCTACAAGCTACAAGTAGAAGTCCACAATCACAACACGAGTTGGAGTATTAAATCCCTCAAACAAGGGATTAAATAAATTTCGCTCCTATGCCACTAAAATGTGGAATGCCCTACCAACAGCCATAAAGAAATGTGAATCCCTAGACTCCTTCAAAACCGCTCTCAAAGAGCACAAGTATTAAAAATGTCTTAAAAGTCCTTAAATTGCCACTTCACTGTCATCTGGGCCTGGGGAGATAGTCACACAAACCCCAACCTCAGATCCCATGCTTTCTTTGTCACTCTATGCAGTGGGTTGACCTCACAAGACCAACCTAACCCTAACGAACAGTCCCATTTTTCACCTTTCCAATACATGACAGGAGAATTTGAAAAGACCCATCTTCACTCTTTGGATTTGAAAAGTGCTTGCCAGCAGTTTCCAGGTGAAGCACAAACATCATACCACATACAGTACGTACTTGCTGTTCACAGATAAGCCTACTGTACAAGTGGTTATCTCGGCCTTCCACCTGTTTCTACTGAAGCATTCTTCTCTCCCCCCCCCCCCCCATGTCTATATTTAGCTTAACACTAAATCATCTTCTTACCCTAAACCCCACACCAGAGTGGTCAAGACCATGTGGTCAGTATGGCAACAACAGAAGACTTGTTGTGGAAAAGTACAGTTAACTAGTGTGAGCTTGATAACCATAACCCTCCCCTAACCCACAAATGATCCCACAAGGGTTCTTTGTGAGGTGTGTACAGAGTGCCACACCTCAAATGAACAAATACATGTTTCAGCATGTTTGTTGACCATCAGTCTTCTGATTAGAACCGTATTAAAAGCACCATGCATGCTACACTAACGCCATCATCGCACAAAGAACCCTTTGGCGGCAGTGGCTCAGGGGTAGAGTGGCCGATAGAGCAGCCGGATGGGAAATGTGAGCTTCCCAGTGTGATCCCGGGCTCCCCCAGAGTTAGTGTCGAAGTGTCCTTGAGCAAGACTCTGAACCCCTAATTCCTCCCAGTGGTGGTGACTGAGTGATTGTGGGAAGTGAGGATGACGCTTCACAATGAATGAATGAATGTACCATTTTAAAGCGCTTTGAGTAAGCATAGAAAAGCGCTATAAAAAATGCAATCCATTATTATTATCATAGAATGTATAGGTGTCCACCATTGTCGAGCTGAATGGCCGAATGTAGGTTGAAGTCGCAGCCATTTCTTTTCATAACTATGACGACGATGAGTTTTACAAGAGAGGGAGTAGCCCAATACAGACTACTGCTGAACAGTGTTCATTGGAGTGCTCGGCCAAGCTGAATGCACAGGTGGAAGGATTCAAACCCCGCCTTAATCTTCACGGTGGTGGGCTGGGCAGGTTCCTTTTTCCTGCGCCACATGGACATCTCATGTCTTGTGTGTTGTGACCGAATACTGTGATAGCATTGTGCCTTTCAGCGTTGAGAGCAAGAGCATGCAGCACATACGCCCACACAAATAAAAGTCACATACTGTATGGCCTGCAAAAGGTTGCATTTTTACCAATCTGGCCTGCAAGAGTTTGACAGCCCTCCCCAGAGGCTCCTTACACCCAACAGGACCTAAATGGTTTGAACCTACAGTATGCTGTCCAGCACTTTGGTCAAAATGTGCTCTAGAAATAAATTGACTTGACCTTGACTAACCAATTGACTTTGTCATGTTTTTTTTGCAACTGAATGGCTGGAAAATGGAAATGAAGAGTTTACATATAGTACACATAGTACATGCATACACCATCCCTAATGATTATATCTGGTTTCAGTATATATATATTCACATCCAAAATAGTATGCTAGGCTTTGATGGTGTTCTGGCCGTGTCAGAAACGCTGGGCCGAGGGGCCAATGTGATGCTGTTATATAACATCTACCAACCAACACCTACAAATAAAAGGCAGGCCATTGTTTGTTTGTAGACTACTGCAGCAATGAAAGTTAATGCACAGGGAATCCATCACTATCTGCTAGCTAGTCTATGTGGAGATATCGTAATGTGACATGTATAGACTCATTTTCATGGCCAAAATCACACAGTGTGTAAACAGTGGCGTAACTAACATCATGGTGATAGGCCCTGGTGCCCCCCCCCCCTCTGTCATTCCTGTGTTTGCGCCAGTATGCCATTATCTCTAAGTGGAGGGGGTGGGAAGGAATTATTAGCAGGTACGACTAATGAAGTTGTTGTTGTAATAGATTAAATGCATGTGGTCTCCGAGGTCTAACTAATCATGATGCAGAAGCAGCAACCATGCAGAGCCATTTACCAATCAGATTAAGGCTATAGTTAAAAGGCTAATTAGGCTAGTTAAAAGGTTTGACAAGCAATAATCAAAATACAACTAACAATGATACCGTTACTTAAACCGTAAACCTATACAGTATGTCCAAAAGTAATGGGATATGTCCACATTTAGTGGCCGAGGTTTTGACATAATGACGTCATAGGGCCGGTGAAGACCACAAATGCCAGGGCCGATTTTCGGAGCCAATCCGTGCATGGCCCTATGCAAGATTATTTTATGTGCCCCTGGGCTCCAGGGGGAAAAAAGTAAGTTTGCGATGAAAATGCTTCAATTTTGAGATCAAAGTTAAGAGACTAGATCTATAAAGAACTACACATATCAGGGAGGGCGCATCTACAGCTCAAACTTTGACGCGTTTTGAGCTCGTAGATCTGCAATTATTGCTATTTTTTAATCTTGAATTATTTTTTAGCTATTTCTGAATTGGAATCCTGAACATTTAAAATTTTATTTAATTTCAAATACATTTACCGGTATATGTTCTTATGTTAACTTTATGAACTTAAATGCAAATACATTGGACATAAAAAAGACTAGTATGTGGTGTGGCCCCCTTTGTAGTTGTGGCCCCAAGCTTATATTGCTTATGCCTAGAACCTACCCCACAGCATCTGACCAGCGGTGCACCAGTTGCACCGCCGATATTTATGCCACCGTGTGTAAAGAACATCATAATAATGTTTCTTTTCATAATTTTTTCCCACGATTTTGTAACCCATTTTTTTACCCAGTGTAAATGATCTAATCTAATGTAATCCTGAGCTCTACACTCCAACCTGGGGCTTCATAATAATGTTAAAATACTGTTGTACTGTTGTACACAATTTGTACAAGGGCCACATTAGATATATTCTTATAGTATTATCTTATTAGACATTTATAATAATGAGTATAATAGGCTATTACGAACTGCGGTTAGTTGAACATGCATCCACTTATCACAAATCCACATATGCACTTATTTACACACACACACGACCTAACCACTATTTCAAAGTTGATCTACAAGCTCATAACACCTTGCATAGTGGTGTATTTTGAGCTTGGCCATGAATATTTTCATTATTTTTTGAAAATGTTTGATTTTAAATGTCTTTTTGCATGAGGAAAATGTTTAAAGTTGCAATGCACCACTCCTCACTTGCTGGAGCACAGACATTGTATCTTTATCCCTAGAAAAACATTTCATCATACAAGTTCACAATCTTTTAGATTAAGCTATGCAACAGTGAGAAGACGTGACGTAACAGTGGTTGGTTCTTAAAAGTAGTTCAATAGGTTTTTTTTTTTTCTAATGTTATAGGACTGAAATAAATAATCCCATATAGGAATATGCTTGGTACACATGGTTGCTTGCTTGCGTGGAAATGGTCAGTTGCAAGACTTTCAATCTCCCTCTGTATTTCTTTGTCCTCATGAAGGACGACTGATGAATGATTAAGCAGTGCAGACAACAATCTGGAGCTTGTCTTTGAGTTGGTGGTTGTGAAGATGAAAGTGTTGAAAGTTGATAGTCAAACAGCAGCTAAAGACAAAGCCTGTACCACATAGAAGTAGAAAGCACAGATAAAAGCAAGAGCTCACACACTGGCATGATATCTTTAACATTAACAATGTTAAAGGCTGACTGCTGAACAAATTATCAAGGTAGGCTCTCCAAGCTGAGAGGTAGCTGTTCAGACAGAAAAGGCTAGCATTAAAGTAGTACCAACTAACCATGGAAGAACTCTATACTCACTGTATACAAGCAATTTGTGAGATTAGGCATTATATGTTGAAGACAATCAGCGACACTAGTAGAGACTGTCGAGCTCTGGTCGATACTTAACCTCTTCAGCCCTATTCATTTTGTTATTTCCATTTGAAAATAGCCGATCCATCAATGCGTCGCACCATGCGAGACATTGTGCGCTTGTAGATCTGTATTTTCACAAGATTTTTATACATTTGAAAACTTGAAATGGGACATTCTGCACAATGAGTACATTTACTTGTGTTACTTTAAGTGCATTTTGAAACCAATACGTTTGTACTTTTATATTTTGAACATCAGACATTTACTTCTACATTGCAGTATTGATACTTTTACTTGAGTACTTTTTCCACCTCTGGTTCTGTGACACAGTGCTGTAAATTTAAAAATAAAGAGTGCTTCCTAGGCAAGACGGCCACCCGCCGCATGTCGTTTGTGTGGAATAATACAAGGCTACTACAATTATTATTTAGTATACTCAATTAAACGTAACAGCCCAGTTGTCCTGCCAGCTAGGCCCACTTCTCTTTATTCCCCTTAATTTACATCCACGTCCTGGTGTAATCTAGCACCCCTGCTTCATACTCAAGGCTCAACAATGTAGGCTAGATGTGATTGATTGATTGATTGAAATATTTATTAACAGTTTGTAGAATTACAGTACATTTCAAGCACAAACTCAATACAAAGACTGTTAACTGTGAGTGGACGACCCAATTAAGCATTACACTTGTTTACAACAGTGTCCACATTGTTCAATTCATCAAAACATTTAAAGACATACAAATAGACACTTCTATGTAGTTAAATAACAGAACAGGAATTCATCATATAGGAAGCGAAAAGGGAAAAGATACATATACAGTGAGGGGAAAGGGGGGGGGGGATTCAGATTTTACAGAGGCCAGTTTCGAATTGCAGCCATCCGTAGGTGCCCTTTGAGAGCGGTTTTGAAGGAGTCAAGGGAATAGATTCACATGTCTTAATGACTGTTGGTAGGGCGTTCCACATTTTGGTGGCATAGGAGCGAAAATAATTTAGTCCCTTGTTTGTGCCGAATCTGGGTTGTACATGGTTTGTTGCACTCCCTCTGGTGTTGTGGGTGTGGACTTCGTTTACATTAAGGAAGTATTTAGACAGGTACATGGGTATCTTAGTGGTGTATCGAATCTTGTGGACCAGACCCATTGCAAGATGCTGTACTCTGTTGTCGACCCTAAGCCATCCCAGCCTGTCAAAGTGGGCAGGGGTGAGGTGGGTTTGGGGGGTGAGGCCAAGTAGGAGCCTGACCAGTTTGTTTTGGGAGGTCTGGAGCCTTGTTTTAAGGGCCTTTGAGGTGCTGTGGTACCAAGAGGTGGATGCATAGTCAAAGAAACCTTGTACGAGGGCTCCTGTTAAGGTCTTCAAGGTGTTTTTGTTGACCAGTGAGGAGATCCTGTAAAGTAATCTTGTTCTTTGATTGACTTTTTTGGATTACGTTGGTGGCCATTTTATCACCGGAAAGATTGGCCTCCAGGATGGAACCTAGGTAGGTAATTTCATCTTTCCGTGTGATAATGTTGTCACCCACTCTAATCAAGAAGCCATCTGCCTTGCTGAGATTACTATTTGATCCGAAGAGAATGGATTCAGTTTTGTTATTGATAGTTTGTTATCAGCGAGCCAGGTGCAGATTCTACCGAGTTCAGAGCTGAGGGTCTTTTCAACCTGCAGTTTGTTCCTGTCCGAGACCAGCAGTGCTGAGTCGTCTGCGAACAGGAACAAGTTGCAGTCACAAGCTGATGTCATGTTGTTAACATATATTAGGAACAGTAAAGGCCCTAGTATGCTTCCTTGTGGGACGCCACAGCTCACTGGGAGGGGGGGGGGGACAGTGTTCCGTTCACCTCCACCATCTGTTCTCTCCCCTCCAGGTAGGATTGCATCCAGCTCACTGATGTGCTATCAAAACCAATAGCTTTAAGCTTGTTAACCAGTATGGAGTGGTTCACAGTGTAAAAAGCCTTTTGGAGGTCCAGCATGACCATGCCGCAGTATTTTCCAGCATCCACCTTGTGTTTGATGTGGTCGCTCAAATAGAGGAGGCATGTGTCAGTGGAGTGGGATGTTCTGAAACCAGATTGGAACTCGTACAGCAATTTATTAGTGGCAAGATACTTTTCAACCTGTTCATAGACTATTTTTTCCATCACTTTCGAGATGGAGCTTAGAATAGAAATAGGGCGGTAGTTGCCGGGTGATTTGTATTGAACAGTGGTGGAATAAGTACTCAGATATTATATTTAAGTAAAAGTAGCAATACCACAATAGTAATCTGTTACAAGTAAAAGGCCTATATTCATAATTTGACTTGAGTTAAATACAAAGGTATTGCCAATCAAGATATTATCAAAGTAAACGTACCTTTTTGATAATAGCTGATCTACAAGCTCTGCATTGTCAGTGAGTTTGCTAACTATTGACAACTATGGGGCAGCAGGGGTTTGCGAATCAGAAGGTTCCCAGTTCGATCCCTGGCTCACCCTGGATTATTGTCAAAGTGTCTTTGAGAAAGACACCAAACTCTTTTTTTTTTTTAAATATCTTTTTATTGGGTTTTTTACATTTTTTCCCCTCCCATGTGGAGTCCTTATACATGTCACTGTCAGATACATTTGTTAATACAGTACGTAGATCTTAAGGCACCCCTCATTTTCCTCCCGTCCACCCCCTGAGCCCACCCACTCTTCCCCAATGCAGAGACAATACAGAAAATTACAACAACAAAAAAAAAAAAAAAAAAAAAAGGAGGAGAGGGGGGGGGGGGGGGGGGGGGGGGGGGGGACCACCTGTGTGTGCGCGCAGCCACCGGTTTGCACGAAGCATATGCAATGCATAGGCATAATGCGTTCACCATTATATAGTTAATATTAGTAATATTTATAGTAATAGTATAGTAATAGTAATAGTAATAGTATAGTAATATTTCAAATATCGCTCATCTCTGGGACAACTGTCAGGGTTCTTACGTGATCGACAAAGGGCGTCCATGTTTGCTGGAAAGTTGTCATGGAGCCATTAAGTGCGAATCTGATCTTTTCAAGTTTAAGATAGAATAGTACGTCCTTTATCCATCCGTTATGTGTGGGTGGGGAAAATTGTTTCCATTTCAGGAGTATGAGACGTCTGGCTAAAAGAGAAGTAAAGGACATTATTCTTTTAAGGTGTGGGGGAGTGTTAGTCCCTGGGGGAATACCAAACAAGGCCGTTAACGGGTTGGGTGGGATAGGTACACCCAATATGTCAGAATATGATTGAAATATGGCTGTCCAAAAGTCCACCAGTCTAGGGCATGACCAAAACATGTGTGATAGGCTAGCAGCGAACTCTTAACTACTCCCAATGAGCAGGTTGGTGCCTCCGCCACAATCTACCATTTAGAACCCCAGTATCCCAATTCTGGTGGGTAACATTGGCCAAAATATTGGCCAATTTGTTTTCGCAATGGGATCTAGTGATTTTGGCTTGTTTTTCAAGGTGATATTTGGCTTACTGGTATTTCTCTTGCAAGATTTGGCTTGTTTTTGGAGGCTTATTTCTCTCATGAGTCATGAGAGTTGGCAACTTTTCAGGAGATGTGCCCAAGCCTGTGTCTCATGATAGTGAATTAACTGAAAGGGAACACAATGTAATCATAATCCTCAATTATCAATAGCACATCAATAGCATTGTTTCACATCATGGCTTCAATTTAGGGCCCGCATCATCTTACCAGAATCTTTACTGCCAAGGCATGTCTGAAAACGCTGTACAGTCTCTCACATTGTCTTTCCATGCAAATTGTCTTGCCTGTAATATACTGCCACTGTAGTGAAACGAATTTAGACAACCACATCCTTGTTAAAGTAGCACCAAACATATGTTACCTGGTTGGAGGTAGAGAGGCAATAAAGAGGCAATAAATTAAAGCACATAATGTGTAAAAAGTTTAGCAGCATCTCGAACTGCGCATATTAGCCTGACCATATATTCTATTGACTATAGAGTACTCCATCCATACTGTTTGGACAGTGATATGTTTCGCAATATTTAAACCAAACATGTAAAATGTGTACTTACTGTACTGAACAGAAAAACTTACAATAGCGAGGGGGCGTGTTATGGGCGTGTTCTTTTAAACCCGAGAACATTCATAAAAAGCATGGTAACGTAACACATTGTAGTGCTCCAGAATAAAGGTAGGGGGAAAATTCGGAAGCAAAAAACTGTTTTTAATCCTCTTGATAGCCATTCCATAATATGCAATATTTTAAAAATGAATTTCACAGCAAATGAAAGCTAAATACTGTTACCTCTATTTTATTAAACAAATAATTTCACTACCACGCTCCATAAAATACGAATCATTCCATATTAATCCTCCCATAAACTCCAATACAATCCAGAAAACAACAACAATATTTTTATCCCACGATTTTGCCACCCATTTTTTCACCCAGTGTCAATTATCTAATGTAATCTCTGACAACTTGGGGGCAGTGGACTGACCTCATGCTTCCTTCTATGCATGAGGAGTTCAAGCTGCTTCTTTTCACCTGACAGAGGAGTTTCCCCGGCCGGACGTAGCGTGTAGAAGGAACACGTTATTCCGACCAGTTCCTTTCCTCTCCATCAGGAGCCCTGGCTTGCCAGGGGGAGGCAGTATAGAGACCAGGATTACTGCATGTTTTTGTGAGGGTACCTACCCCTAGGGGACACGGGGAGAACATGCAAACTCCACACAGAAAGGCCCTTTCGCCAACCCCGCCTTGAGTATGGGCACTGATGACGCAGAGGAGAGAACATGCCCTTAGGACCTTCTAGCTGTGAGGCGACAGCACTAGTACCGACTGTGCCACCGTGCCCCTATAACAGGGGCAGGCAACCTTTATTATCAGAAGAGCCATTTTTGTCCCAAAAACATATTACAATTCTATCTGGAGCCGCAAAATATGTTTGCTTTAATAAAGCAAACTTTAATTATTTGTGTGCTAATTTCTCAAAGCATGTCAAGTATACTGTACCAGTAAGACAGCAGCATTGGTGGTGAAAACAAACATAGTTGTCTTATCATGAATACATTCTTCTATTCTATTTTCCTTCATTAAATTTGATTCTTATTTTTATCTGGTGTATAGGCAACATTGTTTTGCAATATCAAAATGAAAGAATAACTTTATGCCTAGGCTACTACAAATTTAATAATAAATTATGATTAAATGTAAAAAATAGAAAATAAAAAAAGAAAAGGAAAAAAAAAAGAAAGAAAAGCAAAGCAAAAGAAAACCTCTTATTCCTTTTCATACTTTGCCGTAGCAACTGGGAACCACGGGAGAGGGCCACATGAGCCACATGTGGCTCCACAGGTTGCCTACCCCTGCCCTATAACAACATAATTGTTATAAAGGTGGGCTATCGCTATCACTGAACGAACATAAACCCCCGATCATTTGCATATAATACCAATGAAATAGAAACAAACACATTAGCAGTAGCACAAGTTAACGAAAACATTAGGGAGGTATAGGACACGCGCGCACACACGCGCGCACACACACACACACACACACACACACACACACACACACACACACACACGTGTTATAGTAAAATGGAGTAGACCTGATGTAGCCTACATCACATGTGTAGGCACTATAGGCAGCCTACTGCATCTTTGTAAGACTTGTACACTACAGCCCTTTCTACACTGATGCATCGACAACAGTAACATTCACTTTCACTAGCAGTGCCCCCTCAGCCCCCTGTCGTACCCCCACACGGAGTATTGCATAATAACTTTACAATAAACTCTCAGCAATGACAGAATGATGGCTGTGCGACTGTGAGCCCCTGGTGTGAGTGATGTCTGGTGTGTGCATTGCCAAAACAGTTACCGCACGCCGTTACATTTTATTTTTGATAGATAATTAAACCATTTTGAAATTTGAAAACAATTAAAATAAACTATTGGAGAAAAACCTCACATTGCACTAAAAGGCAGCTGAGTTTTTAAGCATAAAATAAGTCGTGGGATTTTAGTAGCACAAAGAAAACAACACCAAAATAACATATTGTGATTTAGGAGTCTAGGAGACATGAAGACACTCAAGCCAACAGATAATAACCGCAACCTAGATGTGACCTTTTACAATACACAGAGTTCCTTGTCAAATGTGTGTTCGTTCACGTGTTGTTGGGAAATGTTGTTTCCATTCCATCACGTTTCCAATCAATCAAGAAAAGCAATGGAATTAGAACGTGTACGTAACTGCACGATGGACACACTATTTAGAAAACAATCATGAACATGCATGCGCACCATATGTGTCAAAGTTAGGATACATAAACGTACCATGTTGAGTCGTCAGAGGGGATACAATTTCCAGTGGTCTGGATTTGGCTTCGCCTCCCACCACTCCCAGTCCCTCTCCTTCCCGTTACACCGATTTAGCAGAGAAGTTTGTGTATTGTCTTTACTTTTATTTTGTGTATAGGCCTACTACTGCACGTCAACAGAAGTCTAGTAGTAGTGGACCTCTAACTAACTAACGCCACGTTGTTGAGCTGCAGCCGGACGGGACCACCGAACTGCTGTCGTCAATCTGTGTAAACTGAGATGAAACCCAGGGCCAATGGAGACATGGGGGTGTTGCGTCTTAACTTTTGACGCCCTGCCCCTGTGCCCCATGCACGGCCCCACGACCACGCACTCTTGCAGTGTGGATTTGACTGGCACACACACACTAAACAGTTTGACAACTTCAGTGATTTTAGCGAAAATGTTTTACCAGATAGAATTGCATGGTTTTTTTTTACGCCCACACGCCAATCGTGGGGTTTACACCGTTTTAGGGCTATGATTATGAATGCATGCTTTGTTGTGTTTCGAGGATATTTATTACATCGATATTAGTCTAGAAATAAATAACACATTTCCCACGCATTGACTTTCGTTGCTTATTTCTTCTTCTTCTTCTTCTTCTTCTTCTTCTTCTTCTTCTTCTTCTTCTTCTTCCTCTTATTATTATTATTATTATTATTATTATTATTATTATTATTATTATCATTATTATTATTATTATTATTATTATTATTATTATTATTATTATTATTATTATTATTATTATTATTATTATTATTATTATTATTATTATTATTATTATTATTATTATAGAACTTTTCACGCAGCAGGAATGATGTTGTTGGCTCCCTGAGGCTCTCCTCTCCACCCCGCCCAGCCCACGTAACCCCACCTACGTGCACGCCTTGTGTTTATACTTCCCACGAGGAGGACTGTCGCTTGCCAAAAAGAACACATCAAACAACACGGATGCGACGCCTTCTCAGCTCTGTTCTATTTGGCAAGCGCAAAGACTACCAATTATTATTAATAGTATCTATTATCTATTATGCATCATCTTCTTACTGCGCTTGTATCAGAAACAGGGCCCATGCGAGTTCAAAGTTCAAACGTTTGGAAGAATCAAAGCGGGTGACAGAAGTAAGTAGACATATATACCTAATATTTAGGATATATTTATATGAGGGGAAATTGGAAATCAATGATCATGCTTATGTTCAATCCTCCAAACTTTGCCAGCATTTATCTAAACAGTTCATAGCAAGTCCAACAGAGGGCGCAGCTGTGCTACAAATCCAGGACAAACTAAAACTTTCCATTTTATCTGTGTTCCAAAAGGTGTTGCCTAAAGCCTAATGCACATTGTTTTTGCATTGACTCACTTTTATCAGAGATACAGTGTTGACCATCAACCTTGAATAAATACTTACAGTAGATTGCAGAGCCAACTGCCACCAATAATATTACTATATAATAATATTACTAGTACTACAGTAGGCTATACTGGAAATGTGTCCCTGTCTCTGCATTGTATATCTGGTTATTAGTGTGTCCGTGCCACTGTTAATTATCAATATATTTCAGTATGTGTATCTGCACTCATAAATTACATGGTGCACAATTTTCAATTTCCCCCTTTACACTGAATATGTGGTTTCTATATGGTAGAGATCCATTGATCATAACCATAATATCTCTATCCACATTTTTGTGGATAGAGCAACACCCTATGTCAAACACGTTCATACCTTTCATTGGAAGCCTGCTCATCCAGAAACTATGAAGGTGGAGGTGTTAAAGGGAGACTTGCATTTCTGGAATGGTATCTGATACCGATCACATCATCCCCTTGGCAGAAGCCATGGCCTGTCATTTAGAGAAACTCTGTGTCACAGAGAAGGACAGGCTCTTTATTGATGCAGGGGAGAGAGAGGGAGGGTGAGATTGTGTCAGAGAGGGAGAGTGAGACTCGTTTTTCTCGTTCCTCCCTGCGTATCTCAAGAAGGTGGGACGTAGTGGAGTAAACAGCTAAGCTCAGTGCACATACTACAAGTCACTGAGCGGATAGGATTCTATTTGTGCTGTGGACTCAAACAACGCTGAAAGGTACAGTGATTGCAGTACATGCTTTAACATTGTTTATTGTTTAACTAGAGAGAAAGAGAGGGAGAGAGAGAGGGAGAATGATACACCTGTATGTGTGTCAGCCGTCTCCTGTCAGATATGTGTTGCTGAGTGAGGACAAATCACATTGTTGTTAACGCTTCTTCTAGTCAGATAGTGTGACACCTCTCTTGTTTCACTGCCTTAACAATAAGATTGTCTGATGTTTTATTTGTATTTTTTTACCTTATTGCCGTGTGTACATTTTGTAGTTAGTGGATTACGTTTGTGAAGTTAGTAAAATCCTCAGTGTGCCCAAATGGACCAGGTACATTTGGGTCAATATGTCATTTACACTAGAACCTTATAGTCCCCTATTTTGGGCATGTCATAGTAGGTGAATATTTGGCGAAAATAGCCAATTTACAAGCTCTCAGGCCGTCTCAGCTCTTTTGGCTCCTTTCAGCAAACATTAGGTGTAGACTGTAGAGGGTAAAAAGTAGGAGTACAAGTATAGAGCCCTGGGGGACCCCGGTCAGTAGGGTTTAAGGGGAAAAGAAGGGCATAGCATACATGGATAGAAAGACGTATTGGAGGGAATGGAATCAATGGAGGCCCTCAAAAATCTGAATTTAGCTACAGTTAGTGGTGGTGTGGGATTATGCAATGATGAATTAAATGTATTATACTTGCTGCTGGGGATACCTGTATAGTGCATATCAATCTCTGACAGTGGTTTTTCCTGTACTGTATGTCACATACACTGTATGTCAAACACACTGTATGTCACACACACACACACACACACACACACACACACACACACACACACACACACACACACACACACACACACACACACATGCGCTGATGCGCACACACACACAAGATGTCAAGCCACATTCTTAATATGGCAGTATCGGTCTGTGATTTGTTTATATACTGCTAAGGTTTGGTTTGTCTGCAGAGCAGGTTTTATCAGACATATCTACATATTACATGAATATGTACTAAATATTGTAGGAAATGTGTGTAGCAGCAGTATACCATTGCTTCTCAAAGTCCTGTACAATTACCACAGATATTAGGTTACTGTACACAAAGTTGGCTGTACATGAGAACAGCAAAGTTCTGGGGTTGGTTCATCATCAATATATGGTTTAATTTATAACATTTGTGATCATATGTTCCCAAAATGCTTTCTATAGACCTTAAATTAACTTAGTCATTATGACAAGTATTGTGATGTTTTCCCTCACATTCCTCTGATTGTGCAAAGACGTACATGCTTTTTCTATTTTTATATTCATCTGTCCAACTCCCTCCACCACACACACACACACACACACACACACACACACACACACACACACACACACACACACACACACACACACACACACACACACACACACACACACACAATAGATGTCTGCAAGCTGTCCTCCACCGGTTGCCAGGAAGCCTTCAGGTATCCGAGTCATGATAGGTAATCCGGGTGAGGCGCTTCCTACTGGGATCATGCCTGTCTATACAAGCTTACAAAAAGGTATGTTCACGAGTGTGCGTGCATGCGTGCGTCCGTGCGTTTGTTTGTGTGTGTGTGTGTGTGTGTGTGTGTGTGTGTGTGTGTGTTTGAGAACTAGGACTGAAATGAGCAGTTGATTATATGTTAATTATGTAAATTAATAGATTTGAATATTCATGGTTATTTCATTTTCTACCTTTCAGTGAATGGCGACAGTGGCGAGCTGAAACACACATCTACACTGAATGCAGAAAGAGAAGTGGTATGTATTTGTGTGTTGTGTGTGTGTGTATGTGCGCACAAGGTTCAAGTTCAAGGTTTCTTTATTCTGTCTCCCAAGGGAGAAATTTGACTTGAAAAAAAGAGAGAATGCATGTGTGCCACAGTGTATATAGACCTACCTTGTAGTATCACATGCTTGATGCAGCATTATACTGTATCCCCATAATGAACTACCGTAATCACTCTGCTGAAATGTTTAAAAAGACAAACACAGTAACATCACCAAATTAACTCTTAAGAGTTGATCAATTACATTGATGTTTGGGGATGGCCATAGCTGAGTGGGTGGAGACTGGAGAGGGTACCTCACAAACCTTTCGTGTATACCAAAGGCATAATTATGTTATCACTCTATAAATGTTGAAATTTATTTACTAAATCATCTATTTTTTTATATTTGTACGTATATATACATATATTGCAATAATAACGTGTAGTTGCCACAAAATCCCAATGCACAACTGGACTTGTCTCACGGTCCGGCACCCCAGTCTGACCCGGCACAACATGTAGGAACCACTGCAAAACATCTGGTTTCTTTAAGCAATGCCCTCAATCAGTTTGTAAAATTGTCATGTTATTTTGTTGTTGCTTTAAAAAAAAAAAAGTATTATTTTGCTACTTCGTAGGCTACATTCCGAACAGCACAACCTACAGTATACTTTATAAATCCTACTCTAGGAACTCCTGAATCACTGTTTTGACGATGTGGAGAGATTCATGGGACGTTTGCAACAAACAGCCGATGCTCAGAGTGTCCTCAACCAGAGGGACAAGAAGAGAAGCAAAAAAAGCAAGAAAAAACAGAGCCAGGATGGTAAGTGTCACTAATGACTTCAGCGTAATTTATGTTTAGTTGCGTGCCGGTGCCGTGCACCAAAAAATGTGACACAGGGTGCAACCGAGTATAAATGACCCATTAGGCTTCCTGCTGATTACCCGTAGCCTTACAGGTGTGACAGGTGTTTCTGTGATTCTGCTCTTGTACAAGGTGAATGTCTTGGCAAGAAATCAATCCAGTCACCCCAAGCAAAGTGACTAAGTATATGTACTCAAGTACTGTACTCAAGTTAAGTACAATGTTGAGGTATTTTTTTGAGAGGCACTAGCCCCTCCAGCGCCTGGCTTTCCGAAATTACATCATATGGCAGCCAAGTCTATGGACTTTTTGAGGGGGGCTAGCCCCTCCTATATTCAGCTATAGTGTAGATTTTCGTCTTACACAAACATTAAATTCCCATTGACAATGCATGGAGTATTTACGTCATATGTAGATGAGTAAATCGGCTATCTTTGTCCTACACAGATTCCCATTGACAATGAATGGATGATGTACGATGATAAGAGTGCCCCTCACTTCACACGGGTGTGATTTTTTAATGTTTGTAATATAGGATCAACTCTGTCTTCCTATGCCACCCTGTTAGGGGCGACCAGTAGCCTTATAAGGAAGTAACGAACAGGTGCTTTAGGAGTTCCACTGGAATTTCACTCAAAACATATTTTCAATGCCATATAACACAATAGATTGTGTTGTATGGCATTAGATATCTCTACCGTATTTTGAGGGGGCCCTTGACATAAAATATTTGAGCCGGCCTGATTGGTTGGTTTGTGTGCGTGCGTGTGTGCGTGCTTGCGGGCGTGAGTGAGTGGAATTTGAGAGTGGAGACAATTACTACTTAATTCGACTCACTTGCATTGCATTGTTTTAAATCATCAAAATCACAGTTGCATTGATTATAACAATAGTGGTTCATCTTTCCTTTATGCAGATGATTTGTTGATGCTGAAGGCAAGCCCTCCACCGCAGGAGGAATTTGTGGACATCTTTCAGAAAATCAAATACTCCCTCAGCCTTTTGGTGAGCAGAGATTAGTCCTCAGAGATGACACTTATTTTCTACTGTCAATCAAACAATACAGGACATACAACTTGGTTTGCCAGGTTTGCTTCTCACTTTTTGAGGGGCGCCAGCCCCTCCTATGTCCAGCTTTGAGGGTCTGTGTAAACACAAACATTGAAGACAAAAGTGAGGACGCAAATTGTGATTGGCCAGAATGAGATGATGTATGATGACGTATGATGACGAGAGCACCCCTCACTTCACACGGGTGTGATTTTATTTATTTATCAAGGCAGCTGTACAGGACATTTTTATGTCATTCAAGTAAATTAGGATCAAATTATTCATGAAAGATGAAAATAATGTTTTGTGGATTTAATTTAATTTAATTTAATTTAATTTTCTTTCCTTTCCTTTCCTTTCCTTTCCTTTCCTTTCCTTTCCTTTCCTTTCCTTTCCT
Source organism: Protomyctophum parallelum (assembly GCF_964188405.1). Taxonomy (NCBI): domain Eukaryota; kingdom Metazoa; phylum Chordata; class Actinopteri; order Myctophiformes; family Myctophidae; genus Protomyctophum; species Protomyctophum parallelum. Next base: position 35,377,071 of record NC_139708.1, read on the forward strand.
TTCCTTTCCTTTCCTTTCCTTTCCTTTCCTTTCCTTTCCTTTCCTTTCCTTTCCTTTCCTTTTCTTTTCTTTTCTTTTCTTTTCTTTTCTTTTCTTTTCTTTTCTCAGGACCGTCTCAAGTCTTCCATTTCAGAGCCTAACTCACCAGAGTTGCTACATCATGTCTTTGTCCCTCTCGGACTGGTGAGTGATTTCCTTTTGTCTAGTATTCTGCTGTCTGTGTCCCTCAGTGTCTGTGTCTGTGTGTGTGTGTGTGTGTGTGTGTGTGTGTGTGTGTGTGTGTGTGTGTGTGTGTGTGTGTGTGTGTGTGTGTGTGTGTGTGTGTGTGTGTGTGTGTGTGTGTGTGTGTGACTGTGTGTGTGTGTGTGTGTGTGTGTGTGTGTGTCTGCCTGCCTGTCTGTCTGTCTGTCTGTCTGTCTGTCTGTCTGTCTGTCTGTCTGTCGTATGTCAGACACTGTCATAGGATTCTGTCGTGGTTAACTCCCATGTTGTCTTCTGCACTGTAACTGTATCCATACATTTGACTTGTTTTATGCATTCTGTCATGTAATTTTATAATATAGTGTTTCCTTTGCTTGCCATTCACAGTTGGTGAAAACGACGGGTGGACCAGAGTTGGGGGCAACGGTGGTTAGCCCGGCTCTGACTCAGGGTGCCGTGTCGCTGCTTCAGGAGCATTTGAACGAAGAAGAAAAGGAACTCTGGACGTCTCTAGGGCCCCACTGGACTTTACATTGGTGTGTGTGTGTGTGTGTGTGTGTGTGTGTGTGTGTGTGTGTGTGTGTGTGTGTGTGTGTGTGTGTGTGTGTGTGTGTCCACATCCAACTTTGATTACGTTATAAGCATGTAAGGCATAGTCTATATCTAGCATGAATCTGAAAGTAGGACTGGGTGTTATAACTTCAAAACAATATCACTATTATTTCAAACCTTTGCCTCGATTATGATTAATGAACAATTATGAATTATCTTTTTCATTGTAAGGGTTAGCAGATTGCAAGATCTATCTGCAAGATAGGATCGGTTATTTTGGCTATTTGTTCTTTGTACAACAAATATAATACATGAACAAGTGGTTAATCAGACTAATCGATTTAGAAAGATATCCATTACAATTGTTTGCTGTCTATGTTGATATACTGTAGGCTTGCGTCTCGATTATTAGATTATAAGTCGGTGGTTGGTTCTAAATATTGGTTTCGATATATTATATCTGGATAATTGCCCAGCCCTACCCGAGCGAGTGTATAATTTCAGTGGAGTAAAGGTTGTCGATTTCTCAATGCATCACCTCTGCTCCGTTTGCCAGCTCCCAGCTCAGTGTGTCAGTTCCTCCATACACACCTGTGTTCCTGGATGGGTGGCAGCCACAGGCCTCCAGCTCGGACCCCATTGAGTCACAGCACCAACAGGATGTCATTGATGAGGTAATGGGCTCTATGCATACACTCCATTTTAGAAAGAACTTGAGCCCCTTCCCTACTTCCTTCACAGATGTTACCGATGATACTAATTAAGGCTCTGTTCCTGAGTGAGGGTGCTCTCTTCTACACCTTGAGTGGGTTCCAAATGGCCTTGTACAGGTCTGTAACCCTGAGAGTGAAGGAAGTAATAGTCCGCAGCTGACAGGCTTCTTTTGTTTAAAGTGGGAAATTTGGTATAGTCTTTTTTATTGGCCTAACATATTGTCTATATACATACATTCTTGAATCCACTTGCTGACTGGCTGTCTGCATTTCTTTTTAATAGGGGTTATATGTGACCAGGGTACACGCCAATGTACCCTCACGTAGGGCAGTATCAGTCACCATAAAAAGGGAGAGGTGTTTGCGATTAATCTATCGTTAAAATGGAGTTTGAAGCTACAATGGGTTTGTATAGGATGGGGGCGGGGCAGCGAAAATGAATACCAAATATCTAATACTGAATCAAGCAACTTAAAAACTGTCTGTGGTGTTCACATAAGCCTGAGTAGACGATATAATTACCAAAAGTTGTTTTGAAAGTGAAATATCCCTTTAAAGTATAATGAAAATGTGACATTTTTGCCTTATATAGGATGTCAATGGTATGGTCACATATAAACCCCTATAAAGAAATTGCTCAATACCGACAGCCGGTCAGCAAGTGGATTCATGAATGTATGTATATAGACAATATTTTAGGCCAATAAAAAAAAAACGATATACCAAATGTCCCACCCCACAACCCTGGCTGCCGGACTATAAAGAAGGGGCCCGGAAGTAGGAAGAGTTATTCTGTGTGCATAGAGCCTCTTGTACTGTACACAACACATCTGACAAGAAAGATTACACAATAATCATATATGAATAACTCATTCTGATGTGTACTGTAGGTCAATATACAGTGATGGAAAGAAACTATGTACCTTTATTAAACTATAGCTTTATTAAGTAAAAATTTGAGGTTCTTGTACTTTACTTGTGAGAATTTCACGTTTTACTTTGCTACTTTATACTTACCGCTATATTTCAGCCGTAAATAATGTACTTTTTACTTCACTGCATTTATCTGACAGATTTCAGATTATTAATCTAAATCTAGTCAGATAATAATGAATGCTGCCCCTTTACCAGCTTGAAAGTTCAACATTAAACTATGAACACTATTAACTCCATAATAATCCAATAATATAAGATATATGAGAATTATCTTTGTACGATACTTTTACTTGAGTAACATTTTGAATGCAGGACTTTTACGCTGACATATTACTAGTTTTATGAATACATCTTCCTCCACTGTCAGTGTGTTGGCTAATCCAGCTGTGTGACTCAATCTGCAGGAAAACACTCGACACACTTCAATGAGGCCCGTCTCCACTGTGCAGACAACTGAAGAATTGTAAGTCAGAGACAGACAGTGAAACATAAGTGGCAGAAGAAAATAACAGGAGAGTTGTATGTTTCTTTAACCACTTAAAACCCCTAGATTTTAGTAAACTGGGTCTTTGTTGTGAGCTTGTAGATCTTCTAATTTTGACTAATGTCCCTCCCCCCTATTTTATAGTCTTTGTGACTTAACCTATTTCAACTAGGTATCCTTATTTTGGGCATGGATGATTTTCAAAAATGTCCAATAATACGTACTTGGTCCGCTCATATTCCCCTGCCTCTACACCGAGCGTCTTTGCTGAAAATAGCTGATCTACAAGACATATTCTTGTACATTAGCTATTTTCGGCGATTGCCCTCCACTCCCCAGAATAGGTATGCTGAGGCTTCAAGTGGTTAAGGGTTAAACACCTCAAAGCAAAACAATCAGTAGATGTATTTGGGAGTATGTAACTCTTATCAACCATTGTCCACGCGTGGGAGTTGCCCACTACAGCGACAAGAGTAAACATGCAGTTATTCAGATGAATTGATTCAAACTGATTGCATTCAAACACTGGTTTGTTTGATTTATTGTTTAATCTTCTGATACTGTGCCAGTTGATAAGCCTGCTAAACAAGAATTTCATACTGTATTGATACATAAATTATGCTGACTTATGTTAACTGTTTCTTTGTTTGGCAAATACGTAAGAATTCTGTACAGTAGCCTAATAGAAAATTAGCAAAGACGTTCTGAACTGCGGCATAAAATCTCACGTTATCTCAAACCTCATTTTCAAATCGGTTCTAAGTCTGAGGTGAATATGAAAGATTCTATTATATACATAGAGGTTCCTTGAGGGTGTTCTAGGGAGTCCACAGCTAAATTATTGATTGTTAGGAACCAAATGCACCCTCAAATGGACCCATAAGGGTCCAACACTCTCAGAGTTATGGCAGTCAGTGGCCTAATATGCATACCAAACTATAGGGTCATTGAAATGAAAAAGTTTGAGTATCACTGTTGAAACTGTTTGAACTAGAAAATTCGCAATAAAAAAAAAGTCGCAGAGTGTGGTTGCCGCAGTGGCTTACATATGCCCCTCCCACTAACATTGACAGCCAATTACAATGTCGCGTCACCCCTGTGATCATGCGTAAGTAATTCGGGGATTTAACCCCCAAAATTCATGTTTTTGCTTTTAGAACTTGGTTGATTGAACCACCCCAGACATCTGATTCAAATTTGGGATGGATTGGACATTCCGTTCGTGATTTGCGGCATTTTATGTAAAATGGGCCCCTCCCACTAACTTCGGACGACGATTGTGGCCGAACGATACACACTATCAAAATTCCGCCATTCGAGTTTTCATCGAAAAGGTCCAGAGATCACGTGTACAGATTTTTGTGAGATTTGGACAAAATATTTAGGAGGAAAAGGAAAAAGTGTGTTTTGGACAAAATTCAAAATGGCGGAAAATATATCATGGGCGTGGCCTATATGGGGAGATGCGTCATGACCCAAGGAATCCAGGGGAAAATAATTTTGATTTTACAACCTACGGTTCAAGAGTTATAAGCCAAAACGTAAAGTTATAGCGCCACTATGAGGCCGACCGATAAAATTATAAACTTATTGGTTAAATAATTTTAGTGATAAGTTTGAATTTATCCTTGAATTTTTGCATTTTCCCATTCATGTCAATGGGAAATTTTAATTCACTAATAAATTCATATCAATTAAACTATACAACATTTGTCTTAGCAAAACACAAGCACACGATTCCCGTGGGACTAGTAGTGCGGCAAACTTTACTCCAGTAAAATAATAAGAATACGCATGAATAAAGTGTCACAATTACAAGAGTCTGGTTGCCCTTTCGGGCAACCACACTAATGATGTCATTCATCTTTGGTTTACCATAGCAATGGTCTACCACCGGAGGGCGAGAGACACTACTGTTGCAGCTATGACTTTGTGGCCAGGAACAGCAGTGAACTTTCAGTGCTGCAAGGAGAAACCTTGGAGGTATAGATCTCACTCATAGCATTAGTTATCAACGCTCATTTTATTTATTAGAATCTTTTGACATATTAGTTAAATGACACATATTTCCTGTCTTTTTCCAGGTAATCGAGTCATCAAAGCGCTGGTGGAAATGTCGGAATCGCTTTGACCAGATAGGCTTTGTGCCCCATAATATCCTGGAGCCTTTGTCTGCTCTCAATAATGGTGAAAGACACAGCCCGGTAAGGTAACGCACGCACATGCGCTTACACACAAACACACACACACACACACACACACACACACACACACACACACACACACACACACACACACACACACACACACACACACACACACACACACACACACACACACACACACACACACACACACACACACACACACACACGTCACATCCCACTGCTTTGCCTTGGTACACAAAAGGTACACAACCAAAGAGTTACAAATGTACTATCAATTAACAGTGAGGAATTAACTGTGTACACAATGTTATACAATGCAATACTGTTTTGGCCTCATTTTGACATTAAACAGAAATTCTAAAATCTTGGTCGTTTTCCTGTCTTTCCCCTGCAGAAGGTGCCTTCTCCATCCAGTATGTATTTCTCATTTCCGCCGACAAACCCAAATGACACCAGTCCTTCTACAGGACACCTAGCATTAAGACGTCCCAGCATGCTTTCTACAACACTACAGGGAGAAGGAGATCGAGGTAATGAACCCATTAACATCTAACATACAGTACTGTACAGTACAAGTGCAGTGGTTCTCAACCTTTAACCCATTCTGACCTGAGATCAGATTCATGAGGTTTCCACCGGGCAAACACTGGGTCTGATGAACCCATTCTGACCTGAGATCAGATTCTAAAAATGTCAGTCGCTCTTCGATTTTTCAAAAATAGCAGACCTACAAGCTCGTATCGCGCCACTCGGTGGCGCGATATGAGCTTGTAGATCTGCTATTTTTAAATAGCTAAAGCATAACATGATGCCGACACCAAAATGGGTGCCCGGTCAGAATGGGTTAAAAAGGACCCCAATCTACTGTACTCCTCTGTGTTTAATTTAAATGTGCTAAATCAGTGGTTCTCAACCTTTTTCATCTGAAGGACCCCAATCAACTCCCCCGTGTTCATTTAAATGTTTTAAATCAATGGTTCTCAAGGTGGGGGGGAGGGGTGAAACAAAAAAGTTGAATATAGAAAAAGACCATTACTGTGTTAAAAGTAATCAGCTAATATTATACTATAAGTCAAACATTGGCAAAATTGTCAAATAATAGAAGACAGAGTCAACATCTTTTCACAATATTTATCTGTGGAACTAAATGTCCTACAATTCTTGGGCTTGTCAGCGTGGGGTGGTCCCCAGTTCACATCATTATAAATTACAACATAATTATTATTTTGAGGGGTCGCAGCTTGAAAAGCCATTGCTGCCTACCGATACCATGTTTGTTAATGTGTGTGCTTTTTTTTGTCTCTGCATGTATGCGTGTTTTTGTGCACAGTCCTCATGAATGATGTGAATGATGAGCTTCAACACCGGCTGGCCAATGGGAAGTCAGGCTCAAACCGTCCTCTGGTTATACCGCGTACATCCGACACGTCAGCCCCGCTGGACTACCACTCCTCCCCTGCCCAAGTGGCTGCCTGGCTCAGCGGCAAAGGCTTCAGTCAGGAGTGAGTTTACTGCTGGGTCCCCCCCCCCCCTCCCGTCTACACAAAATCTCTTCGCCAAAAATATATGATCGACAAGCTCACAACAACGCACACCTTAGTTAGCTTTGTAGCAGATCTTCTATTTTGGGGGCGAATGTTGTAAGTGGTTAGAACAGCTCTGATGTCTGCCTTTTCATTTACATACAATGCATAAGGAAAATTGAAGGAAAGGCTACTTTTGACCATTTTATTACCTTTCTTATGTTGTCTTAATGCTTTAGAATGTGAAGCCACCTCTCCACCATTTAAGGGTTAGCAACTTAGCACACAAACATGTCTTCTTTATTTATCTTAGACAGAACCCCTTCTTTGGTATCATTACACCAACATGAAATAAGTGAGGTAAACATTGTTTCAAGGAAAGGGATGGAATTTATTTTACACAATGATTGTTACACAATTTACACAATTATAGCTTCTGCCAGGTTTGAGCATTTAGTTTAATTCAAATCAATCAATTATATGGATATTTATCTCTAAGCCTGGCTTGTACATTGCTATTTTGTAAGGAACAGTTCATCCTGAGAATGTAATTTTCTCTTCTTGTCCCCGCTGTTTAGGACAATTCAGCTTCTTGGTATTTTAAGTGCTGCACAGATTTTCTCTCTGAATAAAGAGGAGCTCCGTACAGTCTCACCAGAAGAGGGTGCCAGAGTCTACAGTCAGATCATGGTACAGAAGTCCTTACTTGAGGTAAACTACTTCTAAAGTGTGTACATTGTTTAAGTCACAGATGCATGGCTAAAAGCTTGTGTTTAATCTAATCTAAGTCTACTTAGACATTTGTAGCACCCTGAGATAATGCTTTGAATGGGCCTGTTGCCTGCTACTCGTGCCAAGAGGCAGACCTTGCAAAGTGACCAAGTAAAGGTCTGTGACTGTGTCATCGTGATCATCTGACAGCTGGAAGGCCGGGCCCCTGGAGTCCCAGGCCGGTGAACGGCCGTACCCCTAGCTCCCCCTGACTTAGCTGAATGTTGGATTTAGTTTGCATTGAAGAGCACAGAATATTACTTTTGTTTGTGCCTGGGTTGTGTTAAGCATTGGTTCTCACTGTGAGGTCTGGGGAGTCGGGACCCCCAGGGGTTATTGAGGGGGTTCCAGAGGGTCCCCACTCCCCAGCAATGTTTTATATTTCGTCTATTTGAAAAGAGACTAAATATTGCAACGCGTTGTGAGTTTGTTGTGAGCTTCTACGGCATTGACCATATTCAGGACCACATGGGTCATTTTGCTCTACTTAATGCACTTGAGTGAAGGAACAAATCACAGTACCATGTGAATTGTGAATTATGGTAAATCCAACCATGTTCAGTTCCATTATCCTCTTCTCATCTTTTCCAGGATGTGCACAAAGCCACAGAACTGGAAGCGGTGATGGAGAAGCAAAAACTGAAGGTGGACGTGAAGTCACAGGGTGGAGCGCTGTGACACCTCCCAGCCACCAGATGACATCAATCAATCAATCAATCAATCAATCAATCACCAGGTGGAATGCTGTGACAAAAACAATATCACCGACCCACCAGTTCAAATGTGACACCAGAGAACACAGGAGGACATAGTTGTAGTTATTGCTGATAAAGTTGTGACAGTTCCCTACAGACATTAGTATTTACATAATTATCATGATCTCACAAGGGTTTCAATGTCTTTACCACACATGCAGGTATACTGTTGAAATGCTGCGGCTTCCCTAACTTAAAAAAAAACGTCATGAGCATGCTCCAATAATTTGGGACTTATTTTTGTATCCTTGTGATCCATGTGATCCTTAATTTGTTCTGTTTACTAAAGTCAAGATCATTCCCCATAGCCTTTACAATAAAGAGGTTATGTGAGTTCACATAAGTTCATTTCTTTTAGACTTAGGTCATCTTTGAAACCTTCAAGCCTTCTCATGGCGCTTATTTATAAAGTGGCAAAAAGAACTGGCACAGTGCCAGTGCAGATACTAGGGAACAATTCCTTTAGATTAGATAAGATTTATTGATCAGACAGGAGTGAATTCTGTCCAAGATACAAAAGGTTGATTATCACGCACAATAAGTATGCGTTCAAAACATCTAATCGTGTTCACTATTTGATGTATTTGCATTAGCAGACACTTGGATCCAGTACGACAAGGTCAAGGTAAATGCCATCAATGTTTGACAAACATCAACAGAGTACGTGATCAAGAAATTGTTTATATACAGTGTAACATGTAATTAGTAGTAGTTACATTATATACATATACAAATTTCCCATAAACACGCACAAAACGGACGCATGCACGCACACAAGCGCACGCACACACACACAAGCGCACGCACACACACACACAGCAACACAATGTAAACTAATTTAATTGCGATTAACTCACTGCAATTGAATCATGATTATTTGCATATTTATTTATTTATTTATTGCCATTTGGCCTACCGTAGTTCAGGACACAGCTCTCTATGTCCATGAGCATGCTCATTATGTGTTGCTGGAATGTGGATGTTACCGTGCCATTACAACTCATTAGGGCCTACATTTATCATTTCTTCAGGAATGTAACAGGGTGGCTACAATATCCTCTGCTCACTTTAATTTTGTTTTATCTTGTAGAATCCTGTATGCCTGTTTTTATGCTACCATTTGGGGACATATTTGTCCTTGTTTTGGGTTGTTAATTGGTTTCCAAATTGTCCAATTTAAATAAACATACATTTACATAAAGCCAGCCTATTTGTCCACTCCCATGTTAATAAGAGGGTGCATTTTATATCAGAGACACAGTTCGAACACGTTCAACCACTCTCTGTGTGTGTGTGTATACATTTGACTGTTTTCATGCAAATTAAACCTTCACTGAGATGTAGGGGATTAGGGGTTCTGCCAGGCAGTAGTCAAACGTATAATGTCCTAAACTGTCTGTGCCAGTATGCTGCAGTTGCAGGTTTAGGAGGGTGCTGCTAATCAGGAATTTGGGAAAGCGAGAAAAGCTTGATTTGAGCGAGTGGTTCTCAAAGTGGTGTCCGGGGACCCCCACTCCCCCAGGGGTCCTTAAGGGGAATCCAGGTTGTCCCGGACTAATATAAATGTTTACTTAGGAACCAAATGGATGGGTCTGTAACACCATTTGTAGACTGTTATGGGGGCCGTGGTCTATGCATCAAAGTTTGATAATGAGAACCATTGGTTTAAGCAGCCTGGCTGTGTTGACAGCAGTTGATTCTCAATCAACCTAATTGAGTGCATCCCCTCTGTACAAGCTCAGCTGGACCTTTTAACATAATTTTCAAATTGATCAATGGTGTCTATATATATATATACATACACAAATTGCATGATAGTATGTTAAATATTACAACCTAGGCTTTATTTATCAGTACTAGACCGGTGCCTGGCTGTAGGGCACCGAGACGATGGAAGTTGGAGATCCATGCCTCACCCGACTATGCACCCGACAGGGGCCCTGTCCAGAGCCGGACAGAGGCCTTTTGTGGCGGTTCTGGTCAACCGTGGGTCCGACTCGACACCGGGCACTGCACTCCCTGTGGGGTGTGGAATGCGTGTGTTGAATTTGAAGTTGGTGGGGCGAACGGTTCTCGAGTTACGTGGATTACAGCCATACACGCGTACATACAGACAGACGTACAGACACATGGTGCATTTATATAGATGTTTGCATTCATATAATTAAATGTATATATTTTGCATTACACATGTACTCATGGAATATCTCTGAATTACTAGTCCATTGTAAATGTTGGGATGAATGTATCTAGGATGTTCACAGCATTTGAATCATGCACTGAAATACTGAAATCTTTAAAACGCCCCTTTATTGCACATACAAATTCAGCTGGGCATATTATTTACATACAGTATCTGCAAATAATTAATTATTAAAAAAGCACAAGCTTATCACTCAAATATTTTACATACATTATTCACACATCATTGTTCACGTTATGTTTGTCTTTGTCACACGAGTATGAAAATTAATAAATAAAGATTATTATATTTTGGCAGCAGGTCATTTAGAACACATGTAAACTTTTAAGCTTCAGTCATCACAATTAACATACATTAAAATTATCTTAGTGCAAAATACATACATTCTCCTGTTAATAGACAGTAATATCCTCAGTATTAATGTATCCCTTTGTAACTCAGACGCTTACGGGTCCATTTGGTTATATTAACATGCTTATGTCTGTCGAGTTACGGTACATTAATACTCAAGGAGTTTACTGTATGAAACTGTATAACAATGATTGTAAAATTTAAGTGGTTAATGCTTTGGTTAAGACTGAGCTACAGCAGTGGTTCTCAAAGTGGGATCCACAGACCCAAAACGCAGGTTCCAAACGTATAAGAGTCCATTTAGTCCAAATATTGGTATGTAACTCCTGAGAGTTATGGGGGTCCTTGAAATTACATAAGTTGGAGAACCACTTGAGCTACAGTATTTCAAGTACAATTACATAGTGAAAACAGAGAGATTTGAACAGCAGGTGAAGTGCAATCAGTCCTGTGGTCTTCTTCACTCTTGGATGTTCAGCTTGTGGCATGAGTCCCATGTCACTAGCTCATTTCCTTCAAACCACAGCTGGATCTCCCTCTGAGCACTATCTGGAGAATCGCTGGCATGGATCACATTCCTTACACACAAACACACACACACACACACCACACACCACACACCACACACACACACACACACACACTTTTTAGTTCTTTATTTGAATCCGAAAATTACAATTAATTTTACAGGGAAACAAATATAACGCGATTGAGAGTTCATGGACTCAGTAGGTTTTCCCGCATAACCTCCTGATATGTCACACGCATAGCCTCTATAGAATATCTAATATTGTGTCCATCTGTCTGTTTACCTATCATTTTTCAACACCAACTAAATTATATTATTATGCAAGTAGAAATCAAAATTAGTGTCCAGTCTTTACAGTGAATACATTACCTGCTAACATGGACACTGAAATCGCCTCTGATTGTCCCTGCTGGCGCTGTAGTTGGATCAGTAGGTCCCACCATTAAACGAGATGTCTGGACAACATTATTCCCTTCCCACACCTAGAAAGGGAGAAAATAAAGGAAAGATCCTCTCAAACCTTGATGCCTGAAGAATGTAAAACGACCAAACTCTTGCAATACATTTTGGATATGTGTGGTTGCTGCTTTCTTTTTCCTTGAGGCTTTGTAATATGTTTAGTAAATTATTGTGCTTTGCATCAAATTAATCAAAGCTATATGTTTTACACGTCAGAGTGTATGAGAGAACTTCACCACATATTTGTGGATGTGCAATCATTCTTAATGAACAGAGTAGACAACTGCAGCAATACACTCCTCACTGCATATTACTGTATAATTGAGATTATAAATCAGAGTTCTCAACCAATACATGTACACTTTGTACAGTGTAGGCTGGGCCAATATATTGTCATTATTTGACTTTTTGTTTTACAACATCGGTATCTGCAATTATGCAGCTGATTTGTCCTGATAGGTTTGCATGTGCAATGTAAGGCTGTTATGTAGAAGCTGCTCCAAGAATAAAAAAACAATAAAGAAATACATAAAATAAGCCCTCACCATAACAACCACTGGACCAGAAGTCATGTACTTCAGAAGAATGGGATAGAAGGGCCTCTTTGTCAACTCACGGTAATGCTCAGAAAGAAGCTCCTCAGGAACCTGTAACCATTGAGTTATAGTACAGCACATGAATAGATGATGTTGCCTGATAGACAAAGCTTTGAACAGTGATTACCAACCTGTAGGCTGGGGCCCACTGGTGGGCCGAAAAGATATTGCAAGTAGGCCCCAGATAATTGGCAAAAATAAATACCATTTTAGTGTTAAAATAACATTAATATTACAAATAGTAATTTAAAGAAATGCCATGTTATCATTTCTTTTGAGCTTGTCAGTCTGCTACTTTTGCTATTTTTTCATTGGAATGCTGAAAAGTAACACTTTTGAACATGTGAGTTTTCTATCCGACAGAGACGTTGTGAGAAACGCAGGAATAAAAAAACAAATACACTTCAAATGAAATAAAGCTTTTTCAGACACTCTTATTACCTGCAACATTTTCAAGCCCACCAGCTTGAAGCCCCTTTGCTCAAATCGCTGAATAATTTGTCCAATAAGGCATCGCTGGACTCCATCAGGCTTCACTGCAATTAGAGTCCGCTCGTTTACATCAGCTCCACCTAGTGGGACACAACATGCATTGTCATTACATAAAGAACGTCTCTGCCATGTTAACCACTTAACCCCTCCATTGAAGACGGAGTACCCCAGGGTAGAGTTCTCATCGGGCCCGAAAATTAAGGCCAGGCCCTAACTGGGCTCTAACTGATCAGGCCCTAGGCCCGGCCCGGCCCGACTAATTAGCATAGATTTTAGGCCCGACCCGGCCCTAAAATGTCGTGTCGGGTCGGGCCTGGTCGGGTTTGTGCAGAATTTGAGAACTCTACACAGAGTAAAAGTGAAATGCCAGTAAGCACCATCTTCATAATAGATAAATACACAAACAGACAGAACAGAACTATTATTTTTATTATTCTAAACAAATTGAATATATATATATTTTTTTTTCATGGAGCCCCAGGCCCGGTATAGTATAGGTCATGGCTATTGTATACGCTGCTGGGCTTAGTGGGCTATGTGCTATTATGTACAGACAGACTGTACCACTTTGAGTGATAAGCAGAGTTTTATTGCCACTATGAATAACAGGGTGCAAAGTTGCAGGACAGTGTTTACATCCTGTAGCTCGGAGAACGTATCTATTCTAGCCTACAGAAAGGTCAGTCGGTGCTCTTCCAGTGTCGATAGATCACCTACTTTAACATTTGGAGGAAATGACACTGTCCTAAATACCAGTGTAAACCTTTGTAAATATTAACTAAAACAAGGTGGGGTGGTTGACAATAGTTGAGCCCGGGCTCCAGACATAGGCTCCACTCCAGTAGGGTCATTCCGAGTATCCGGTGCAATTTGTGTTCCCATGACATAATACAGCATATCTTGTGTAAAATAAGCAAAAACACTCATTCCAAAAAGCTTATCGTATACTATTAAAGCTTCTAGAACACAATGATTTGTACCTCAGGGTGAAACAAATATAAAATAATCCATTTGATTTGAGTAGAGGTATTAGCTAAAATGCCATATCCCCATCTGTTTATTCAGCTTCAGTTACAAATATAACTAATAATAAAAAATAAAATAAAATCTAATTATTGTTATATAGTATAGTTCTGTTTCTCACCAAATATTAATTGTGATGAATGTACTTTTAATGCTTAAAATCAATATTTGTCCCTGACTTGACTGTCCTCCCTCTAATCCACTGTAAATGTCCCCCGACTATTTCTCTAGCCACATGATTTGATAGGAAACCCTATACCAGAAGAAGTATCACAGTTTAAGTTGCCTTTTTATCAGTAAACTAATTAAAGCATAACATGTCCAAATATGCTTAACAATAGAGGAAATTGATAAATGTTCATAATTCTGAAAATATGGTTGATAAATAGATAAAACATCTTACTTGGTGTTCACAATTGTGCTACTATAATCTTCATTACATGAGTAATGGTTAGCTCTGGTCCATAGCTCTAATCAGAGCCGAAGAGTTTGATCAATCCTCAAGGCCCCCCCCCCCCCCCGCAGCCCCGCCTCCCCGCAGCCCCCCCCCCCCCCGCCGCAGCGCGGAACAAAATAAGTTGTTTTCGCTGGTACTTTTAAAGCAGCTTCTATAGGCCAATGTCCAAGCCAAGGTGAGGACTTTCAGGACTATATTATTATTATTATGAGAGAGAGAGAGAGAGAGAGAGAGAGAGAGAGAGAGAGAGAGAGAGAGAGGGAGATATAGAGAGATACGGAGAGAGCGAGAGAGAGAGAGATCATAGGCGGCGGGTGCGTTTTACCTTTGGGTAATGGGTAGGCTACAGAATTGCGTTGGGGGGGACTGTCGCGGCCGAGCGAAGCGAGGCCGCCGCCGCGGATTTATTTATTTATTTATTTATTTCCCAAATGGTCTAAAAATGAGTTCTTTAGCATACTTTTACCAATGAATTAGCCTATACACAGACAGCGACTGATCAGCCTATTTTGGACGATATGGGTCTTTTCTCGAGTCAGTGTGTAGTCTCACTAGTCTGTGGTTTAATAGGTCTCTTTGGTGATTTCTTGATCAGTGTTTTTATGTCACGCCTCAAGAACAACTACAAAAGAAACCCGATTAGCACTTTTTAACACCTCTTGGACGGCCGGTGTCTCTCAAGACAGACCGTTGCCTGAGGAACAACAGGGGAGGCGCTGTTTTCCCGAATATTTGACGATGGGATTCTCAGATTGCCGGCGGAGAGGTCCAAAATGTTCGGAATTCCCAGAAAATATGTAATGTAAATGTAAAATGTCCACGAAAATCTTCATGGGGGCCGAAAGGGGCCCTAGGATTCTTCATGGGGGCCATGGCCCCGTGGCCCCCACAGACTCTACGTCGCTGGCTAATGCGTTTGAGCTAATTATTAATGGTTATCGACTTTAGCATATAAAATGTCCCCAATGTTATGTCCAAAATGTGTCCCCCCGTCTGTTAGTGTAAATAATGGATATGGAAATAATGGCAATAATTAAGCTGTTCCACCACTGGGACTTCTTAGGACTTTTGATATGTTGTTTATGAAACAAAAAGTTGAAATCGTTTTTTTGCAATTTGAGGTATTTTTACCGCAGTCTCAAAATGCCTGCACTATTGGTAGACAGTACACTAGACAGCAATCAAGTTACGTCTCGACCTCAGGGCGTCTTACTGGTATAAATCTCTAAATAGACCAGTGCATCAATGTAGCCTATTTAATTAATTGACCCATGTAGCCTACTAACGTAAAGTATTCAGTGGCGAATGTTGCGCCCCCTGACAGGATAAGCACAAGCTCAACGTTTTCCAAGTCACGGGTGGCCAATTATGAAGTGATTTGTCAAGAGGATTGAGAGAGAGAGAGAGAGAGAGAGAGAGGATCTAAATTAGTTGTTACAGCTTCATGGTCTCTGTGTTGCATTACATTTACAAACAATAGTAGCATGTTTATTATAGCCAATATAAATATATAAATACAATACATTCCTTTACTATTTTCAGAACGCTTTGTTTAGTAAGAGTTGAAGGTGGGTCCGCGCGAAGCTTTGAAAGAAGAAATCTCGCACAATCAAATTAACAAAGATCACATCCACAACATTCCTTCATTGCAGCCGTGTTTGCCTTACTTACTTGACTTGGTCCTGTGTGCAACAGCTCTGTGGCCAGCCAACAGGTTAGAACCAAACTTGGCTGCAAAACTCTTTCTGGCTTCTTGACTTCCTAGAAAACACTGACCGTGTTGAAAAATACTCTTAAAGAGACACCGCTGCATGAAAACCATGATGTCTTTGTCCAATGACTCCACTGTGATCGACTGTCGGAGATTATGTTCAAACTCACCAATTTTGTGAAAGTAAAAATCACGATAGAGTCCCTCGGTCCCACCCCCGTGTGTGAAGGTCCAAACAGGACAGTTTAACTCCAGTAATGCAGACTGCAGAGAGTGAGACCATCACGACCTGATCACGTTTATCTAATCACCACCTCACAAAATCACACATGGTTCAGGCTTCAGCAGACAGCAGGTTTTTTTTTAATTAATATTTTTGCTGTTTTTTTGGCAGGGTTGCTAAACGACTTTGCATGATGATTGGTATTATTGACGCATTGATTGCATAAGAGGAGCTAAGTAGGTTAAGTGGCTGGTAAAAAACTAAAAAAGAAAATTGACATTAACAATAATATATCCTTTTAGGAGTGAGAAAATGCTTAATCATAAGAGGCCCATAAAAACGGTGTATGTGTGCATTAGATCAGTGTTTCTCAAACCTTTTCATGTCAAGAACCCCTAAAAATATATGTATTAGGCCACAAACCCAGTTAAGCCACATCCTAAAATATTTTAGTTAGATCTACAAGCTGTGATAAGCTTGCCTTGTAGATAATCGTCTAGTTTCCGAAATAGCGGGTGTATAGGGGTTACAGTGGTTAAACATATTTGGATGCTATATTAACCAATTCTGTTGGGGACCCCTGGAAGCCCCTCACAGATCCCTGTTTGAGAACCACTGCATTATAGAATACATTTAGGAAAAAATAAAGAAAATAACAAAAAAGAAAGAGAGGGAGAAGCAAATATACAGCACACACGACACATTTACTCCCCTCTGGAAGCTCCAATATAGTCAGTCAACAAAAAGGAGTCATGTACCCAAAATGAACTCCAACACTAGAGTCAACATCAATAAACAAACACCACCAGCTTCCAACCTTCAGACAAAGCTTTGCACCCTCTACACGAGTGAAAAAATGATGTCAAGACTTGTATTTTAATAGTCAACGTGTAGACTTGATCAGATCTTCACTGAGCCAGGCAAGGACCAAACCCATGATGCAGTCAAGCTGAGCAGACCTTATTTTTGTTCGGAATCTAGCAGCGATCCTACATTTGCTTCCAAAACTTTTTTATGCATAAATGATTATGTTTAACCATTAGGTATGGTGTGTGCAAAATTACGTTTAGGTATACGGTTAACAAGAATAAAAGACCTGCTAAAATGCTCTGGATGGTTCATGAGTAACTTGGTGCCAAGTTGTTCAGAAAAAGGGCCCACATCATCGAACCCATCGAACGATGCCCTGACCCAGTCACAAATGGCCCTTTGCACTGTGCACTCGCCTGGCAATGTGAGGCCTCGGTTCCGTCTAGGCAGGATTCTGATTTGTGTTCAGTCATAAGCCCCAGTGGCTACTCAGACAAGCACATGCACCAAATGTTTAAGCATGTGGTTCCTCTCGTACTGAGTGGGATTACTATTCCAACAACACAGTGGGATAAAACTAACCTGTCGCACATCACAGATTTTCTAATTGCATTGAAATGTCCTTTTTATATTCAATAATGATCAATATGACAAATAGCAAGGGCTATAAAAAGAATGTAAACTGCATTCACATAATTGCAATTCAGGGCACATTCCATGATGGAATCATAAATGAACTGATATCCAAATTTGAATACAAAAGAAGCACTTTATTAATCAGCTTTATTATTTCAGAATGGAATGATACGAAAGAAATTAAGTTCAAAGTCTGTCTCCTTTGGAGATGAAAAAAAAAAAAAAAAAAAACTCAAGGCAAAATTATTAAAAGCAGACATTTTTTAAAAACTCAAATTGAGTTGGAAAAGTGCTCAGTCCTGGGCTCAGCGTTCGTTGCAGAGCCAAGGGAGAGAAGGCCCGGCTCAGACGGCTCCAAGTCTCAATGAAGACCAATTTTAAAATCAGCTTCACTCTTTCCTGCCAAATCGTCATAAAAAAAAAATACAAACGTCAACCATTACAGCAGAAATGAAAAGAGAAACGTCAGCAGCAGCAGCATCCTTAACCTCCGATCGACCAATCAGGCAAAAAAACATCTGGCGTGAATGGTAGAAGGTACTGTAGGTTGGAGCACAAAGCAGGAGGGGTGTCGGGCAAAGCAGTCGGCACTCACAGTCCATTAAGATCAGTCGTGTGTGGAGTGGTTGGAACAAGACATTGTGCTATAGTTTCACAGTGCCTGTAGGCAGGCTGCTATTACACAGTCTGTAGTAGCGGAGGTCATTCACCAACCTCTGCACGCTCTGAGTGAACGAAGGCAAGTCCTTGAAAGAGAAACAAAGGGGGAGAAACATAAGGACAGCCATGTTGGTTACAAAAGTATATGTTCAGCTGTGTGTGAAGGGGGGCATTAATATGTAACTAGTGGTCAGGTCACAGGGCACACGTCACAGTGATACAAAACATACAGTCAAAGGGTAGATGGTGAAATAAAATGCATTGTGGTGAACTGTAGTTTCTTTCCGAGATGATGAGCCTTGAGCTGAATTAATACTTTAAAACCCTTTTTCTGAGAATTGCACTTTAGAGAAAGCTTTGTTTTTACCATTTGAGATTATTTTACTAATCAGTGCATTCAGTCAATATTTAACTACAATTCAGTTCTCCGATATTGTCAGGCAGAAACCGGTTCAACTTTTTATGTTTTTTATTTTTTCTAAATGAATGTTACTTCATCACACTACTGTGCCACACTAAAGTAGCAAAAATGTTGAGCTCAATATTTAACTACAATTCAGTTCTCCGATATTGTCAGGCAGAAACCTGTTCAACTTTTTATGTTTATTTTTTCTAAATTAATGTTACTTCATCACACTACTTAGCCCTACAAGCAGAACCCAATGGTACTGAAGTTTCTGATTTTTTTTAGACCCAGACCCATGGGGTCCTGTTCCAGCTCTACCCTGCCACCTGGTACGCGGATATAAATAAAACATAAACACCGTGGATAACGCCTGTCTGCGCTCTTTGACGAATTTCTTTCCTTTGAGGGCTTCTGAATCTGTGAACTACCGCTGCGAATATCTCCTGTGGCGCGGAAGCCGTTAAGTATTTTTAATCTTTGTTTGACCGATTTGGTCGCTTTGATTCTTCTTTTCCTTCCTTGTTTATTGACACCTCATTGTACCGCCTATCTGGCTAGCTAGTGGCGCTATAGCTATGACAGAGCAGATCAGAGGCAGGGACGTAGCCGGCACAAGCCAACCGCACATCGGGTGGCGGTACAATTGGATGTCAATAAACAAGAAGAATCAAAGCGACCAAATCGGTCAAACAAAGATTAAAAATACTTAACGGCTTCCGCGCCACAGGAGATATTCGCAGCGGTATGTATAGGTACTTATAGTTCACAGATTCAGAAGCCCTCAAAGGAAAACAGGCCGTCAAACGGCGCAGATATGATGTTACCGAGCATACTTATGTCCGCGTTCCAAAATTCCCATACGAAAATAATAAATATAGATATGTACAGGGACCCTACACAAAGCGACATCCAAATTTCAGAAAAGCTTTATGGAGGGTTCCGAGAGGGGCTACACACTACTGTGCCACACTAAAGTAGCAAAAATGTTGAGCTTATTATAATAAAAATAAAATTAAACGAAAGTTAAATGGGTTTCATGAATATTGAACCAATAAAAATAATTAACAAGAGTTTGTGACTGTATAACTACATTGGATCCTTTTCAACAGTTTGGGAGAAATGAGTTTCCCACCCGACCGTTACGATATGCTATACAATTAGCTAAGGATGACGTTAGATAAGAAAGTGTGGAGGGCAGCGATACAGGAGTCCAGAGCCGGTGTTGGCCTGGTGAGGTCTACCTCACTCTCACAGAAACTATAATTGGCATATTTCACATAATAGGATAGAGCTCGGCACAGCACGGCATCTCGCCCTCAGGCCAGTAAAGTACGTTCACGTCTTACCCGCTCGAGTTTGAAATTGCGCGCGAGGACGCTTCGCTGGTTGGCATCCACACCCTGGCACCCATTGAGGAACTCTGGCATGAAGGCCGCGTAGAAGGCGTCGAAGTCCACGGCGGCCATGTTGTAGACAGCCAGAGTGATCTCCTCTTGGAGAAGGTCGTGGCTCTTGTGCAGCAGCACCTGCAGCAACACGTTGATGAAGTGGAACAGCATGGAGGTCCGGAACAGCTTCTGCAAGAACAACAATAGATGCCATTCAGAATGTTGTTACTTCTAGGGCTGTCACGATCATGACATTTGACTTGACGATTAATGGACATACAAGTAAATGTGATCGGAACATATGAAGAAACGGGTCAGGTATGACAAAGATAACTTAAATATACAAAGAAATGACTAACAATAATGAAAATAAATAATGTACTATGGCCAAACTAGGCCATATTTAATAGCTGATCTACAAGCTCACAACCGCGACATGCTGTGAGCTTATAGAGTTCTCAACGGGCCTGAAAATTAAGGCCCGGCCCTAACTGATCAGGCCTGAAGCCCGGCCCGACTAATTAGCATACATTTTAGGCCCGATCCGGCCCTAAAACGTTGGGTCGGGTTTTACTCTACACAGAGTAAAAGTGAAACGCCAGTCAGCACCATCTTCATAATAGATCAATACACAAACAGACAGAACAGAACTATTATTTTTATTATTATTAAAATATTTCTTTTTTCATGGAGCCCAAGACCCTACCCGACTACTGATTAGCATACATTTTAGGCCCTGCCGAAAACGTGGGTGGTCAATGAAGTAGAGGGTTTAAGTGTCTGGAACAGGGTTTGTCCGTATGCTAACTGTCTTTGGCAAGAGAAGTAGAGACAGCATCGCACAACAAAGTATATTTAAACAACGATCAAATAAAATACCGTAAATGAGAAAATAATCATTCCGTTTGACAGATCAACTGATTTCTTGTGCTGCGTGAAGCCGAAAGTCTCTCTCTCTCCCACTAAGCCAGGCATCAACACATAACATTTGGGTACCTATACAGGCAAGAGGTTAGGCCAACATAAAGAAACAAAATCCCGACTCACCCTGTGGTACAATTTGTGCTTGCTGTTGAGTGACTCCAGGTAGCAGAGGTTCTGTTTGAAGATGTGTATGTCTGGCTGCAGGAATGACTGGCCGAAAGCCTGCCAAGACGAAAAATGCGAGCACACGTCGTCAGGGAACTGGAACACTTGGTTCTATCCATTATCTTCTTGCAAATTATTCTATCGATTACCTTTTCAATTAATCTAATACAATATATATATATATATATGTACACGCAGTATATGAAAATGGATTTGTTTAAATACATATTTTTTCAAACAATCGATTAAACTCAAATAGTTGCACCCCCACCCCGTTATTGGGTTACAATATGTTGGAACCCACCTGTGGGCAACTTAACATTAATTCATTTAACAGATTTGATTTTATTGTAAGATGTTTAATTTCTGTTTGAATACAATGCAATATGCATCAAAGCCACTAGAGGGTGCCCACAGTCTAATTTCTAGCTCAGTCCTCTCACTGATACAATAGCTTGTAACCAGAGAGAGACAGACAGACTCTCTCCCTGGGGTACTGAGCAAAACAGAACAAGAAGACACGCTTCTTTGCCATCTTCACATGCTTCTAAAGTGAGGTTGTGGTTGCGTAACAACTATTTTTATTTTTATGTAACGCATAGCCGTTAGTGCTGCCAGAATTGGCCAAAAATGACGTTCAAATATTCCTTTTTGATTTGAACGGCTCGAATGTTGAATTTATATAATTTTAATATAAAATATTGCAGCCTAATATGCAGTAAAACTTTCTCTTTTCTTTCTCTATATGCGCCAGTCCTGAATCGGCTGCGGTTGGTGCTGAGAAATGCGCTCTCATTCATAATTATCTTAATAGCCTAATTTTTGTATAATGGTTTAGTTTAGATACAATTTGGAGAACAGAGACGCATCGCTCCAACGATGTGCACTTTGCGCAGTGCGCTGCTGTGATAGAAGTTCTTACCTCGACATGAAAGGGGAAATAATCAAAGCAATAGCAATGCATTTGTTTAAATCAAATCAAGGTAGGCTACAAGATAAATGTGTCACAGTCACAAGAGACAAGAATCCATGCATTGGTTTTACATTGCGTTGTCGGTCATCGAGTCTCACTGTAAACTGTCTGCCTTGAGTGCTTCATGACCAGATAAATCACCGTTTCAGCTTGACCTGTTAACATTGTGTGATTAAACATGCATGTTTTATATGGAGCAAGTTAAAGTCAAAACTGCCTAGCGACTCCTCCAAGGCTTCTGTTACACTGTGGTCTGTGTGGCCCCATGGTGTTAACAGGCAGGCAGAGTGGAGCGGAGCGAGGAGGCTGATTTATTCTTCATTGTATGCCGGTGTCTGCGTGTTGCGTGGCAACTATAACTAATCTACAAGCTCACAACGCATTGCATCAACGACACATTTTAACTTTGAACTCATCTCTCGTTTACCCACGGCAACGTTGTATGATTAAAAAGCTTAGGGGAGACTTCTCCTGCTGCAGCTGGGTGCCCCTCTCTGCCTTTGACTGAGGGTTCTGTGATCTCACGAGACAAGCCGCCGATTAACGTTACGTGGCCCAGAGTCTCACGAGAACTCGTACATCATTTTTATTATTTTTTAAAATTCAAACCTTAATTTTATATATTAAGTTATTATATTTTGATTCGAAAATTCATTCGAATATGGAATATTCATTGGCAGCACTAACGCTATATATAACTATAACGTTACCATTGCTCGAAAAGGTTATTCAATTTCAGTAACATGTTACTTGTGACACATTTCCCCTCAACACTAGTTTAGTGTTATGTGCTTACATGATGTAAAAGTGATTTCATTCACGTGCTGTGGTACAACCAAAGTAGGGAATGCATACACACACACAGTGTGGTACACCAACCAACCTGCATGGCAGCTGTGAACTGGGCCTCATTTTCCATGGTGTCTTCAACAGCCCCTTTCTGGACACTCGCCAACACAGACGTCTTGAAGAAGTACCTCCAGTTCTGGTGGAGCACTTGGTACAGTAGTTCAAACATCTCCGCCTTGACATCTGGAGAGGACCGCTGTCATAGATGAGGAGGAAAATACCATCATATTTTTGTTGCATTGTTTTGGCTTTTTTCTTAGATATCAAAAGGGACAGAAAACTGGACAGACAGGGGGAAATACATGCTATGCAGGTCTTTCCAAGTTTCCTTTGTTTGCCATCGCTGTGTGTTGTTGCAGATTAAACAAATATATTTTCCATTTGACACAATGAAAATAATTATTCTCTTTCCATTCTGTGTGGACATTGCAAGTATTTTGTCTCTTCCCGAACGAATTGTCACATTCAATACGGTTCTCATCTTGTCTTATTAGCTGACTGTGGCTGAAAAGTAGTAGTAACCTGGTACTAAACAGGTAACACATCTGGACCCTTGATACGGCATGCCACGACGACCATTCTAATTTCTCACGCTTAACTGTACAGTGCAGAATGCAGAGGAAGTATGATGAGGAAACGACCTATCGGTATAGGTTGCTTCCTCATCAGGTCGATAAGGAAGCGAGAACTACCCCACTCATCACAGGATACGTTATGAGATGCAAGGAAACTGGAACACCCGGAGGAACACTGGGAGAATACTGAAACACCATACAGAAAGGACCCAGTTGGGTTAACCCAGGACCTTCATTCAGTCTACTAGGAAACAGTGCTAACCACTGAGCCATCAATGGATGTGTCAACTTGAAGGTGAGATGAACGCCAACTGACCTCTGCCACAATGGGGTAGACCTGTTCCATGCAGAGAGCGAGGATGCTGGGAAGGAAGGGTTTGAAGGCCTGCCCGGGCTCCTGCACCACCACCTGCAGGATCTTCATGAACTTCTGCACAACTCTACATCCTGCACTGCCTTCTTGCAAGATACTGGCAGCAAGTTGCTCCCTTTGAAAATAAACAGAAACAAACCAGAAGAGTCTCACTTGAATTGATGTACATCATTGGCCCTTTCATTCAGCATTAAGTTTGTCTCAGACAGGAGGCGATGACAGCTTACTCACCTGGTGAACATGCTAAGGAAGGTGTGGATGATCTGTCCAGTGAAAGGAACACCCATCTGAACTCGCAAGGCTTGAAACAGCGTCAGGAAGAAACTCAACATTTCATCGGTCACATCTAAGGAAGAGAAGGGGACCATTCACCATGAACGTCATCGTAAACCGAGATATTTTCATATGGCACGTAGAACATTGGAAAAACACAACATTTCATGTCGAGTGCCCAGCAGTGAGCGAGGCGTGGCTGAGACTTTCGTCTGTTCTGACCTGGCTGCTGAATGAATACTGAGAAAAGGCTGAGGGACACTTGGACAGACTCCTGAAGACTCTGGTAACAAATCTGACGTGATTTAGTTGACTCCCCCGAGATGCTGTCAACTATATCTCTGAGCACAGGAAGGGTCTGCTGCAGCACCGATTTCACTGTAAGAAAATTAAGAACACAAGGTGACAAATGATGACTGCTGATCTGATATTAGTGTTTATGTGTGCGTGTCATTCCTTCTTTTCCTTTCTCTTCCTACCATACATACAGAATAGCATTCAGGCAAAAAGATATCCAAACAACAGATGAAACAGGAAAACAATGACAGCTTGCGAGACAAGTGAAGGAAGCGTTTATGACACATGATCATTGCAACAATTCCCAGGGGGAAACCGCAATAGAGAAGAGTGAAGAATACTGACTGCCATCTAGGTCAGAGCCTCGTTGGGGGAGGTTGGCTGTACCGCGCAGACTGCAGTAGTCCCGGGTGAGTGACGACAGTAAACTGCCATGGTTGGAGGAGCGTGTGAGCCACTGCTGCTCGCTCTCTGGTAGGTTGGGCCACGGCAGCAGCAGCATGTTGGATAGAGCCCTACACACCAACATGTGAGCCTGGAAATCACAGACCAGAGTGTCAACCACTGGCAGTCAAATAAAGGTAGAGACCATGAGATAAAATGCATTTCACTAGCTCTAGATGCAACCTGCCTTCTAAATCAGTAGTTCTCAAACTTCAAAATTATTATTTAACACTTCCAAGACTTCAATTGCTTTAATAGCCAATGCTAAACGCTAAAATGACACGTTTTCTCAGTTTTAATGCGTTAAAACATGCAAGTAAACAATTTAGGAGTGCAATGTTGGTAATAGAAAACACACAGCATGAAATAAAACAGCAATGAGGGGACACGGACCTCTTGTGGGAGTCTGCGAGTCTGGCTCTCTGTGATGAGGTTGAAGATGTTCTGGACTGCTGGCAGAGTCATGAGGAAAACAGGCCGCACGGTGGAGGTCATGGAAACCAGGAGATGGCACGCAGACAGCAGCAACTTTTCAGGTACCTGAAGAATTAATTGATTGAAAATTGTATTAACAGTTTGCAGAATGGGTACAGTTCAAGGAAAGTACAGGTCAATACAAAATCTGCTAAGAGAATAAAAGCAGAAAAAGCACTAAGACTTGTTTACATAAGGGTCCTCCATTTTCAATTCATCAAAACATTTAAAGACATACAAGGAACATTGTAATGCCAATGCAATGTGTAGTAATGTGTATTGCCAATGCAATGTGTAGTATTCAAGTATTCAAATCGATCAATCAAAAACCTTCTAAATTTTTAAATACAATGAAATGTTTTGATGATTAACTATACATCAACCATAAAAATTAAACGATGTTTGCTCTTTTGTTGGTTCCAAATATTTCCACCTTAGCCAACATACCCACTGATGCACCCAGAGACTTTGGATGTACGCAGAATAAAGGAATCAATGTCCACAGTTTGAATGTAGTTTTAATTTGCATTTACTTCCATTAAAGTGCAGTGATAGTACATTACAAACAGCTCCTTCTGGCATTGTCTCTTCTGTGTTGTCTGTCTGGTAAAAACCATTTGTCCACCAGGTACATGCCGCTCCCCAATCACCCAGGCCTACATTATGCTCTCCATAATAGGCCTGGGGAGGCATGCCCTTGGTGTCCGTGATTCAATTACATAATAACCCATCAAACCAATACCCAATAATGCCAAATAATAACTAACAATTGTGATAATAATAAATACATACAAAACAGTGAGGATGGCTTCTACAATGTTCATTGTTTGACTATTACTTACCGATAGTTAAAATAGATTTAAGTGGTAAACTGAGCTCCTGCTTTTTTCTACCAAGAATGGAGGATGTGAGTTTACATATCTTACTTTGAAAGATCTAATCACTGCCAGGGTGGTCTTTATTTATGCATAATGGCCCGCAGCCAAAACGAATCATGTGCAAGGAAAGGGATAAAGGGCCAATTTATACGTTTGTCACACAAGCCTTTTGCTACACAGAAATAACATTCTCTTTTCAGCTGAAAATAAGCAATTCTTGTCAACTGACACTTGTTATGCCTGAGGAAGGTCTCTACAACCGAAACCTCTCTCTTGTACCGTGCAAGTTGGCAGTGTGCAGGTTTATTATTTTGTTGTTGATGTCTCCTGCTGCCCTCTGCCTAAGCACCTGCATTTATATCTTTTAAGTTTTAATCTAAGTGTGCAAAAGTAGTTGTTTTCTTTATATAAAACTGACACTTATTGAAAACAAAGTTGTGATGATCAGGGATCATTATAGTGTATGGTTGGGAGAATATATATGAATATCTATCAGAAGTTCTCACATTGTTCTCGACTACACAGTACCAGGGTGGGGGGAGTGGTTGCCTGTGTGTCCGCAGGTGGACTGATTGATGATTGACACCTAGAGAAGCTGGCCCGTCTGTCAGGGAGTGATCGGCCCTGACTGGCTGTCGGTCTAGAGTGGGAGTGCTCCTGATCATGGCTCTCCCTACTCACCTACTATATGAGTCAGTCTGTTCCTCGAAGGCGGTGGGGAGACAGGCCGGAATCCTCTCTCTCCCAGCCGCCACACTAACTGTGGACTTTTGCTTATAATTATTCCTTAGTTTATTCCCTTCGGAAAGGAATTTGTTTGCTTTCAGTTGTAGTGCTAATTTGTGTCTGTTGCTAGGTATTTTCTTTGGAGTTTGTTCTGTATTCTGTAATACATTCGCCATAATTACCCCTAGACTAATTGTGTCGTAACAAAAGTGTAAATTCAGACTGGAGTAAGTTACCTTGGCAGTGATAAGTGGACTGCTAGCATCTATGGCAGATGTGATGAGATGGTTGAATCTCTGGTTCTGGCTCTGGTCTTGTCTGTGGACCTCCCCATAGAACTGTGCAAGCCAGTGGGAATAGGCCTGCAGGGCAGAAAGTGCCTGTGCATGGCTGTAACACGAACCACACACACACACAGACATACCCAAGACATTTGTACATTGACACTGCTAAAATCATTCTGAGAATATACAAATAGCACCAAATGGATCCATAACTGTCATAACTGTCACAACTTCTGTGAAATTGCAATGCTTATAGCATAGCTTTCCTGTAGCCAGAGAATACTCACACATCAATTAGGTCTGGCTTGAGCACAGAAGGCACAGCAGTCTCCAGGTCATACAGGCTGATCTGGGAGCCATAGCATGTGACTTCAACCAACCTACGTTGAGGAAAAACAAACATTTACTTTTGTTCCAAATAAAGAAAGTTAGGTCTCATGGCAAGAGAGAGAAGAACAGCAAATAATTCAATAAATTCATTCCTTTGAGAATGTTGGGTTTTGTTGGGTTCAACATCCAATTTTGAACCTGAAACCTACAGTAAATGGTAATCCTATCCAAAGTGGCCTTTAAATGTACAGTGGTTATGTTTCATCCTAAAACTACCATTACAATAACAGCATGTTATGTAATGTAACACGACTTATTTTATAACTTAACATTTGCTTCGTCTCTGACAATAAAGTCAGAGACTGAGTTTAGTTTATTTAGACACTATGAGATGACTCTGGAAACCAGCTGGCTACTTAGCTAGAACAGTTGGTAGATATTATTAGATGGGGTCCGGAAGTAACATTTTGAACCCATTAAAACCAGGAAAGCATCCGTGCCATTTTAGATTTTTGCATTGGCTATTAAAGAATATCAGAATTACAAGATCACTTCGTCATGAGCTGCGAGATCTGCTATTGTAGAACATTTTTGGAATATGTTGAAAGTGTTAATAATATAATTTAGAATGATTGTTTTTGAAAAAAGTTTGAGAACTGCTGATTGCTGAAGGCATTTGTAGAATTGGCCTCAGGTCTTAATGGGTTAAGACAACAGGAGCACTGACCTCTCCACCACTGCAAGCGCATCGTTGAAGCGCGCAGCAAAGACGTCGCCAATGAAATACTCCGACAAGCGGCCGACAGCCTGTAGCAACGAGCTCAGATCTCTCAGAGAACAGTGTAGCCGACGACAATCATTCTCTGCAGTGATGTTAAGCCTCCGTGCTGAAAGGAGTGACAGACAGGCATCTCAGATCTTCACAAGTTACACTCGACAATACACTGAAATAAAAAGATGCGCTCGGGAGAATCATCACATACTTGTGCCACTGGTAACGATATATTGCTGCAAACCCAGGTAAACGTCTAAGTTTTCCTGGAGGACTGGATACTAGAGAGAAAGAGAGAAAAGATGAGTCAGAAGGAGGTAACTGTTGACTTGTGGAGGGGACAATTTAAACTGAACATTAAAAGTATTGCGATGACAGCGGAACTTGTATTAAATATATATATCCTTCACATTACACCTAATTCACATGTTTACATGGGCAGTTCTACAATAATGTTACATGGCTCAGTGGTCCAGGCACCGTGGCTGGTAATCCAGTCTGGCAGTGTGCCGCGGGTTCGACTCCCGATCTTGACGGCCTTTACTGCATGTCTTCCCCACATCTCTCTCCCCATTTCCTGTCAGCCTACTGTCTGTCCCTCCATAAAAAATATAAAATAAAGGCGAAAGCCACCAAAAAAAACCCATAAGAAACAAACTAATAGTGTTGTACTTGGATTACTTGGATTTACCTTTATTCTATTATCGATTTCATGCATACGACCAGGTGATAAAATCTCATCCACAGTGACAATGAAACACATCACCGCAGGCTTCACCAGCTCTTTGGATTTCAATGCAAGAGTCTTCCAAGTGAATGAAGAGCCTAATTAAAAGCTTGCAAAGTGCTATGGTGGGTCACAACAATCAAAAATAACAACTATGTCTTACCAATATAGAAAATGCATGGGATGGGAGCAGCTCCATCACCTTGGCAACCACCTCCAGACTCTGACGCAGATACCTTTGCCACTCGGTCTGTTTCTATGGTTACCAAATGAAGATATGACAATTTCAGCCATGCAACAAGGTTGTGTCATTAAACCATTTGACAGTTGTGAAGTTGTGAAATGCATTGAGGTGGCCATGACACACAGAAGAGTGTGAATGAAGCCCAATACATCCACAGGTTTATCAACACTGGGTTCAGGGACCGCCAGCGGGGCCCATTTGGAATCTCTCAGAGTTAAAGGAACACATTACAGTGTAGAACCCCAACAACCCCAAGATAAGAAATTGTATCAAATTGGGTGCCGTGGCCTAATGCATATGAAACTGGGGATCCTTGAAATTAAAAGGTTGATCACTGAACTCAACTAGATACTGGAAGTCCAATCTACAATGTAAAATCATCAGTGCTCATTTAGCCTGTACAGCGCTTGTCCCCAGTCCAGATATTGAGAACCATTTATCCTAGCTCCTAGGCTATACAATGTGGCTTAAGCAAATAAACAAAAACATGCTGTACAGCAGCGGTTTTGAACTTGTGGGTCGGGGTCCCCACATGAGTTTTAGGGGGTGGAGCGGGGGATCCGCAGATCCGCAGTGAAGTGACAATTAAAGGACTTAATACATTTTTAATACAACGATGAACAATTGCCAAATTGTCAAATAATATAAGAAAGACAAAACCTGTGAAAATAGCCGAATAGAGCCAGAAATAGTCAAATAAATGTAATGCCTCAACTCCTACAATTTGCAAGTGCTTGTCAGGATGGGAGGTCACTAGTTCAAAATATGATTATTTTGGGCGGGTCCCAGTTCAAATATTTGATTATTATTTTGTTATTATCTGCTGTACAGAGGCATCAAGGTGAGATCCAGAATAGATACTGTGACAAGTGTCAACCACACAATCAAACGCATTGGTTTGACACCTGCTGGATGGAGAACTGCGTGGTACGTCGTCCCTCCGCTCACTGCCCTCTACTATCCCATAAATAAAGCAACTCTTACATCATCATCCAGGGTCTCGTCGTCCAGCTCCTCCAAGTGTGCCTGGTTGTATCTGAACTGGATCCGGTTCAGAACTTCCCTCAGCAGCAGCACTAAGGCATCTTTGTATCTGTCGGACATACAAAAAACACAAACTCCTTCATTTGACATTGTTCAATAGAACATTGAAATAAGTCATAAGTCATAAGAAAATATGTAAAAAATAAATGTTGGTACTAAGTTGACCTACTGGCAATGTGCACAAGAAATATGGCGCCTGATCTGTCGAGCAGTTTGCAAGATTAGCTCCGGACAAACTGACCTTATTTTAGCGTACAAGAGCCTTGCCATAAAACTCACTAGAGGGACTGAAACAGAAAGGATCAACAGCTACTGAATCTTACCTATTTAAAACACTTTCTCTTTCAGCCAGTCTGCTTTTGATCTTGGTTGTTAAGAAATCCAAGAAAACACTCCATATATCCAGACAGGCAAAGTAGCCTTCATGGTTAGGCTGAAAAACAATGTAGAAGAAATGTTTAAATGATTGTCACCATATGCTCTGAAGTATGGGGAGTCTGCGACAATGAATGACTGAATTAAGGCTGAACTGCAATACTTCTTACTTGGTTGAAGGTATACTTGAAGAGCAGGGACAGAAATTCTACAATTGGAAACTGAGGACTAGATTCAATCCGTCTCAGGTGAACACCGACAAACAGCCGCAGAAAGTCTGTGAACTTCTCCAAGTAACTGCAAGTTGATGGTGAGAATGAGAAACATCAGATATTCTTGCTACCAAAGCTGCACATTCAAGTAGTCTGGACAATGGACATTGATTACATTGTTTAATTAGGTATTATAAAATATCACAGTCTGAATATAATAAGAAACTATGGACTCAGTATTCAATAGAGCTCCACCTTTCGTCAAGTTCCTGTAATCGGCTCTTGACCGTGTGAGCGTTATTCTCTCGCGTCAACCTCTGCAGCAGAAAGAAGGTCTGCTGGAACATGCGCAGCAGGTACTCTTCAAAATCCAATGGCACACAGTTCTTTGACACAAGTTCATTGACACAGGTCATGGCTAGTACACCCAGACGAGCCCGGTCCACCTTATTCCCATCGCCGCTCAGCTGTAACGTTCGCCCTCCACCGTTTGATGTCGGTGCCAACGTCCCGACACCCTGCTGCCCGTTAGAGGAGGAAGAGATGAAGGAGCCCGTTTTTTCCTTTGTCCGAAGGTCGCAACCGAAACGGGCAAAGTGAAAGATGGAGGCCAGCAGGGTGGGGGTTATGCTTGTCGACAGTGGGATCCAGCTGAACAAGTGGGCCAGGCACTCCAAGACAAGACAACATAGCTGCTGACTGTCACTGTCCAATGCCTCCACAGGCTGCAGCTTGGAGAACTGGCTACCTTGTAATAGACTGCCCACCAATTCTGCCGATAGAGGAAAGACAAAGCCACAGTCTGAGTTCATGAAGAAATATAAACCACTTCTTATGGTGCAGTTTGTATACTTTACTTATTTTAAGGAAGTTGCAAACATTGTTCAGTTAAAAAAATGCCTCTACTTTAAAACCTTTGCATTGTCAAGACACTGTGGCAGAAATCACTCACCATTTTCCCCTGAGGTGGGTGAGGGGGGTGGTGTGGAAGCTATGATATTGTGCTTGTCCCAATAAGTCTCTAGGATACCTGCATTAAAAGAAAGTTGCATTGCATAACAATATATTATTATTATTATGAGAGGAAGCTGGGTCAAAGATCAGCGGCTAAAGTTGTGCCTCTTCTTATAGCCTATCGAGAGAAATATATTTGAACATTTGGAAACAGAAATAACATGGAACATTCATATCAGTCAGCACTATAAAAATAGTGGTGGTAACTCATGCTGGTAGAATTGTTAATAAAACAGCAAACTGGTTCACCTTTACATTACTTTTAATGAAAATACAGTTTACTTTGTGAAGGATTTCAATAAAATGTGCTGCACCATGTTTAAAAAAAATACATCCTAGTTTGTAGTTGTAGTCAATCTTTTGAATAAGATTCTAGTCATTTGAAATGTTTTAGTTTTAGTCTAGGTTTAGTTGACTAAATATCATAAGTCAACTAAATTTACAGTTGATTTAGTAAACTATAATTTATTTTTGGCTGACTGTGATGGCATCGTCATAATGCCTGGTTTGTAGATCAGCTACGGAAAATAGCCGATCTACAAGCTCACATCGGGTCTGTAGATCAGCTATTTTCGGCACATG
The DNA here is from genome assembly GCF_964188405.1 of Protomyctophum parallelum. Lineage (NCBI taxonomy): Eukaryota > Metazoa > Chordata > Actinopteri > Myctophiformes > Myctophidae > Protomyctophum > Protomyctophum parallelum. The sequence continues at coordinate 35,409,653 of NC_139708.1, forward strand.
ATACCCGAGCACAACCAATAGTCCTGCAACAAACAGTCAAAAAGTGCTTTAGTTTTCGAGATACCCCTACCGGAGTTAGGACCAAACACAACATAGTTTTTCCTCATCTCTAAGGCCTCCCATACATGAAATGGATTCTTGTATAAAAATATTTTACTGCAAAAGTGGTGAAATTGTTATTTAAAGTTATACACCTCAAACAAAAAATAAAGCCTGTCCGTCTGGTGGTTGAGGCACTTAAAGGCATGTAGATTCACAATGGAAGCTCTGAGAGGTTCAAAACTTGGCATACTTGAAGCCAGAACATACCTCTACATTCTAGAAAAGACTGAATGTCAATATCTGAATGTCAATATGAGATATAGTCATTTGAACACATACTTACAGTAGGCGGAATTGTACATCTATGTAGATGTCTTCTCTACTTTGTAGTGACTCTGGAATGGATTGTCATAGCAACACATATGATTGCTTGTAGGAAAGGTGAGGTTCTACTGAATCCAGCAATACCAATTGTGTAAATGTAGCTTGCATAATCGTGGAGTTATGCCACAAAACGTATATGGTGTCCCAAACGGGGGGAAATAAAACTAATGAAATCTACAGTATCACATTAGTTTTATTTTTACTTCAAGGGTGGGAAAACATAAACAAATCACTTGAGTAGAAGTCCCTAAAATGTATGAAATGTCTCAAACTTGAGAAATGAGAAATTGTGAAGAAATAGATGCCGCTTCAATAGAGAAATATGCAAGCCTACAGTGGAACTACTAACTATTATTGTTGCAGCACATGACCTGGATGTTAAATAATAATAATATAATATCTCAAACTTATATAGCGCTTTTCTGAGTACCCAAAGACGCTTTACATGGGGGGGGGGGGGGGGTTTACAGAGGTAACAACAAATTAAAAACAACTTTAATAGAAAAAGGACATTAAAAGACCGTGAAAAGGGAAGGCAATTTTGGGTTTTGAGGGTGGATTTGAAGGTTTGAAGGGTAGGGGCATCTCTGAGTGCCTTAGGGAGGGCATTCCACAGGGTTGGGGCAGCAAAGGCGAAAGCCTGTTCCCTCATCAAGCTCAAATCTCAATATTATCCTCATAAATATAAATAATCAAGTTATTAATTTCTGTTATTTGAGTTATTTGGTTACAGTCAATTTATACTACAGTATTTGGCTCCACCTATGTGCATCTTATGTGATCTTATAATGTGAAGTGTATCGGAAATCGGGGCCGATCATGACATTTTTAAATGATCAGATCAGGAGCACAAAAATTTGATTGGGACATCCCTAGTATCAATATGATATCCATATCATGATATTAGACTGTATATTGTCCGTGATTTGGGATATTGTACTATTGTGATATTGGAGGAGTTGAATAAAAATATAATTTTCAGATGGGGAAAAATCGGTATCGGCAGATACTCAAAATTAAAATGATCTTACTAAATGTTGCGCAACAGAGAGATGATGATGTTCATAAAACCGTGGCTCTATATACAGACAATATGCTGCAGTAATGAGCAAGTTGCAAATGTTGAGTGAGAGCATGCCTGCACCAGTCTCATCAAGAAGACTGAATAGGGTTGATACAACATTGTTTAACATACAAAGATATTTTTAATTTGTGTGAAGACCAGTACAAGACCAGAACATCTGACAGCCATTATGGCTGGTACTGGTATGTGTACCAGAGACTTAAGGTCCTTCATGCAGCATCAGAAAGGTTGATGAAGTTGTACATCATCTGCTCCTCTCGTACCCAGATCTGTTTGTGTATGATGACAAATATACAATATACAGTATAATACCGGTAATATGCCGAGGCGGCAGTGCCTCAGGGATAGAGTGGCCAATAGAGCGGCTGGATGGAGAACCGTGAGGTTCGCAAGACAAAATTCAGTGTGAACTAACAATATACCGGTAGTACTATATCATACCATATTCTCAGTTCGATCCAGGGCTCCCCCAGAGTTAGACTCTGAACCCCTAATTGATCCCGATGTGCAGGTCGGTGTCTTGTATGGTTTCCTCTGCCATCGGTGTGTGACTGAATGTGTGAATGTAATGCACAATCTATGTAAAGTGCTTTGGATAAAAGCTCTATATACTGTAAATGCACCAATTTCCATTTACGGTATATAAACTCCTTGACTGTTATGATGACATACAGAAGACACTGACTCTGAGGAAGAAGATGATATTGTCTAAATACAAACCCTGGAAACATACAGCATTATAATTTGTAGAACATGGAAAGTCTGATGTTGCATGCTCTAAAAGTGTGCCCATGGGAAATGGGCACAATGAGAGAAGATGCAAATCTCCAAGAAAATCCAGAACTACTACATAGACCTGCAGATATATCGATGAAGAAAACCATGGACCAGTGTCTTCAGTATGTCATAACTCTTATTTATTGAAAGTGATGACTTGTCATCACTTTCATTTATTTAAAGAAAGATGTTAACTACTTCAGTGAGATTAATAAAACCTTTGACATAGATACTGGTCTGCTGTTCTAATTCTTTGTTTTATAGCTGCTATATTTCGTTTAGATATTTAGTGTTTTAGGTAGCATTTATGATATTTGTCATCATATGCAAAGAGATCTGGGTACGAGAGCAGCCGATGTACAACTTCATCAATCTTTCTGATGCTGCATGTGAAGGCCCTGTCTCTGGTACTCTGACCAGTGACCATGTGAAGGCCCTGTCTCTGGTACTCTGACCAGTGACCATGTGAAGGCCCTGTCTCTGGTACTCTGACCAGTGACCATGTGAAGGCCCTGTCTCTGGTACTCTGACCAGTGACCATGTGAAGGCCCTGTCTCTGGTACTCTGACCAGTGACCATGTGAAGGCCCTGTCTCTGGTACTCTGACCAGTGACCATGTGAAGGCCCTGTCTCTGGTACTCTGACCAGTAGTCCTGGTTTTGTCTATGAACTGATTGCACAAGACCGCAATGACTTTTTTGTGCTATCCCTTTTGGACTGATTGTATGACTGTACTCTGTTGCTGTTTTTACATTTATGTCTAATAAACTATTAAATCCATCAATCAATCAATCAATCAATTGTGCTGGCCTTCCCACAAATGAAACAATATATTTGTATGTTAAACAGTGTTGTATCCTATTCAACAATGTTGTACCCTATTCAGTCTTCTTGACGAGACGGCATGCTCTCACTCTGGTCTTACTGGAGTAGTTTTCTCAACATGATACAGTATATGATGAGGAGAGGAGAGTATTGAATTTGGGTTTGCCAGGGTTTTATGAACATCATCTCTCTGTTGAACAACAGTTAGTATGTGTTGAAGGTCTTCTGCCGTGGGCTTTATACATTATGGGTCTTGTTTCGTGCTTTTTTCCAACTGTTTAGCAAAGATGATACAAAGATTTGGATCCAATATTCCATTTTGGTAACATTTTAAAGACACACTTCAGAATTTGTACAGTATCTATGTTGTGCATTACGCGCACTATTTTTAGGCTATAGTATATGTGCAGTAACCATATTACAAGTGATACTAATTAAGTCTATTTTCCATTCTGGTGAAACAGTGTCAGGGCAGGGTTCTGCTATTGTCAGTGTAGACTACTGGACAGGCAGTAGGCTCTGTTACACTAAAGAGAACTAAATGCTAGGTCACTCTCCACTCCAGTCAGCTAAATAGCTACTTGATTTGACAAGGTTCATCTCATCTTTTCACATTCCAAAATATGTGAAATGATTTTACCGGTCATTTTATGAAGAAAGCCACATACTGTAGGCAATAAGATGCAGGTGGAGCCACATACTGTAGTATAACTTGACTGTAACCAAATAACTCAAATAACAGAAATTAATAACTTGATTATCTATATTTAGGAGGATAATATTGAGATTTGAGCTTGATCCAGGTCATGTGCTGCAACATAATAATAGTTAGTAGTTCCAATCTAGGCTTGCATATTTCTCTATTGAAGCGGCATCTATTTGTTCACAATTTCTCATTTCTCAAGTTTGAGACATTTCATACATTTTAGGGACTTCTACTCAAGTGATTTGTTTATGTTTTCCCACCCTTGATAAGTGAAGTAAAAATAAAACTAATGTGATACTGTAGATTTCATTAGTTTTATTTCCCCCCGTTTGGGACACCATATACGTTTTGTGGCATAACTCCACGATTATGCAAGCTACATTTACACAATTGGTATTGCTGGATTCAGTAGAACCTCACCTTTCCTACAAGCCATCATATGTGTTGCTATGACAATCCATTCCAGAGTCACTACAAAGTAGAGAAGACATCTACATAGATGTACAATTCCGCCTACTGTAAGTATGTGTTCAAATGACTATATCTCATATTGACATTCAGATATCGACATTCAGTCTTTTCTAGAATGTAGAGGTATGTTCTGGCTTCAAGTATGCCAAGTTTTGAACCTCTCAGAGCTTCCATTGTGAATCTACATGCCTTTAAGTGCCTCAACCACCAGACGGACAGGCTTTATTTTTAGTTTGAAGTGTATAACTTTAAATAACAATTTCACCACTTTTGCAGTAAAATATTTTTATACAAGAATCCATTTCATGTATGGGAGGCCTTAGAGATGAGGAAAAACTATGTTGTGTTTGGTCCTAACTCCGGTAGGGGTATGCCGACTTCTGGGGGCCATTGTCGCAGTACTACAAGCATAAAATGACTTATCTTAGTCTGGATCTCTTCTCCACTACTTCCTTCCTGCCAATTTAGTCTAGTTTTTATTTGTTGACAAAAGTGTCAGTTTATTTAGTCAATTATTTGTTAGTTGTCACCATAGCTTAAGTTTTTGTTTCATTCTTAAATTTTGTTTATCAGTGAAAAAAGGTAGTCAACAAACAATTTTCATCATACTTTTAGTATGATACGAAATTAGCACTGCTATATGGATTGGATAGGTGTAAGATTCTCACCCGTCAGAAGTCCAAGCACTGTGGGCACCTGCTCCAGCAGCAGTTTACGCAACTCTTCTTTCCTCGCAACACTTAAGTCTTCTCGGGGGCATGCTAGCTCCTCTGATGTCGTTTTTAACAATACCAATCCTAAAGAAGCCAGGGCTGGGGACTGGATCAACTGTAGATAAATGAAGATTAAAAATAGTAAGATGATTTGTGGACACAATCTTTTCTAGTGTTCAGTATAACAGGACAATGCAGTTTAGAATCCCTTTAAATAACATTGGCAAAAAACATCATTAACAACCTATATAAAATGGACATATTCTGTATTGTTGTTGAGTAGACAATGTAGAGATTCTAAGATTGAGCAAAGTATTTGGGGTGATCAGATATATTTTTTTGCAACTTCCTATTATTCGTGTTAAGTGTTGCCTTAATAGGATTTCTGTGTACTGACATGTCTTTTGAGGGGGCGCTTCGAAGTCTGGCTTTCAGAAATATGTCATACTAGTCCGGTGCCTGGCTGTAGTGCACCGAGTCGGTAGTAGAGCACCGAGTCGGTAGTAGAGCACCGAGCACCTGTTGTACCCGTGTCAGAGTACCCGTTCCACCCATCTGTCTGTCTGTCTGTGTCCATTTTTATGCCCATATATGGATATTTTTGTATCTGTCTCCATGTGTCCCTTTATTCCTATATATGGAGTTCTGTGTCAGGCATGCCCAAATATGAAGTGTGTTGCCTAATCTCAATGTGACGTAATGGAAAGTACAGGTGAGGTCCACTGGCAGACCCTGACCAGAGTTTTGTGGCGGTTCTGGACAACAGTGTATCCGACCGACTTGACACCGGGCACAACACTCTTTGTGGTGGTGTGGAACGCATGTGTCATTTGAAGTCAGTGGGGCGAATGGTTCTCAAGTTACATGGATTACAGAGACTTGATGCATTTATAGTTAGATAGATGGCAGCCAATTCTATGGACTTTTGAGCTCCCCCCAAAATAAATGGCAAATGACGTGACGTCATGTGGCAGCCAAGTTTATGGACTTTTATGCCCCCAAAAAACAGCACATGGGGTGGGATGGTAGGGGCATGACCAGAAGCAGAACTTGAGCTGAGCTCACCTGAAGCTGATTTGTAAAGAAATCATGGTAAAACATTGGCCAATCCTGGCGACCAATGTCCACGATGACTTTGCACAGTTTATTGCGGATGAAAAAGGGCATGGCTTTATGCTGGGCTAGTAATAGTTTAGGTAGACAGCTACGGATCTCCATCTTGTCTTGTGAAGCCACTCCCAACCACATCTTGTTCACCATGCTCTGAAAGTTACAAAGAACATGCAGTTTCCAGAGCTGAATGAAACAGTTCTGTCATTCTGTTGAAGAACAAACAACATACAATATACAAACAGATCCAGCTTGTAATTCCTAATTAAAGCAACCACAGTTTACTCTGTATCGTTTCAGGTGTGGTGAGTCGACTAGGATACCTTCAATATGACAGAAAATGTGAAATATCATCCTGTCCTGTCGTTTACAATTATTAGGGTTTGATAATGTAACTTCCAATACAAAGCAAAAACATATCTTACACATTATTACAGTAACACAATGCCTCATAGGTGATTGTGCATTTTTTGTAAAACTAGAATTTTATGTTCACTCCACCAAGTACAACTTATTTTTTAACTGTGACTCGTTAACATGCATATTGCATTCATTTTGGTTTTTATCCCTTATTGTTACTCACGTCGTATAATCTTGTGTAGTTGGATTAGTGCCTTTGACGTTTCATATTAAACATACCTGTAGTTATTATTCTATGAATTTCTATGCTCATAAACTACAAAGCTACCCCTCCTTCCACAACCAGCATGTCTCACCTCAAACACTGTAAGGCTGTACATCATGACATACTCATTCCGAGTGTTGGAGAGGAAGAATAAGCAGTGGCGCCATGCTCCAGTCTGCTGAGCAAAATTATTCAGCAGCTCTTCTGCAGAAAAAAAGGAAGTGGGTGTGATCGTTGACAGTCACAACCTGACACAAAGTGTATGTGTATAACAAGTAACAACCACCTAAGATATCGTCTCTGTCGGGTGGAAACCTCATGTCCCCAAAACTGTTACTTTTCAGGATTCAAATAAAAACAGCAAAAAGTCAGATCGCTGTAGTATGAACAAGTAGGGCATTCATTTCCGAAGTTAAAATATGGAGATAAAAGGTTTATGCCCGACAGCAACGATCTCATTGGTGCACTGAATGGAATACCACCCATATTAAATGATCCAGTTACAGTATAAAAAAGCAAGGGTTAGCTAGAACAAGCTAAATAGTAGGGTTGTTGCAACCCATTTCATCAGATTAATCGATTTACCGGTAGTCTAATTACTTTAATAATAATTAGTCTATTACGGTAGATTTTTTATTTATTTTTTACAATTGTAATAATCAATTTGGGGAAAATAATTTGGGCATGTCATTATAGCACTTTCAAGAAATTTCAATTTCAAAATGACTGAAAATAACAGATAAGCTCCAAAGAGCTTGTAGATGGACTAGTTTTGCTACTGTTGGGAAGGCGGGCCATATGCACGACATTTCTGCAAAGTCAATAGGGATTTTAAGCAACGACTGTTTTCAGGACGGCTCCGCTAGGCAGAAGTACGGCGGCTGTGACGCAATCACCGTAGCTGTCAAAATCGTTAAGCGAACAGCCGTCAGCGACGGCAACATTGGTTCCCATGGTGACGTGTCTATGCAGCATGTGTCAAACACATACATTTGAAATGGAATCTGGTGAGCGCCCTTCTCCTGTTCGTTTACATGTTGACAGGAATGCCAAAAGTGTTGCAAGTATTGATGGTTCAAAGAATTTTGACGGAGAGAGCAGGGTGAGAATTGCACTAAGAACAGAGCGAGACGCCACATTTCAATAATAACAGCAACGTGTGGTGTGGGTGAACCATATCCTTTCCTTCTTCTACTCACAGACTCACCTATCTCTCTCTTTCGCTCATTGGTCGTGCAGCTATGGAAGAACTCCGTCATTAGGGTCTCAAGTGCACTTAATGAAGTCTCCTCTGATGCCTGGCGAACAAAGAGGTGTTGTTAAGTATGGATAGGCAAAACAAAACACTCCGTCTGCAAAGTCAATTTAAAAATAAATATGAATACTATATTATTACATCATTTCAACTACAGTTCATGTATTCAATAAATACACTGAACAGACCTGAGGCCTAGGTTTGTTCTGTTGTCAAGCTGAAGCATGTAATATACAGTAAGGGATAATGTATGGCTGAGTGGTCATTGTTTATAGATACATCACGACAGGCTGATTAACCACAAACGTGTAGCGGAGGTGGTTAATCAGCCTGAAGGTGATTATCTATAAACAATGACCACTCAGCCATACATTATCCCGCTGATTACACGGCTACTTTAATGCATAAATTAATAAATTGACACAAAGCACAACAAAACGTGTCGCGCTAGCCGGCGTCTGACCAGCTGCAGCAGTGCAGCACAGTCGGAAAACAAGGAAGTAAGTTGATCAAATAGCATCCATTTCCGGGTACTGCGTCTATTGCTCATCGGTCTGTTATAGAGCGGAGCGGTCAATATCAAGAAATAACAGACCGCTGAATTTGGCGATTGACCAATCAGAATCAAGCATTCAACCAAGCCGTGTAATAAACTCTTTTACTCACCGCCAAGCAAACACAATTATTAGACATGTGTCCATGCATGCACAATAGATGTTCAGTTTTGTTGACCAATCAGAAACTCATTATATATATATATATATATATATATATATATATATATATATATATATATATATATATATATATGCAACAGTGTCTCTTGCTAAAAATAGATGATCTACAAGCTCACAACGTGTCATGATGCTTGCAGATTTGCTATTTTTGGCAAGTTAATGCCATCGTTGGGTATACTCAAGGGGAAAAGGTTTCTCCAGTAACACAGACACTGCAGATTCGGCAGTAAATGCATGTAAAGTACAATTGGAAAATGTAATTGCAAAACTATAAATCCGTATTTCACACGAGTGTTTATTATACCGTCGAAGACAAACTGTACAGTTCAGTATAAAATCAAGACCAACTGTTGCATCTCTAACACACACACACACGCACGCACACACACTTCATTAACATCGAACACAGTTCTGAAATGTGTTGGTAGATTATGTATGTTGTTTCAAACAATGCTTCTTGCCAATAACATTATTTTCCTTGGGTGTCAAATGTGTGGGATGAGCGGCACAGCTGAATAAGCAAAATATGCAGTGTGGCATTGGCAGTAAACAGTATAAAAGTTATTGCTTTAGTTATAGCATTGTTCCAACGGAGACACAATCTACCAAACCAAGCCTTAGTTTGATGTTATATTACACACACACAAAGTCACACATACACAGCTTGATTAAATATTACATGAAAGTAACTTAGTCATACCCCAAAATGTTGTCATTTTATCAATATCAAGGCACTGCCTCAAGCCACAAAATAGGGTCCCCTGGGTTATGGAATAACCCTTGAGCAAGACACTGACAGTTGCTGATGAGCAGACCAAATCATCACTGACTCTGGAAACTTCAAGTAGCTATCAATCAACCAAGAGATTTTAGAGCACTTCATGTGCTCCATCTGCTGACAAGCTTTTTGGCTCATTTCATTTTGCATCAGGACTTGGTTCCCTGCATGGTGTGTGCATGAGAGTGTGAATGGGTTAATGTAATGCACATTGTATGGCGCTTTGGATGAAGGCGGCGACGCTATATAAATGTAGCCTGGAATCCAGACTGATTCACTCTGTTCGGCAGATTGAACTTTTCTCACAAATATTTCTTAATTCAATATTTCAATGTGGAAACCAACCAGACAATAAAATAAATGTGGAATCCAATATTGAGTACTATTTATCCACATTTCTTCTCTGCTCATTATTGCACTCATTTTCTGAGCTCCTAGCATACATAGAATAATTCTCTGAATATCTGACCATTTTAGTTTTTGTTTTACAATTCATAAATATATTCTAATAATTTTAAAGCATGAAGTAGAAAAGTATTCCTATGAGCTGTAAAAACTAAGGTACACAGATTGATCCAAAGACTAGCATGAGGCTACATCAGCTGTTATGAAGAGCTGTGTATCTGTTAGCCCCTCTCTGAACCCTCCATAAAGCTTTTCTGAAATTTGGATGTCGCTTTGTGTAGGGTCCCTGTCCATATTTATATTTTTGTATGGGAATTTTGGAACGCGGACATAAATATGCTCGCTAACATCGTATCTGCGGCGTTTGACGGCCTTTTTTTGTTTGAGTTATTCTGAATTTGTGAACTATAAGTACCTATACATACCGCTGCGAATATCTCCTGTGGCGCGGAAGCCGTTAAGTATTTTTAATCTTTGTTTGACCGATTTGGTCGCTTTGATTCTTCTTGTTTGTTTACCGTTTATTGTACTGCCTCCCGGTGTGCGGTTGGCTTGTGCGGCTACGTCCCTGCCTCTGATCTGCTCTGTCATAGCTATAGCGCCACTAGCTAGCCAGATAGGCGGTACAATGAGGTGTCAATAAACAAGGAAGGAAGAGAAGAATCAAAGCGACCAAATTGGTCAAACAAAGATTAAAAATACTTAACGGCTTCCGCGCCACAGGAGATATTCGCAGCGGCATGTATAGGTACTTATACTTCACAGATTCAGAAGCCCTCAAAGGAAAAAAAGTCGTCAAAGAGCGCAGACAGGCGTTATCCACGGTGTTTATGTTTTGTTTATGTCCGCGTACCAGGTGGCAGGGTACTGCTGGAACAGGACCCCATGGTCTGGGTCGTCAAAAATGTCAGAAACTTCAGTACCATTGGGTTCTGCTTGGAGGGCTATGTATCTGTATGCATATTTGGGTGGCTCCCAGACTCAGCAGACATTACACTAGCCTAATATTTTCACCAGATAGTGGCATGTTTGGAACATTATTTTGCCTGCCCACATTACAAGCAAGTAGAACTCCATTTATCATATTAAAAGAAACACATGACAATAAATCAATAATTACAGAGAATCCAGACAGTGTAGTTCGATAATAGGTGATATGGGAAACAATAGTTCAGATTAGGACTGTCAACAATAAAATGACACAAACAAGTTACTTGTGCAACCAAATCCTACATTACTGGTTTATTAAGTAAAAACAAGGCTTCGTCAAACAGACTAGCAGAATGACATTTTTTAGCACCAATCTCAATGGCAAGCAGGTCTAAATTCCTGAAATGAGCCACAACTTGCAGAGACTTACATTACTCAAGACAAATATTCGCTCTTGCAAGATGGGCGTCTGTAACGTGAAATGGCTTGAGCGATCTGCTACATCCTGGAAAAAATGTCCCTCATAAACAGATATACCCCTTCTGATGTTCACATGGTTACAATACATACATATTACATGCCATTAAAATGACACGAATTGAATTGCGATGAAACGTAATGTATACAGATTACTGTTCTGATCAACATACAATGCAGTAGAAGTAGATCATGTATAGATTATTCAAATATTCACATGGAACTCTTGGTCCAAGGTACATTCCAGGACCCGTGGCAGAATCATAGCAGCACACATGGGTAAACAAAAATAATAAAACCATTAAACTTACCATGTTTAGCTCAGACGTGCTCCGCTATGTCGCCAATTCTTCTGGAAATGTGAGCAGCACCAGGCGGTTAGCAACCTAGCTAGCAGCACCAATGGCTAGCTACGGTGTTGCTGGCTAACGTACCAGAGATTCATGCTATCTAGAGCGTTACCACAGATTACAACATTAAGCTAACATTACGTTTCATTAGCGACCCGTCAGCGTCAATCATTAAAATAACTTAACGCCAGTTGTCTGGAAATGGCAGTGTGGCATCGCCGCAATGGCGAGGCACGTACCCTTGCTACCCCGTTATTATTATTGTTGGAAATGTTAAGACGAGCAATAAGCAGCTTCAGCTTCGGGGAGTGAATAATAATGTGGAGCAGGCAGCAGCTGAAGCTGCTGTGCACCGACGACAGAACTGCTACTTAACGTGACCGTAACGTCACCGTTACCGTTAGCACGGCAGGACACGGACGGGTTAGCGTAGGTCGATGGACGTTAGCCGACTGTCAGAGGCAACGACGTTAGTTAGTTAGCCCCTCCGCTGCTCTTCCTGTCGTTCACATCAACATCAGCAGCCGATGCGATGATGATGCCACTGTGAAGTGTGAATAGAACTACCGTGGTGTGTGTCACACTTTAACTTATAGAACTATATTAAGAACTATGTTAATTATACGCGCTTGTTGTTATTACTGTTTGCTCACTGCTCCAGGGCGGCTGCAGTGGTGATGCAGTCACTGTTGCTCGTTGCAAGATAGACAGTGTTTTGTTTAGGCAGCAAAAATATTAGGGCAGCGTCTAGTGAGCAGATCTAATGAACAGATTTAAGACTTCCGGTGGACGATCTCTTCAAAATAAGAGCAACTATGCCTAACCCTAAACCTAACATGGAAAGGAAAGGAAAGGTACTATGTTTACCCAGCGTAACTGGACTAAGCTCAATAACTTGTTCACAGCCAGGCCCTGCTCATAGAACATTTCATGGTAGAGGTTCAATGCCTTGTCCAAGGGCACTTCAGCGGTGGTAATTTTAACGTGCCGGTCCGGGGATACAACTACGGTTTGCGGAGAGGTCTTGATATCAAGACCGCTCCGCAAACCGTTCGGCCACCACTGCCATCAGTAAAGCTATGCCTAAACCCAACCCTAACCCCAGTAAAACTATACCTAAATCCAACCTTAACCCTAACCACAACCTCAGTAAAACTATGCCTGCCCGGGAGCCAATCAGACACACAGTAACTTAAAGGAGAATTCCATGCTAGAAGGCTTTCTTACCTTTAATTGTAGTTGTTACGCCCCCACCAAAGAGGTTCAGGTGTTATTTTGTGCAAAACCTCCTTATTGGCTATTTCCCCTACCGTAAGCCCTAAATGAATTGAATGGGGCTATGGGGTATACATAAATTGTTTTGTATATCCTCTCTTCATAATGTAAATAATATCCCAAGCAGCACACTTTACTACTTATTTCGATGGAAATAAGCGAATTAGCACCCCATAGCCCCATTCAATTCCCATTCAATTCAATGCAATTCATTGAGGGCTTATGGTAGGAGAAATATCCAATAAGGAGTTTTTGCACACAAAAAAACCTGGACCTCTTTGGTGGGGACGTAACAACTACAAAGAAAGGTAAGAAAGCCTTCTAGCATGGAATTCTCCTTTAAGGCTGGTCCTGGATCCTGCAGAGCCATAGAGTATAGACAGTTACGCAAACTCTGTTCACTTCATGGGGCCAGTCTTAGGGCCGATTCATACTCCTATTTTACCGCTGTTTCGGCGCTGTAGTGCCGAAATGATTTTGGCTCGTCAGAAATTTTTAGTAGCACCGAAGAGCCGACTTTAGGACGGTACCCGCGCCCCCCCGAACCTCAAATGACGACACATTGTAGGCTCTACAGCGCCGAACCGACTTTTATTCGGCTCTAATAGGAGTATGAATCGGCCCTTATACTAAGGGGCCAGTCCAATGGCGGCTCTTCTACATAGACTTCTATTGGTTTGTCCCTATTTGAAGGCTTCAAATAGGGACAACCGGAAGTTTACGGCGTAAACTTTACGGAATGCATTGGAGTCTATGGGCTCGCACGACTACATGAACCACGTGACCGTGCTGTTTTCTGCCCCCTCAATATCGCAACTCTTCTATTAGATGGCTCTGGGATCCTGAAGCTTTGGTGGAATTCCAAATCACGCTCTAGAGTAAACTGAATCCATTGAAAAACTGTTATTTTGCAAATTAAAACTATAAATTAAGCATTTAAACGATGTCTACAACACACATGTTTCTTTGTAAAAAAATAAATAATAATAACAGTAAAACGAATTAAAACTAACTAAACTAAATGCTGTTCACTTTTAGAGGTAAAAAAATGAGCCATTTCCAGACTATAGTGGACGCTGGACAAAATTCGGTTCTGTTTCAACTTGTCTGACATATGCACACGTTCGGAGAGACTTCCTCTACAACACCACACTCTGCTAAGCAGCAGAGGTGTCAAAAATTGGCAATCCAGTGCAGTCAGAGGTAAAAAAAAATGCCATTTTCAAACTGGACGCTTGACAAAAAACGGTTCTATGTGTAGCCCCCAGCCAAGACCCAGCCCGCAAACGCCCTGCCAATCGGGCTCAGCCCTATTGTTAAAGTACACATGCACGCAAGCGCACACACACACACACACACACACACACACACACACACACACACACACACACACACACACACACACTTATACTAGATAGATTTAATCTCTCTTTTTATGACAAAAGCTAATTATGATTTAGACAATATTTCTAAATTGTTCAAATTAAATAACAATGTAATAAAATAAAATCGTCAGCCTATATTATTTAATGGCATACATACAGTATTGTTGTTAAATAGGTGAGATTAACTATAAAATGCCAGTTTAATGGGGATCAATAGCTAATTGAAAACGGTAACAACCTTTTAGGGCACATATAAACTTACTTTAATCTAGTATAGGCCATTTAAAAGACATAGCATAAATGCTTTAAAAAAAGAAAGTATGACCTTTAAAAAACATTACGATGTCTTATTCTGAAAACCTTATTTGCGCTAGCTCGTAACCAGAAAGTAAACAGGAATTATTATATTTGCTGGATTGACAGAGCGCCTGCAAGATAAACTTTGCGTCACAACTTCCTCTTTTACGACACAAATTAAAAGAAACCCCCACCCACAGTACTCTCTCCTTCCACTTGCCATGTTGGGTATAGAACTCTACACACTACAGTCTCTAGCCTACACTGAGATATTTAAATGAAACAAAAATGTATTCTATGAGATATTAGTAATAGTTACATATATGAATGAATGTGTTCATATTGTAGTAGGCCTACGTTAATTTTTGCTTAGTGGACCACTTTACTTGACTTCACCCATTTTCAACTTAATCTTCATTGGAATTTGGACAGTTGGTCGGTTTGGACATTTCAAACAAGATGCTATGCTTTATATGTTTTCTTTAAACAGTGACTTCTATTTCAGCATGCAACTTTCCAAGAGAAAGACTGTAGTTTCATTAGGCTACTGTAGTTTGGAATCCTTATCGATTGCCATTTGGTAGGCTACTGGCAGGTTTCTGTACTGTCCATAGTTTATTTGAAAAAAAAAAAAAAACCTTGGGGCTTGGTTGCCCCCAAAATTGCCATTTGGACAATTTGCTTAATCCAGGAGGGGCCATCTCTACATGTATGTTACTCAGGTTCAGGTTCTACATTTAGATGCGGATCAAAATGTAACTTTTGACCCGCTTGTCCTAGAATATTGGTATACACATACTCACCTTTTTGAGTGGTGCAACCACTCCAAGGAACAGCAATGTCCGTCCTAACCTATGTGACTATGTTTAGAGTACCAGTAGGGGCAAAAGTGGCACTGTTGTGCCAGAAACAGAGAGAGAGATAGTGTTGCCTGCTAATTACAGAAAGAGAGGCTGGGGAGAGGGGAGTGGCACCACTCAGTTCACACGGGTGTGATTTTTATCATTATCTAGCAGCTGACCATTTCATTGCACAAAATAATTTGATCACTTTGGAAATTAACTATAACATCTGTGGGTTTGTCATACTGATGAAGACATTGAAACCCCAGGCCCAGCAGACATTGAAACCCCAGGCCCAGCATACAAACTGTGGAAAGGGGAATGAGAACTCAGGATGGAGGCTGGACCAAGAAACACATTCTGGACCTGCGTTTGAATACAGCAAGTTCATGGGAGGTGTTGATTTGTCTAATTATCGTACGTGACTAATCGTGTGCTACAGAAAGTGCCTGGACTTCTTTGTATAAAAAAAAAAAAAGGTTGCCACGACTTAGAACAATTTTCAAACTCAAACATTGTGTGATTTAAATAAAGATAATTGACATTCAATTTTTTGTCATCTTCATATCACTATAGTACATTCATGTGACATCAATGCATATTCTGAACACAGGTTGTTCTGACATTTCCTATATATCAAGAATACCAGGCAGACCGAAAAAATAGGAAAGAATGGCATTGACTTCAGAGGTTTAAGAGCAGTAAACACATATCAATCTATTAAATAACCAATGAAACATTTCACTGTCACTCCATGCTTAGCACTCACAGCCAAGGAGGCAACCAGAGGAAACGTAAATGCTTCACATCACAAGTGTCACATACTTAGGAATTATTGAAGAGCAATGTTCTGCAGATGGAGTAACAGAATTCCTTTATTGCATTGCTGGGGTTGGTAGTAAAGCAGTGTCACGCATAGTTCTGATCATACGGCCCAGGGCCCATCTACTGAACAGACAGGAAGACCAAGCCAAGGCACTATATGAAATCTTAAAGAGTGATGTGGCAGTGTGGGGATGGGGATCTCACCTATGGAACTCTGTCTCGCTGGTACTGTGCATTGTGGAGTCAGTTGAAATACTTCTGTTCTCATAGGCTGTTTCACAGCTCGTGGGCATGAAGAAGCCCATGTGCTTCACTGGAAAGGCTATTTGCCAAGATTATTAATAACCTCAAATGAGAGCCATTTATATTCGTTCACACATAGTTAAATATAGATATATGATTAGAAAACCAGTCAGATTGAAAAAGGTGCACTCGTTTTCAGGAGGCTGAAGGTGACTTGAGCCACAAGAGGCACCACCAAGCGAGCCGCCGTGCCGAGCGTTGCGAAGTCAGCTTCAACAGACTCGCCTCCGTCCAAGTCATGTCCCGATGGAGACAGAATTGTAAATCATCGCCATCCCTAGTCTCGGTACGTTATTTTAACTAAAGAATATTTAACTAAAGTGAGCCATAAAGAGTGTGCCTCCCATAAAACATCTATAAAAAGTATTAAACAATAGAATTTCACTGTCCCCCTCCACAAAACTTGGGTTATCTGATTCATTGTCATTTTATTTACAGTATTTGTATCTTCTGCTTACACATTCTCACAAAATCAAGAATGGCATCTTGTGGACCGTAAAACAACATGCTCTTAAATTATTCACAACCACCAAGTAAATGCCTCCGGTGTGGACATAAAAAAGGAGTAAAATAAAATACACGCTATTTTTCCTTTAAGTGTGTCCATTCCATTCCACATGTGGCAGCTTGATGATATTGACAGACAGACCTGCAGGTGCGTTTGCTGACTGTTATCTAACATTTTGTGCTTCCAGTCTGGCCAGCTGTCGATTTACTGTTTGACATATTGAAATCAATATCCATTCCAATTATAGCACTGCTAGTAGCCTAGTACACTTTTCACTGTCCAGGTTTCTTGCCAAAGTTACTGACCAGCTGGGATAGACTTGTCTTCATCTGTGCAAGAAACTGTGTTCTGTTTGCTGGTGTGTTGTCGTAGGGTCTGCATGCTATAAACCCAGGCTCTGTCCACACCATGGCCCTCAGTCCTGCAAGGTGTCCAATCGGGGAAGGGGAAACGACCAGCAACCACTTGCGCATCATCAGGTAGCTCAGTCAGCAACTTCTCTTGCAGTAATGACAGCTAAAATACAAACACAAACGCATTTTACCCACTATGTGATCATATTTCAATGGCTCTCTACCGGTCATGTCATGTCATGATTATGAATTGAATACCCAGGACCTGAATGGAAACAAGACCAAAATGACCGAAATATCCTTTTAGAATTAGTGTTTGACTGTACTCTGTGGTGTGCCGTTTACATTTCTGTCTAATAAAGTATTCAATCAATCAAAACGCTTGCAATTTCATTCCCTTAAGGCAATAAAAGACAACGCCAAGATCGCAGATATGAGATGCCCATTACTCAAATTGTCTTTTTCACCCTCCAAAACATATCCAGAGCTAGTAAGTAAAAACAACAGTTCATAATTGGCTTCTATACTTTATGCTACTCACCACACTGGGAGCCAAAAACACTGTAACGTTCTTACAGTCCCTTAAGCTGACCTGTAATAAAATACAAGACAAGATATAATTTGTCCTAATACTAAATATTACAGAATTACAGAATTAAAATCGGTGTTATAAAATGTTATTTTAACCATTTTCAACCAGGCATGTCTTTTTAGGTGTAAAAAAGCAAGCAGATCGATAACCTCAATGTGTTGATTCGCGATATGAGTATCATTTCTTCAGAAATGGTAAAACAATAGTAAGCAAAGATTCTTTCAATGTAGTGTCTGTATGTGTAAAAAACTGTGATATATTATAATGATAGTTCAAACCTTCCAGAGATCTTCTCGTCGGTACGAAACCTTTCCGTTGTATCCTGCTCTCCATGCATGAAAGCGAGCCAGCCGTAAGAGCCAGGGGTTGAGCTCATAGCCAACAGCAGGACTAAAGCCCTGGCGATGAGCTTCCAGAACCTTTAAGAAAAATTAACACAAATAAAAGTCCAACATTGTCATTCCCTACATGGTTTGTAATAATCCCATCTGAGATCAAAACAGAGATTGAGAAGGAAAAAAACTCACTGAAAAGCAAGATGGGTGCCATAATATACAAAATGATTATTATTAATTTTCTTTTTTACATACATGTTTTTTGTGAACATAAGATATTTGCATTAGCAGAATATATAGAGAAAGCTTGGGACATAGGGACAAAGAAAACATAATGTGATGTATTCTTTATTTCTGTTCTGCTTTTGTTTTAACCAAATATTTTGTGTAGCTTGTGTGGGAAGTGAATGTGATATTGTTTACTTTGGTGTTTTATAATCCCGTAAGGGATGGGTCGTAACGACAAGACACGAAAATAAAGATTCATTCATTCATTCTACAGTGCACTCTATTAACTGCCAAATAAACCATTTCAAACTAGCATGGTCACTAGAGCGGACGTAGAATACGCACATCGACAGGCTGGGTGCTGGACTAAATAAACTTCAGTAGGTATTGGATGGAGCCCGCACACCACAGGTATAAGAAAGACGTTCTTTATTGAAATACTGACAACATTTCGATCTATGATCTTCATCAGGTCATGATGACCTGATGGATCATGGATATATCATGGATCAATATATATATATATATATTGCTCAGAGTTTATATTGACTTTTGAGCTTTTTGGGCAACACCACTTGTCAACGAGTAGTGGTACTACCAGACCACTAGTACATTTCTCAATAGAAGAGCACAAAGACCCAATACAGCCACGCAGTTGTTAGTTATTGTATTAACATACTCTACCATACAGATGACATTTGAATCACAAAGAACATTACATAGTGTAGCTTTGCCTTTAATACCACATTTTCAGCCCTAATTGTGTTCTTCTGTTTCATTGCATCACTGAGCTAACCTCCAACCACTTTGATGGTCATAATTATCCTTCCAGGGAAACATCGAGTGCTACAAGAATCACAATGTGAAAAAAACCCAACAACATCCAGTTAATACTTACGATGCGGCCATCACCTGAGCCCAAATCCACAAGAGTTCCCTGTCGGCCTCTCAGCAGTGACATTACATTCTGCACTTGGGCCTTGCTGGCAGGAATATATGGGACCTGGAATGGCATTTTAATTTGGCAACATAGAGCAGTGTTTCCCCCAAAAAATCAAATGTTTTAAAAATGTTTAAAGTGTTTAACATGATTTAAATGCTATAAGAACTTATTTTGCTGAAGACACTCTGGACCTCTCTCAAAGACCCCACATTGAGAATCACTTTATTCCATAGCGTACCTGTAGCCTCAGGGGAACCCTCCGGAAACCTGGTTGGAGGATTCCCACCCATACAGCATAGATACCGAGCCCAGTGGCAGCAGATATCTGGGCAAGACCCCAAACTCCAAGACTCCGATCCCTGAACTCTGAAATAAGTTCATCTGAGTTGCCATCTTCCATTCCTACCTATGCAAAATGAATAATTACATTTATAAATAAATTACATCTGTGATCAAAAGTGACTGATTTGTGTATTATTGGGGAAACTATTTTGGCCCATAAAATATTGTATTTTTGCCATACTAACTGGCTGAGCCATGCAGGCATCCTGCCCATACAACATTTACAATTCACACTGATATTTAGCCGCAATTTGCAACTCTAGATTTTTTTACAATGGGTTGAATCTAGAGTTGCAACAAGCTCCATCCACTTCCTATTCATCATTTTTGGTTTGCGATCTGCTTGTCTTAAACAACGTTAAACTCACCAACATTGCAGCTGTAGTACAAGCTTGAATTATCCTCTTTCAATCTGCCGAGCTTGTTTTTCATAAAAATCCACCGTAGAGATGTTATGAGCTACTTTCTGTCAAGACATCCTCTGCAAGTGATTATCTTTTAAAGTGTTGCAGTTTAGAAGCACTCGTTTTTGTTAACGGGTCGCGCTGCTGCCTCCTGCATTATGTGCAAATTCGAAACAGGTTGAACGCAGGGCCGTTCAGTGACATACGACGAGTGCTTCCAAACTCCAGCACTTAGAAAAATAATCACTTGCAGAGGATGTCTTGACAGAAAGTAGCTCATAACATGTCTATGGTGGATTTTTATGAAAAACAAGCTCGGCAGATTGAAAGAGGATAATTCAAGCTTGTACTACAGCTGCAATGTTGGTGAGTTTAACGTCGTTTAAGACAAGCAGATCGCAAACCAAAAATGATGAATAGGAAGTGGATGGAGCTTGTTGCAACTCTAGATTCATCCCATTATAAAAAAATATAGAGTTGCAAATTGCTGATATTGTGGAACAACAGTACTACATATTTTCTGATCACAATGAAAATGACAAAACTGTAACATACCCAATTCCCATTGATTACTTTGTTCCTAGAACTACATTTTTACATGCATTTGTCAGTGAATTGTCTTTTAATTTGGGGAAAACAAAACAAACAAAATAGCATTCCCTTAATCTTTGCTGGGGAACAGCTTTGGGTCCAAGTTTTACTGATATATTTTGTTATTGACAAAAGGCTCCCCTATGGGAGTTTAATGGCAGTCACATGTCATCAATGCTGGACCATAGAGAGAGTTATATTTACAAAGTTTACACTGCACAGTAATAATAATGCATGCAGCATCACAGGCCAATTTAAAGTACATGACCTTGCAGGCAGCAGAGAAATGCGACAATCAATCCTCAAAAATACATTCCGATACCACAGCAACACAAAACACGCAGACAATAACACGAACGCTATCACAAATCTGACAAAAACTCTCAACAAGCTCACTCACTGAAGTAATTATTATGGTCACTAACCTGATAACGGACGGACAAGTCGGAACTTGTCCAAACGCACTGGTCCGTCAAAAGATGTAACGTATAAAAACGCGAACCTGTCCCTTTTAGTTCCGCTTGTTTAGCACGCGCGCAAGTAATGATGACCGATCGCAAGCATGTTTAATGAGATTTATATACGCTATTATGCTCATCATTTTGTTGTTCTCTTCTTTGATTATTTATATTGTCATGCCAGTTCACTGTTTGACATATACAAAATAAAAGTCACACATCTTATCATCCATCGATTATGCTATGATTAGGTTATGTAATGATGATAACTCTGGTCCATCTGGACCAGAGTTAGGCTCAGTGAACGCCTACAGTACTGAGTGGAAAAAACAAATTTCTGTCCTTGACAGCCCATACATCCAAACAGAAAAAGGTGTATTTGATTACGTTACAGTTTAATGTTCATTTGTACACCCAGGAACTTGCAAGTGTCCCTCATCTCCACCTCATCCCACTGGATGGAGACTTTAGAGAGTGGAGCCAGTGAGTGGGGAGTGTTGGCTGATGAAATATGACCCCCCCAGTCAAAAAACACTTTGTTTGAAATAGACACTCATGCTTTCCAAGGTGTGATTTGGGCTGGGAGGAGGATTACGACTAAGGCCCTATACGTCCTCTCTGGGGGGAGGGGTACTACCTGTGAGTGGGGAATGTTGGCTGATTAATGAATATCAACATCCTAATACATCCTGATACTGGGGGGTCAAATTATGACAGGAAATTCCTGCTGTCAAAATATGACCCCCCAGTCAAAAAACACTTTGTTTGAAATAGACACTCATGCTTTCCAAGGTGTGATTTGGGCTGGGAGGAGGAGCAGGACTAAGGCCCTATACGTCCTCTCTGGGGGGGGGGGGGGGGGGGGGGGGGGGTACTACCTGTGAGTGGGGAAGTGTTGGCTGATGAATGAATATCAACATCCTAATACATCCTGATACTGGGGGGTCAAATGATGACAGGCAATTCCTGCTGTCAAAATATGACAGCAAACACTTTGTTTGAAATGGACTCTGACCAACTTCACAAGACCTCCAATTCTTATGGCCAACCCTGGCTCATTTTGTCTGACATAATAGGTCAAAATTCTGCATCACATTGTTCTGTTAGACATTTCTAGTTTCATGTCTTTCTTCACTACGGTATATGAAAAACAAAGACTAATTTATTCAATTAATTTGATGACATATCTCTAATCTACACGCACACGCGCGCACGCACACACACACACACACACACACACACACACACACACAAACGCAGTATACGCCATGTGATTTTCACAAATGAAAATTAGGCTTTTTCTTGTATACAAACAGGAATGTTTATTTATTGATTTATTAATCATTACATTGATAAGCTTCTCCCATTCAACAATAAAATGTTAGGAAAATGAATACAACAACCAAATAAGAATCCCATTATACCGTCAACAAAGATAAGATATAAAAATGTTAAGGAATACATCAACCCAATATAACAATCCCAATATACTGTACATATGGATTTGGTCCCTCGAACAAAACTGCTTAGGCCAAAAACGAACTTTACACAAAGAACAGCTGTGGCCTGTCAATATTTGCAAATAACCGCTGTGCCTGTCAATCACTGTCTCCGTCATCACTGATGATGCCCTGCAGATTGCTCCAGTCTGTTCTCCTGCCTCCTCTGCCTGTCTCACCGTCCCCATCACTATCAGAGTTGGATTGCACGGTGCGTGTATACGGATCAGATTGAGGAACATCCTTTTCCTGCCATGCTGATGCTGCTCGTCGTTTAGGTCGACCTGAGAGAGAAGATTGTGATCGTTTATGTTCATACTGTTTAGAAAACAGTCAACGTTGAAGACAAAGAAACCTTTTATATATTTTTTTAATTTATTTTTCAATTAATTCCTTATTTCCAAAAAGATTTATGCAAATGTAGCACTACAAGCTCAGCGACATGCTGTATCATGCAATATTTAGATATTTCATATTAATTTGATTAATTTCTTGATATTAGTCAAGAGGGATTTTGTCCAAACATCATGGCAATTGGTACACGTTATTTCTATAGTCATGTGATCAAGACGTATCTGCCCCACCATCTTTCATATTCCATCCTCATTGGCTAAGATTGGCTTCCAAAGTTTGCAGGAGTGGCTCATTTTGAACAAAATGCCTCAAATCATGAACGCAGCGTCCCAGTGCAGTGAAGAGTTGAAGGAACAAGGAAGCACCTTATAAGAGTCAAATGTTTGGTGTCATTAATTCCAACTGGTTATGTGTCTGCTTCATTAATGAGTCACAACACAGCATTATAGTATGGAATCACACACCTTCCTGGCCTGCCGCTTTCATGAGCTTGATTGCATTGATTTGTGGTCAATCAATGATCAATAGAAAACTTAACAGTTTTTTGTACATGCATTGATTGCAAACATTGGTTCATTTGGTTCATCTTGCCCCCTGTTGCAATGTCCTAAAAGCAGGCAAAGACATAACCTGTATAAAGCATCAGAACTTACTTACGCCTCTGGTAGGGGACAAAACTGTGCAACTTACGACAAACCAAATGTTATCTAAGCATGGACACCATGCCACCAACAACAAATAACCACCTTGAGTGGTGATGATGTTGCTGACATCAAGTTCAGCCACCTCTTTAGCCCTCTCTCTCTTGCGTTGAACCCTTTTACACTTCTCAATAGTTGGTCGACCTGCAAAGGAAAGACAATGATGCTATTAAGTTCAAGGTATGGTACACCTGCAAATTATTTCCCAATGTATAACAGATACTCAATGCACTTTTTTTTTATATGGAGCTAAAGATAATTACACTCTTGTGTGTTGTCAAATGACTAGTACACACACACACACACACACACACACACACACACACCTTTGACTCCAAAATCTTCTAGCTCTTTGTTCAGAAAAGCCACCATTTGTTTTACTGAACGGCAGTCCTCAAGGAGCTTCTTGTATGGCTTCCTCACACCACAGAGGGTGATGTAGTGCTTTAGCCTAACCACAGCGTTGTGCTGTGTTTTGTCCTGTGCAAGGAAAAAAAAACACGTCTTGTAACACTTCTACTGATTTCAATATTTTGGGAATAGTTTCTCAATAGAAAATGTCAGATGTTTGATGAGACAAGGGGGAATAATAAAAATAATTTCAGAGCATAAGAGCGAAGTTACAGCAAATTATACATTTATTCATATTGTGATATCAAAGATGATCAAGAATACGTTTTACAACATTTTATTTGAAATCTCACCTTTGATTCAGGCTTTGCATTCTTTCCTTTTTTTCCAGTCTTCTTTTTGTCTTTAAAGTGGAGTGACAATAAATTAAAGTCAAAAAGTCACATTTGTGTCACATGTTGTGATCTGTAAAAAGAAAGTGCATATCTGTGTACTTTGCTAAAGTTTTTAATCTAAAGTACTTTTGAAGATTCAGCAGGATTAATCCAGAGCGACTTTACCTTTACCCTCACCATCTTCCTCAGAAGAGTCCTTCTCCTCATCATCTTCCTCAGAAGAATCCTTCTTCTCATCTTCCTCCTTAGAAGAATCATTGTTGTTTTGGTTGGAAGTAGTTAGTAGAGTGTGGAGGAACATTATTCATACAGAGAGCATTGAATGATAAATTACAGCACATTCCAAATCTCACTATATTTTGTGTAAGACGGTTAACAATATTCCATTTTGAGCGGTGTTGCTTGAAGACTCACCTGTTCGGATTTAGACTTTACTTTTTTTTTTCGTTTAACAGTCTTCTTTTTGTCAGTTTCACTGGTGTCTTCTATAGAGGGGGGTGATGAGTCAGAGTCTTCCTGTTTAAGCTCCTCCTCTTCATATCACAAAACAAAACAAAAATAATCTTGAATTAAATTGAAAAATAAAATACAGTACACCCACCCATCAACGACTGTAACAATGACCTTTAGTGCATAATGCTAAAACCAAACGTGTTCAGGCTATGGTTTAGGAATGTTTGTCTACTTTTGCAGAATGTTCACATACAGTATGAACACATGACCAGAATAGGGATGCCAGGCTTAATGTGGTAATGTTCTTTTCACCCAGTGCCAATTATCTAATGTAATCCTGGGTGCTACACTTCCTCTGCCAACCTGGGGGGGGCAGCGGACTGACCTCATGCCTCCTTCTATGCATGAGTGAGGGTATCTACCCTAGGGGACACGGGGAGAACATGCAAACTCCACACAGAAAGGCCCTATCGCCAACCCCCGCCTCGGGTATGGGCGTTGTGTTTTTTAATGTTTTACTGTAAAGCACTTTGGTACAACGTTGTTGTTTTTAAATGTGCTATATAAATAAAGGTGGTATGGTAAAACGACAATTTTATATTATATACCTTTCTCGCCTTCTTCCTCAGAAGAGTCACTACTGCTGTCGTGGTTGGAAGTGGTTTCCTTTATAGTTCTCCCTTTAGTCTTCTGTTTGTTAGATTTGTCATCCTGTGCAGAGGATCAAAGACAATAGGTTGGCCAAATCGAGTGTGAACATTCAGATTGGCCCATATAATAGATAATAATAGAACTTCCAAGAAGACAATCTATGTCTATTGCAGAGTACAGAAGTACAGCATGATGTGCAGAATGGGTTGTGTGTGGGGGCTATGCAGAGAGCATACATGATCAGTTAAAGCACATTCCAAATCAAACAATATCTCAGGCTCACCTTTTTTTCGGACTTAGGGGCCGATTCATACTCCTATTTTACCGCTGTTTCGGCGCTGTAGTGCCGAAATGATTTCGGCTCGTCAGAAATTTTCAGTAGCACCGAAGAGCCGACTTTAGGACGGTACCCGCCCCCCCCCCCCGAACCTCAAATTACGTCAAATTGTAGGCTCTACAGAGCCGAACAGACTTTTATTCGGCTTTAAAATAAGAGTATGAATCGGCCCTTAGACTTCACATTCCTTTGTTTTTTAACAGTCACCTTTTTGTCGGTTTCACTGGCGCTGGAGTCTTCCTGTTTAAGCTTCTGTTTCGATCCGTGTGTATCCAGAGGCAGCTCTTCATATCACAAAACAAAACCATAATAAATCAGTAAACTCAAAATAAATTGAAATATATAAACTAATTGCAAGAGCATGAACATTCAGGTGTATAATACAGTACACCCATCAACGACAGTAACGATAAGCTTGGCCCCGAGAGCAAAAGCTGAAACCCAAAATTGGTCAGGCTATGTTAGTACTGAACTGCTGTATGAAATAATCTTGAATTAAATTGAAATATAAAATACAGTACACCCACCCATCAACGACTGTAACAATGACCTTTAGTGCATAATGCTAAACCCAAACGTGTTCAGGCTATGGTTTAGGAATGTTTGTCTACTTTTGCAGAATGTTCACATACAGTATGAACACATGACCAGAATAGGGATGCCAGGCTTAATGTGGTAATTGGACTGAAGAAAGTGCATCATCATAATAGATCCGGAAGTAAAAAAGTAAGTTGTGTTTTATATATTCAGTGATTTCACTTATTTTTTTGTTTTGTTGTGATAATCCTCTCTACTATAGAGTGTGCTGACCATATAAGGAGTTCCTCCCTGTCCCCAGTTAACCCCTGGGGGTCAAAACACCTTAGGTTTCGTTTTTGGCTCTCTATCCTGATTGGATGAAAGGCTTAGGTCCCAGCCAAAAACGAAACCTAAGGTCTTTTGAGTGAAATCACTGAATATACCTTTAATGTTTTACTGTAAAGCACTTTGGTACAACGTTGTTGTTTTTAAATGTGCTATATAAATAAAGGTGGTATGGTAAAATGACAATTTTATATTATTTACCTTTCTCGCCTTCTTCCTCAGAAGAGTCACTACTGCTGTCGTGGTTGGAAGTGGTTTCCTTTATGGTTCTCCCTTTAGTCTTCTGTTTGTTAGATTTGTCATCCTGTGCAGAGGATCAAAGACAATGGGTTGGCCAAATCGAGTGTGAACATTCAGATTGGCCCATATAATAGATAATAAATTAATAATAGAACTTCCAAGAAGACAATCTATGTCTATTGCAGAGTACAGAAGTACAGCATGATGTGCAGAATGGGTTGTGGGGGCTATGCAGAGAGCATACATGAACAGTTAAAGCACATTCCAAATCAAACAATATCTCAGTCTCACCTTTTTTTCTGACTTAGACTTCACATTCCTTTGTTTTTTAACAGTCACCTTTTTGTCGGTTTCGCTGGCGCTGGAGTCTTCCTGTTTAAGCTTCACAGGTGGCTTCTGTTTCGATCCTTGTGTATCCAGAGGCAGCTCTTCATATCACAAAACAAAACCATAATAAATCAGTAAACTCAAAATAAATTGAAATATATAAACTAATTGCAACTTTTGCAAGAGCATGAACATTCAGGTGTATAATACAGTACACCCATCAACGACAGTAACGATAAGCTTGGCCCCGAGAGCAAAAGCTGAAACCCAAAATTGGTCAGGCTGTTAGTACCGAACTGCTGTATGAAATGTATTCCAGTCATTTACAACTGGACCAAACAAAGGTTTACACACGTATGTATACTTGATTATGTCAAATAGCAGATCTACAAGCTCACAATGTGCCATATTGCAACAAGTGAGTTGGTAGATTTTCCCAGAATGTTTCTCTAAATGTTCGCAGAATGTTCACATATTATGAATTATATCAGAATAGGGGTGCCAGGCTGAAAGTGGTTATTAGACTGAAGAAAGGTCATTATCATAAAACATGATAGATGCTGCAAGTAAAAGGACAACTGCGTATCATTTACCTTTCTTGCAATGATCTTCCTCAGAAGACTCACTACTGCTGTCGTGGTTGGAAGTGGTGTTCTTTATGGCATCCTTTTTCGTTCCATCATCGCTGAGTTTCTGTGATGGGGAAGGCCTCTTCGCCATACTTGCATTCTGACCTTTCTTCACCCCTCTTTTATTATTTGTTCTCCCTTTAGATTTGTCATCCTGTGCAAAGGGTTAAAGACAACAGGTTAGCCCAATCTCGTGTGCAACCTGTCCTAGCCCGACTAGCCTCACAGACTAACTGACACTTCAGTGTAATTGTGAGTGCCTGAGAGGTATTGCTTGAAGGCTCACCTTTTCGGATTTAGTCTTTCTGTTCCTTTTTATTTGTACACTCTCCTTTTTTTCGTCTTCTAGAGAGGGGGGTGATGAGTCCTGCTTAAGCTCCTCAGGTGTCTTTTGTTTTGTGGTATGAAGAACTGCCTCTGGAGAGAAACAGATCAAAACAGAACAGTAAAAAATGTGTAAGCTCAAAAGAAATTGAAATGTAAAACACTTGCCAGTGAAACAAGATAATCACATCTGGGTGTATAACAGTGCAAACATCAACGACAGTAACAATAAGCATGACCTCGAGAGCAGAATGTTGAAACCCAAGCTAGTACTGAACTGCTGTATCATGAATTTTATTCACGTAAATTGAAACAAGGCCAAACAAATGTTTAGTAATGACAAGAAAAGTTAATCCCATTTGTTGTACGCCACCTAGATTTTCACAGAATGTTGTCTGTTATGATAAACTAGGTTGAAACGTAAAGTTATTGGGCAGAATAAAGGGCATACCGTAATAGATTAAATATAAACAACATGTAAAATGACATTATTTACCTTTCTTGCCATCTTCCTCAGAGGACTCACTACTGCCGCCATGGTCAGATGTAGTCTTTTCTGCACTTCTATTACTGCCCTTCTTCGCCCCACTTTCATTTGCCATTTTCTTTTTGATCTTTTGTT
Organism: Protomyctophum parallelum; assembly: GCF_964188405.1. NCBI lineage: Eukaryota > Metazoa > Chordata > Actinopteri > Myctophiformes > Myctophidae > Protomyctophum > Protomyctophum parallelum. The sequence continues at coordinate 35,438,750 of NC_139708.1, forward strand.
GGTTATCAGAGCTCTCATTTGTTTCCACGTCCATGTTTCCTTCACCGCCAATGTCTTCGTCACGGACCGCCTCATTCTGGTCCTCATCATCATCATCTTGACGTGGCCGCGACTCTGATGTTTTGCTTTCCTTCTTTCCGGGACTTTCCATTTCAGAAGCTTTGTCAAAGAAGTCATAGAAAAAGAAACGGAGTTTGCCACAGAGGATTTACTGTGTATTTTGAAAGCTAACTCCTAATGATAGACAACACAACCACTCATTATCACCAACCTGAAGAGCTTAACGGACGAGATTTCTTTGCCTCGGGTACAGTTGTGTCATCTGCGTTCCCATCACTTGCCTCCTCATTTTCTTCTTCCCTCTTTCTCTTCTTTTGGGGGATCACGGCAGTGGCAGCTTTGACAGATTCTCCATCTTCTTCGTCTGGGTCCTAGAAGTAAAGGTTATGGTTTGTTATTCACCCAAAAATACAATACAAAAATAAGAATACAAACTCGAGCAAAAGCATTGAAGGATTACATTCATGTTACCTGCATTTTCATCAGTTCCTCTTGAACCACCTTCTTCATGAAAAGTTTGGCATCTGGACTTAATGATTCATGGCCCAGATGTGACAAATATTGCTTCCGTATAATGCCTAGAGTTAGGGCACTAAAGTCAAAGTAAAGTGTTAAATTAGAAATATAACATCAAAGGAAAGTGGTAATCTTCCAGGTGGTTAGCCGCAATTTGCAACTCTAGATTTATTTATAATGGGATGAATCTAGAGTTGCAACAAGCTCCATCCACTTCCTATTCATCATTTTTGGTTTGTGATCTGCTTGTCTTAAACGACGTTAAACTCACCAACATTGCAGCTGTAGTCCAAGCTTGAATTATCCTCTTTCAATCTGCCGAGCTTGTTTTTCATAAAAATCCACCGTAGAGATGTTATGAGCTACTTTCTGTCAAGACATCCTCTGCAAGTGATTCTTTTTCTAAGTGTTGCAGTTTGGAAGCACTCGTTTTTGTTAACGGGTCGCGCTGCTGCCTCCTGCATTATGTGCAAATTCGAAACAGGTGGAATGCAGGGCCGTTCAGTGACGTACGACGAGTGCTTCCGAACTCCAGCACTTAGAAAAATAATCACTTGCAGAGGATGTCTTGACAGAAAGTAGCTCATAACATGTCTACGGTGGATTTTTATGAAAAACAAGCTCGGCAGATTGAAAGAGGATAATTCAAGCTTGGACTACAGCTGCAATGTTGGTGAGTTTAACGTCGTTTAAGACAAGCATATCGCAAACCAAAAATGATGAATAGGAAGTGGATGGAGCTTGTTGCAACTCTAGATTCAACCCATTGTAAAAAAATCTAGAGTTGCAAATTGCGGCTACCAGGTGGTATGTAATTATCAACCCAACTCAGTATTTGTGAACAAACAAAATACAGCAAAGAAGTTAAGAACACAAGTCTATTGAAATTACATTGCAATGAAATGTAAACTACGTCTGCTACTACTGTTTATTATTTGGTAAGTGAATAGACATAAATTAGCAATCGCAGGCCGATAACACGAGTATGATATTGATCTGACTGACATTGCTTGTTGCAATGCACCACAATAATCAAATTAGTAAAAAATAATAATATAATAATAATCTTAAATTGTAGGAAAAGCTGGTCTTGGCTGTGGCTGTACATCTTGGCTAGCCCTATTCGTCACACAAAACGTAAAATACCACACAAATAGGCTGAAATAGCCGATCTGCAAGCTTCTGCAAGCTTAAATTGTGTTGCTGTGTGAAGCATGGTGGTGAGCTTATGGTTTTTATTATGTTTTGGGTATGGTAAATTATAATGAAGGTATCAGGTGTCAGTGTCAGTGATATATTTTTGGTTAAAACAAAAGAGTATTTCCTGTACATCCTGTACTAGTTCTCAATCCTTGATTGAATAAAATAGGAATCCAGACCTGAAAATGCACTGTTTTCTCATGATCCCCCCCCCCCCCCCCCCAACACACACAGTGAGAGACCCCCCCCCCCCCCCCAACACAAACAGTGACACACACACACACACACACACACACACACACACACACACACACACACACACACACACACACACACACACACACACACACACACACACACACACACACACACACACACACACACACACACACACACACACACACACACACACACACACACACACACACACACTACCTCAGGTCTGGTGCATCACTCAGTTGTTGACAGACAAACGTCCGAATCAGCTTCTCTTCTTCGGACATCTTTCTTGACTTTTCAGCGCGTTTTTTAATTTACAGAAGTGACGTCACGTCAAATTGCGCCAGTTTCCGGTCTCCTCTTCTTCTTTTTCATTTCCCGCAGACAACACGCCCGTCGGCGTATTGCTGCCTCCCACTGTTGGTGTTAAGTATTGTATTGGCAATAGAATATGAACATCACTGCATTCACTCAATGCCCACTAGTGCAGTGATGTTCCAGTTCCAGTTCCACAGCTCTGAGCGAGCAGATTCCTCATAGAAATGCAGGATATGCATATTCCTCTCCTCCATTGTGTATTTGGAGTGCTCCATTTTCACATTTTCTTATTTTCTGCACTCTCACAGTCCATCTTCATGTTTCCCAACCAATGTGAGACAACACATGTCAACCTGGTCATGACCACCTGCTCCCTAGCCCTGAAACATGACTGTCATAATCATGATGCTCGTGAAGTACGAGCGTCATGTGAAGCATGGCTACCTGCTCCCCAAAGAGTGATGAACGCTCCACAAACACTAATTTGAATATGGTTTAATAAAACGGTGAACCTTCCTTTCATCCCACACAACTTATGCTTTACTGTTTCGATTAAACTAACATGGTTAATAGTTTGAAGTTACAATGGGTGCAAGCAATGGGGGAAGGGGGAAAGTCAGATAAAATGAATGATCAAATATCTAAATACTGAATTTAAACACTGTCTGGGGTGTTCACAAAAGACTCAGGAGTAGGACCCTATACGATAAAATGTCAACTTTTTCTTTTTTAAGTGATTCATCCCTTTAATATATATATTTAACTATATAATTCAAAGTGCTTAACGAAAAAATATTTTTTGTAAATAACCAAGGGTGTGCAGTTGATATGTCCCTATAGTAATCCTACTGTACATAAGAATCAATTAAAGATTGTGCCGTGTCAGACAAGCTTACATAATACATTTTCTAATCTCTTACATGTACTTAAATAAATTAACCATACATAAAACATAAAATGATTCAAGTCATTTATTCTGAACATTTGCATGACCACTGACAAAGACATTCTGGACGGAAGTTACATTAGTGCATATCGGAAGGTATCCTAGGCGGTCATTCAAAAACAGTGTGAACTACATACTGCTCTCATTCATGCATTTAAATAATTCCGAGTGATTAGGACATGCCATTGATCAATTCAATGGGTGTCCTCTCCCTGAGGGAAATGAAAATACTACAAAGTGTGTGAAATGTACAATTTTGTAATACATTTTTAGTGGCTCGGCATCAATGATGAGACTATAATAGCCGTATCATTGTTCAGCTTGAAATGTTTGGTATAACTATGGGACTACGGCATCAGTGAACACATTCTAAATGTGATGTGTGCTTCCATAACATGTTTGACACATGCCATAAATAAAAGAACAAAAAGGTTGGGGGGGGGAAAACCCATCAAATTACTACCTAACCAAATGTACACAGATATTGCATAAAATAACTACCAGAAAATAAATTAAGTTAATAAATTAATACAAAACACACGTCCTGAAACAAATAAAGTATCAATAACTTAAATAAGAAAAAGGAAAAAACTAAAAACAAAGTGTGCTGCTCCGCACTCACATTTACAGACAGTTCCCACCTGGCAAACAAAAAAGTGACAGCCTCATTTTATTCCAGTGTTAGCGTACCAACGATTAAATGTACAGTATATCGCCTCCGTTACTCGTCAGTGTGTTATGGAATTCCAACCCAAGTAACAACTATGCACCCAATGGCTTTCACATCACAACCTGAATGAAAAGGATTAGACTTAGAGGAACAATGCAGTGGAGGGTTCTTAGTGCATGTTGTTAACAGCAGGGATAGGGCTTTAGGGATTTAAAGCCCTGTTGGTGACTGACGGACGGGGCTATTCCTCATATTAAAACAAATAAAATTCACATAACGTCTTCCATGTGCCCTGTAATTTGCCATATTTGCCTTTAAGAAATTTCAAAAACGTTCTCTTTTGTAAACATAATGGAAGCCATTTGTATTTCGACGTCTTTGTTAGGTCAACAAGTCAGCCACATCCAAATGACTGATGAGGCTTTTTGAGACATTTATGGCAAATCCATGCTATTGCTATAATCAAGATCGTCCTTTTTATTTCATATTGCTAGGCTCCACCAAGAACACTTGTACATTCATTCTCCCATGCTGTACCATGCCATTAGTCCTTGTACACCGTCTGTTGGCCGTTTCCTCTCTCGTCATGCATGATATGCCTCCTGACGTGGATGCGCCGGACACGCCTGTCTCCTCCGCTAGCACCCTCTTCTTCTGATTGGCTCGAGTCTAAAAGGGCCAGACCTCCAGGACCTGATCCTCTACCATTTTCATAGATGAGGATGTTGAGGGTTTCTTCAAAGATGCGCGCCTCAGGAAACTCAACCTAAATAAACCCACACAGATTCAGAAAGAAATGTGAGCCATTGTTTTTCCCTTTTCTACACGCCTGCCTACCTACACTACGGTGCGCTAAAGCTTTATGTATGTATGTATTTGTATATTGTCTTTATCTGTGTACTGTACGTCTTATGTATCTTGTCTGTATGTTACAGGAGATGGATGAGAGCTGTGATACAGATATTACAGAACAGAGACAGATGACTGCATCTCATAATGTACGCTGTGAAATGTGATGTTCATCTGAGCAAACCTGTTAAGATATTCACAACCCCTAATTGCAAATGAACTTCATTTGGTCCTTTGAATTGGTTGGTGACAAACAAATGCATTGTTCTGAAAGAAAGTGTATCCTGCTGCTTACTTTGGTCTGTTTCTTCTCTGTTGCATACACTATGGAGGTGCAACAAACTTCAGCAATTTTGCGGCCTTCACCGTAGAATGACCAACAGCAGATCTCATCCCCCAGCACATCCTTCACAAACAGAACTCTGCCATTAAAGCGCAGCCCAAGCTTGTCAAACAGCTCAATATTCTTCAGCAGGTTATCATCAGAGTTACTGGAAATAGAGAAAACAAGAAAGACCAAGGGGTTATCAGCAGACACTTAAGTCATTCTAATCTACATCAAAGCAGTGCAATCTTATACAGGTGAAAGCCAAATGGATAGACAAGAGTGTCTGAGCCATCCATCTTCAGCCTCAATTCTTACCTGGTGTAAGAATATTTGTTGTTTCCCCTATTGTTCTGCAGTTTTACGACAGGCTGTGGAAAGAGGAGGAAACAAATACAATGTTTAGTTGTTGGTCAGTTACAATGTTAACGGATGTTAATATTTGCAAATGGAATCCATAATCTCTGGGATGACCAATCTTAAAATGCAGGTGAAGGCCACATCCGTTTGTCAGGTCATAAATCTCTTCTGGATGCACAGATATTTTCTTGAAGGTGTACAATATTGAACATTACTAATATTGAATATTACTTTGAACCAAAAATGACAAGAATGCAAATTTGATGGATCAGTTTAGAACTCTACCTACCACCATGTCAGGAAAGGGACAGGGCAGGCATACAGAAATGCAAATAAAACATAATTCTTATTATGTCATCTTTTCATCACCTTGCTCATCTGAACCCCAGAACTAAATATCCTGGCTATCACATATTAAAATTGGGTACTGGGAGGACCGGACAGCCGATGTAACTGGCTGTGGGAAATATTTCCACTAATGGTGTAAGTCGGGAACCCCTCAAAGATAGGCACAGTCAATATTTTAATCACCATTCTGACTTAAATCAATACTTTACTAACCTAAACTGCATGTACCCACAATGGCAAAAACAAATTGCAGCCGTTTGTTGGACAAGAAAGCTTTTCTATGGCGTTTGATTGCTGTGCAAAGGCCAAGCATTGTATAACAGGGGTGCCATGCAGCATGTGTATGTATGAATCTATTGATGTCTATCCCCTCACAAGTAGACCAGTCACAGCTCACGTCACTATGAGCATGATTTCACAAACGCGAACCACCTCTGGCCACAGACGAATGCAGCATGAACTGTGTACAAAAGGTTTTAGCGTGTCGCGGGTTCGATCCCAACAAACTTTGCTGTGTGTGTCTCCCCCCCCCCCCCCCATCTCCACCCGTTTCCTGTCAAGCTACTGTATCTGCCAATAAAGGCAAAAAAGCCCAAAAATGTTATTAAAAACTACTTTGGCAAAACCTGAACATTCCGATCCTCAGTTACTTAAGATGCCCGGGGTAAAGTCAAATTTACTCACTGTCCCACGATGGTGTCCACCTTATAAAATAGCAAGCTTGTGATCTTGTCGGTCAGCTATTTTTGTCACACAACAATGCTGTGCAACAAAGTATGAATTGGGCTAAAAGACGTGGGGAAGCACGACGCGTCCACCATGCCTAGCTGCTGCGTAGAAGATGTGAAAGGCTGCAGGCTCCCCAGGCACCAAAAGTGAAACCACATCCACGAATAAAAGTCAAGGGTTAGTTGAGAGAGTGAAGGCTTATAAACAAGAACACCCTGAAGAAGACATGAGTTGAAACGGTGCAAACAGCCTCACTTTCTATTGCGTTGGTAAGTGGCCATAGCATATTATGACACCCGTGACGACCCGTCCTACCTTCACTCCTAAAGATGTTCAAACCTTACCTTCCTACAGGTTGCAATCATCCTCTGTTCCTCTTTGGCAGAGGTAATCATTGGGATGCGACACACACTTTCATAGACATCCTTTTGTTTCTGTAAGCAAATGGAGACACGTGATTGGAGTGGGCACTATATTTGTGTTAAACATTTTAAATCACTAAAAGATCTGCTAAAGTTATCTTTTAAAGCAGGCTTAAGACCTTTTCCCAGGCCCATGTTTCAATAATAAGTTTGACTTTGTGAAGCAAATTGAGTCTACCTGGTATGAAATGTGCTATAGTAAATGAGATCGACTTGGAGATCAAAGACTTCTCTAACTGTTATATAAAGGATCTCAATCAGTGAAACAGCTTTAACTTGGTGGAATTAGATATCTTTAGGCTGAATAACTGAGAGACACTTGCTTACAGTACCTGCATGGCAGTGAGGCATTGTTGGATGAGTCCCTGGACCCTGTAGTACTGAGCCTCTTTCAGAATCTCTTCTAGTTCTCTGTGCTCATCAGGAAGTGGCACTGAGCCATCTCGGAGGAAGTTCAAAACCAGTGCAAAATGTCGCCCACAACGATCCATCACTACCCATCCTAGAAGAGGGAAAGAATTGATCTAAGGCATTTGCATTCTTCTCAACTGTTTATGTTATTGCATGTGATGATACAATCCCAGTTAGTCCTGTCTGGAACCACTGCTCCATCTGTATTTTAAAACAGGATTAACTATGGTATATTGCAGGTCCGTAGTAATGTTACAGACCTAAGTTTGTCAACAAAAGAAAACATACACTCACCCTCTGAGTCTATGGTGACCTCTGTACCTCCATTGCAAATGCTCCTCAGCAAGCTATCCTCTTTGCTTAGTGTCTGAACAGTGGTACAATGCAGCGAGCCGCCGACATTCAGCTTGACATACTTGCTCCCAAGCAGACCACGTACTGTAATAACATGCTCCCCTGTGTCCTGGCAGGCAGAATGGGGAACAGGGCCAGAGACAGCGGTCATACTGCTAGCTGAGGCCTCAGCAGACATGGACTTTGAGAGTTGCTGCTGCAACACACAAGACAAAGAGATGATAAGGCTGATGGTTCAATGTGGATTTTCATGTCAAACATTACTTATTTTATAGTACAATAACAGTCATTTGATTTCTATAGCACCTTTCAAACATAATATGTTTGTCATATTATGATGCACTTTCACAATATACTGTATAATTTAAAAAAGTCTGCTTAGTGTAAAACTAATTATTTGCAGCGGCAAGCTGGAATGCAAGGCAATACCATAATTGAGCATGTGCATGTGAAAATGGGTGGAATACAAACCCTGGTGGTCCAGGTAAGGGAAGGGGGTTGGAGTTGGGTCCCAGTTGGATATGGACCCTGGTTGGTGTAAGACGCAGGCAATGGGCTGCAATTACAGATAAACAATCTAGTCAGCATTCAAACTTAACAAAAAAACAACAGTGAAGTAATTTCACTACAGCAAAGGCAAGAATCGCCTCTTCAAAATGACTTGTTCCATAGTTTAGTAGGTGCATAAAGCTACTTTTGATGTAACCTCGCATCACCAGGCTTTCCACCTCGGAAAATTGCTGTGTGATCCAGTTGGGAGCGGATGATATCTTGACTATATGTTGTAGTCATTTCATTACAAAGATTATTTATTTATAAAGATGGGCGAACTTCATTGGAGCCACTAGAGGTGAAATGGTACACAAAGCCTTCAAATGAAGTAGGCGTGGTTTGCTTCTCCCCCAACCTCCCCACCACCCTCCCCCTCCCCTCTCACAGGCCGACAACACTGACGTCGTCATGTGGAGGAGCATTGAGAGCATTATATGGCAAATGTCATGATTCCCATTTCCCAAATCAGTCTAAGACAGTTATGGAAAATTATATTATTATTAAGCATGGGAACACACATTTTATTTCACTTTAAATATGTCCATTAATTTCACGTTATAATATTCACATTCTCATCTTAAATTGAAATATGGGGCCGGACCCCCATGTGTCGTCCGTCAAATTGCAGATGGACAGAGAGAATCCTGTCTCCTCTTAAATCTCACAAGTTTATTACTTGCGCAAGCAGAGCGCGCAAGTAATAATTTCGCCCGGTCTTTGTTCATCGCGACAGCCACCCGCCATTTTATGCGTATGCCAATAAAACAGCAAATCTGTGCCTGGTTTGCTGGGACCAGATCACATAAATGACCATATGTCTTACGTCATCATTTAGAGCTAGTCATACATATACACAGTACCACGTACTCTGGTCCCAGCAGATCAGGCACAATTTGCTAGTTTATTTTACTGATTATGTATATAGTATACGTATACTATATACATAATCAGTGTAAACCACGATATTTTCGTGTTTATATGCATAAAGTAGGTAGGTAGCAAATAGTTACACCTAATAATTATACATTTCAAACGTTCCTTCACAGATATACTGAGATTTGACAGTTTACAGCGGTCGAAGGTACTTGCGCGCTCTGCTTGCGCACTAGTTGGCCATTTATGGCCTACTAGTGTGCAACAAGCAAGTATGCACTCGACAGAGTGCAGTTCTAGTTATTATTATTATTATTATCTTGGAAATATTGTGTGCCTTGTGATGATTGGGTCCAGTATTTAGTTCAGTGACCATGGAGTTAAGGAATGGTTCAGAAGCTGTGTTCACGTTCACTCTCCCATTGGAAATGAATAGACTCCAACATTTAATTCTTCCTGTCTCCTAATAATGTGTCCGCCCACCTCACTCAGACATGGGAAGTAAAGCAAAGTTGGACCCTCTCAAAAGCTGTATGCACTACAAAACAATGACTACAAACAACATGAAGATGTCATCCGCCGACTGGATCATAAACCCGAAAAAGGAATTCTACCCAGGCTATGGGTACATGGTTTTATTTGCTCTTTAAAGATGTCAGTTAATGTAGGCTGTAGGGACATAAAACTTGACAGTAGGTGGGTGCTAACTAAGAGTAGAGTAGACCACTGTTTCAATATCTGGGGACCTGACATTGATAACCACTGCGTCTAGAGTCTATCTAGCCCCTCTCGGAACCCTACATAAAGCTTTTCTAAAATGTATGCACTGGGTCTAACAAATGTCAGAAACTTCAGTAGCATTGGGTTCTGCTTGGAGGGCTAGAGTCTATCTAGACTAGAGTTAGCCCTGAAACATGACTGTCATGATGATTATCATGACAGTACGAGCGTCATGTGAACCATGGCTAATCTAGAGTAGAGTATACCATTCAGGGCTTAACACATTTTTAAGTTTTAAGTTTAATGTAAACACCACCAAATTGTTTGTATGCAGGCAAGTACACAATTTGGCTAATCCAATCAGAATAAAAACTTCTGGAAACGTATGCAATGCAAAATTGTATCTACCGGTATAATAAAAGCATTAGCGGTTAGTCACTTCCCAGTGTTTAGAATAGATCCTCTCATATAAGCTTATTTTATCATCGCCATCAGGGCTGGTCTAGCCCCTCTCGGAACCCTCCATAAAGCTTTTCTGAAATTTGGATGTCACTATCTGGGTCGTCAAAAATGTCAGAAACTTCAGTACCATTGGGTTCTGCTTGGAGGGCTACCCTACAAGCAGAACCCAATGCTACTGAAGTTTCTGACATTTTTGACGACCCAGACCATGGCGACATCCAAATTTCAGAAAAGCTTTATGGAGGGTTCCGAGAGGGGCTAGGCTGGTCCAAGCTTTCATGTTCCAATCCTTATCTCGATTCTCCACATACAGTAGCCCCTTTCGGGACCCTACATAAAGCTTTTCTGAAATGTTGATGAGTCGAACAAAATGTCAGAAACTTCAGTACCATTGGGTTCTGCTTGGAGGGCTACATACAGTAGCGTGAACAGTACCTGTTAACTGTGGTCAAAATCCTTAACAAAAAATGGTTAATGTATTTCTGAACTTACCACACCAAACATCCAAGGGATTGGCTTTAAATATACCGGTAGGTTAGAGTTTGCAGAAATTATCAATGTAAAGGACGATCCACACGGCTGCATTTAAAACACAGCTAGCTACGTACGGGTTGCTAATGTTTCATTAGCATGCCTGCTAAGTGCTAAATCTTAATCAAAGTAGTTCTATCTGTCTGTGTGCCAGGTTACCCTAACAGCAGCAGCAGCCTTCTTCAATTCGGTGGTCGTCTGCACGAAACCAGTAGCTTTCAAGTAACGAAATGCAACTAATAATTAAAAACAATCCAGGTCAACAAGACTGAAAAAATACTGATTCCCATTTCTGCTGCTACTTCTTCCGCTTCTTCTTCTTCTTCTTCTTCTATTGGATCTTTACACACAAACTACTCTACTCAGAGAAATGCATTAGTGCCACCTTCTGGGGATCTAGGAATACAGTACAATGCTCTGACTGATTTCAATGAATGTATAATATAATATAATATAATGTAATGTAATGTAATGTAATGTAATGTAATGTAATATAAGCCGCCCTCTCACTGGTTATTTAACCTGTTTTGCATTTTTAAGTGGTGCAACCACTTCATTAAGATATGTGTGCGCGGGTCGCGTCTGCCTGTGTCCCTGGGTCCCTGGCTGTGTCCGAGCACGAAAATAGCGTTTCACAAACAAGTGTCACTGTTGCGCAGCCTAACACACACACACACACACACACACACACACACACACACACACACACACACACACACACACATTACCGTAACTGTATGATTTCGGGTGTGACAGTACAGTACAGTGACAGTACAGTACAGACAGTGCAGTACAGTAGAGGGACCCCCAAACGGTAACTGTCATTTCTCGACACCCTGGGCGCGTTCCTGTGGGTCTGGAAGTTCTGGGGACCCCCCGGGGACCGCCACACAGAGTTGCACCACTTACTTCACACAGGTGTGATTTTATATTCTATTTGACGTAAAGAACAACATTGTGTATCTTAGTAAAACCAGGATACAAAAAGACTAGTTAAAACAAAGGTCTTACACCATTCAACAGAGACTTTATTTCAAGTTCAGCAAATAAATTTACTGCCTTCAAAACTGTGTATTTTTTATATAAAGCAAATAAATACTACTAATGATGAGAAGAATTAATCTACAAAGCAACAGTCTCGATCGATCCTTCATTTTGGCACAGTGAACGAGACTAAATTCACCGCTCAAACAATCAGTTTATAAATAAATACATAATGCATCACAGCAAGCAGTCAAGTTTGTAATTCTTCATCAACATAGTGCATACAACATCAAATCTGATAACAATGATAAACGGTCAATAACTATAATGATAATGGCGAGATTCAGCAGAAGCAATAAAATGTACAATCAGTGCATGCTATAAGCATAATGACATTCATGTCCTCACCTTTTCTAACATGTCATATGACATCAGGTGAAAATACACTCCAGTTACAACGAAGAATAAAAAATAATGCTGGTTTCGTAATCTTCATGAAATAAACACTATGGCAACAAGAGATGGCACATTGAGAGACAATAAATTATTTAACATTATATTTTGGCACTGGATTTGGCACATAATAATGTGTGTGATTATATACTGTATATGGGGGTTATATATATATATATATACATACATACATACATACATACATTTGTTGTATTGTATTGTATTGTATTAAACAATTATAATATATATATATATATATATATATTATAATTGATATATAACCCCCATGGCACGTGTATGTATATATATATATATATTTATATATATATATATATATATATATATATAGTATGAGTCTCCATATTATAGTAAGTAAAATATTTACATTCAATTATTCAATTTTTGTATGTCTGTGTATGTCTGTAACATAGTCAGAGTGAAACAGAGAGAGAGAGAGAGGAAGAGAGAGAACAAAAAGGAACATTTCTGGTTATCTTGAAAATTAATTAATTAAAATTAGCTCTTTCCCTCTGACACGTCCAAAAATGATGAAAACTAAATAACACCATTAAAGATAGATTAATTATGTTCATGACTGTTACCCTTGATTGTTACATATATAAACTATTGCCAAGTTCTCTAAAGTTTTGGCCTCATAATACTTGAAGTTATTAAACAAAACCACCCTTTTGCGCTTTTTTTCTTATGCTTCCATATTCCGTAACATCACCTTGTTTTCACCTCTTACCCTTAATAAGGCACCAATCCAAATGACACAGAATGGTGGGCTGCAGAAAAGAGCCCACATTTGAGATAAGCACGTCTCTTAATTCATATCACATTAGACGCAGTGATGGTGAAACAGAAAGAGAATGAAACAACTGAAATGATAAAGAGGGGAATGAGGCCGGCCAAGAGAGAGAAGTTGTCCTCCAAGGCTCCAACAGACTTTAATCTTTCTGTCCCGACGTTTTTCCCACCTCTAGATGGATACCTCATATTCCCGTGTATCCTGTAAGAATAAAAATAACAAATACAATCAATTGGGCATGTAAAAATATATATAGAGAAAAAACTTCAAAAATGTACGACTACTGGTACATAGAATTTTATTGCTTGTATGAAGATTGTAGACAATTGTTTACAATATAAACTATGGAACTATGCAACTCTTAGATAAATCTTTTTATATCTGGAATGTTGCAATACCAACCCTTGACAGCCCATACATCCAAACGGAAAAGTCCTTCCTGGAAATAAAACGTCTGGGTTTCCGACTTTCCGAGGCTATATATGTATTAAACGATGTTAAACTCACCAACATTGCAGCTGTAAGGAAAGCTTGGATTATCCTCTTTGTATCTGCCAAGTTTATGTTTAATAAAAATCCACCATACAGTATACATGTTATTAGCTACTTTCTGTCAATAAATTCTGTGCAGGTGTGCAAGTGTTGGAGTTTGGAAGCGCTCCTTGGAAATCACTCAACGGTCCAGCTTACCACCTGTTTCGAAATTGCACATAATGCAGGAGGCAGCCGTTGGTTCATGAAAACGAGCGCTTCCAAGCTCCAACACTCCAATAATCCCCTACAGCTGCATTTATTGACAGAAAGTAGCTCTGTCAATAAATGGTGGAATTTTATGAAACAAAAACTTGGCAGATACAAAGTGGATAATCCAAGCTTTCCGTACAGCTGCAATGTAATTATATTGGTAAGTTTAACATTGTTTAATCAGATCAGACTTTTCAGACAGTATGGGCTGTCAAGGGTTGGTATTGCAACTCTAGATTCCAGATATTAAATACAGGATATATCTAAGAGTTGGTGCAGCTAAACAAAGAACAACATTGTGTATCTTAGTAAAACCAGGATACAAAAAGACATCATCAAAGGCCGCCCCCATCTGGCAGCGTCAGGTTACAATAGTGTCGCAATGAGAAAAAAGTAGATCCACAATTAAGTGGCATTAAGCATTAACATTAGCATTAAGTATAAACTTTGCACTCACCCCTGCCTCATAAAGAGGATTGTTGAAATCCGACTCGACGGTAATTGGACTGTATGAGTGTGTATGAGAAAGAGACTTCCAGAATAGAGGCTTCCACTCTAGTCTACATATGCTGTGGGTTAGAGACAGAGATGGGAACGGATTTATGAAAATAACTGAGATTATGATAGCCTACATCACTGACGATTAACGTGTATTAATCGATTATAATTCAGTTGAATTGGAACTCCCCATTGGAACACACTGCCTTTCTCCATTGTATAATGAGACTATATTAATTATCATTAATTTGTGTTGTTATTATGCATGTTGTTGAATCTTGTTGCTAATCCATGTTATCAAAGAAATACTACATAAGAGGCCATAACTCCAGGCTGTGTGATTGCTTTGGTAAAACGGTTACCAAATATGGCAATAGGAAAATGATAGCATATCCCTGCAATTAAAACAGTTTTTAATAACAATTTCATTACAAGAATAATGACAACAAGAAAGTAGTCCCTGACTGCCTGCACAAACAAGATGGTTATTTTTAAGATTAAATATAATTTGACACGTTTGCCAGGATCATATTTGAGCAGCTGTGACTGTCATACTCTGCTGTTTCTGATACTGGTACATAAATCTCATAACATTTAATTGACCCACAACTTTGATACCGTTTGAAGATTTAAAACTACACCACCAGCAGATCATCATCAAAGGCTAAGCAATTGATGAACCATCTGTTTACTCAACATTGTTTGCTTCATTTTGTTCTTGTTTTCAAGTTCATCAATAATCAATCTAATTTCTGAGCAGCTCTGCATGTGTTTTATTTTCTGCCAGAGACATGCATTGATCTATTGATCCACTCCTCCATAGTTAAAGCCTATTCATACACCAATTCTAGTTGATAAGGTGACCACCAGGTGGTTAGTAAAATAATATTGTTTGGGTGAACGGTGAAACCACCATGGCGTGACATCATGTTGTAGTTTTAGGTGGTCACCGTACCTCCTAAAACTGAAGTATGAATAGTCCTTTAAAAACCTATATGAAGGTCAAACTTCACCTAAAATGTTGACATTTTATTCACCTTGACCTACAGTTTGTAACAGTGTTTTCTAGCCGCAGAATGACATGGGACATACTCTCACCTTATGGATGACACTTACTTTGTATAATACATGTAAATTCCTCCAATCAATAGGATGACCAGGATTATGGGCAGAATTATTGCCAAGGCAATGTTCTCACTCAGTATCTGATGGGAAGGCTCGAATGACTGGGAAACTGAAAAAGGGCCCAAACAAATATACATTGATCCCAATGATAGTGGAACTATTTACATTCTGGAAATTGGTATAAAATCTCTGCCAATCAACATTTTGTGTTGAGATTATTATTAACGTTTGAATAATTCTTCATAATAATAATTCTTCATAATGATTCAAGAAGTTCCCTGTGACTAAGAAATGCAATCCACAAATCATCAAGGTTTTAAATAAAATATAGTTTGGTTTGCACATATCTTGACATGAGATTATTATAAGGAATTGCTTAATTCAAAACATTTCTTGGATATGAAATAAATCAATCAAATACCTTCTAATTTGTGATCATCCAATAGCTCCTCATATGCCACTGTGTGAGGAGAGAAGGTGATTAGAGTTTCTCAAATACATAGATAGAGACCATGGTGTTGTCTACTGGCTCTTTCTTTCTTTTTTTAAATATGTTTGGGGCTTTTTATTGATGGTTGTACAGTAGGTAGACAGGAAACAGGGAGAGAGATGGGGGTGGGGACACAGCAAAGTCTGTCAGGATCGGGACTCGAACGCGCGACACATTGTAATGCTGGATTACCAGCCAAGGTGCCTGGACCGCTAAGCCGGCCCAGGCCTCTACTGGCTCTTTCTGACTACAGACTACAAGTTCTGTGATGTGTGGACTGGTACATCATTTAAAAAAAAATGAAAATAGCTGTCAAGCTCGTACATCTGTAAAGCTCGTAGCTATTTTTGAACAAGTTCTGAGATCTACAGTAGGTCCCAGAATACAGAACTATTAACCCTATTGAGCAGGGCCCAAATTAAGTTCTGAGACAGAGCCATCACTTATGGAAACAAATCCAGAAGCTGTGAAATACGTTTCATGGCACAGCGTGGTTTGCTCGTTTCTTGAAGAGGAAAAGGGCCATATGAATAACCTGGAAGCCAGGTGGAAGTCTGGAAGCCTTGCAAAACATAGCCTATACCCTTTCTGGTATGTATACTATCAGTACATTTATCTTGTTGGAAACAAAGTTGCTCATAACTTGGCACTTGAGAATCATTCCTCTCAAACCAAGTGTAATTGATTTCATAAATGTAAATGACATCTCTTAATTTCCAGAGGAAGTTGAAATTGGGATAAGTTGCATGTCATTTCACCTGTTCTTTCGCCCCAGAATGCAAACATAAACCCCAAAGGTGCCCAAAAGTTATACACATGTATAAATTTGGTTCATTTGGTTACATGCGTACACTCTCCGAGTCAAATGGACACTGAGTACTTCACTGTGTGGGACAGTAAGACAGGTTTTACCTTTACAAAATGGTGGTGGGCTGTTCCACTGAGATGGGTGACCTGGGACACAGTTGATAATGACCTCCCCGATGAGTTCATAGCCCTCATAACAGAAGAAACGCAGCGTCTCTCCTGCTTGGTAGCTGTGCTTGTATAAGGTCTGGTAACCGTTGTCAGGAACACCAGGGTTTGGGCATGGGTCATACTTTACTGTTTAGTGCACACACAAAAAACAACAATACTGGTTGGTTGGAGCCTTGGAGCTATAACGAAAGACCTGTAGACATAGGATGCTCTCAGGACTTCAGTATTATCTACAATTTCATCTAAAATTATATATTTATGGGCAAAAATGTAACATTGGTTTGTCTGGAAAAGCTAGAATAGTTTCCATAGCCTGGAGAGACCACAACCGTGTATTTGGCTAGTTGGAGGATTGAGGCTACTACAAATGTTATGCATTTCCTGAAAATATTATGAAAATCATTTCACATGAATTTTGCCCTTATGCTTCGAAAGATGATAGAAATAGATAGATAGTTTAATGATGGTCCTATGGCTATCAGTCCCCCTTCTCCAAAAACAAACAAAAAACCCACACACGCAGAGCAAGATAAACAGTGTCGACTGCACTGCACATGTACACAAGTGACCAGTAGGTTTGTTAAGTTCAAACCTCCAGAGACCATGTGCACCGTAAATTCCTCCCTCTTAATTTAAAGGTAAAGTTTGAATCTAAATCATATTGTACTAATGTAACGAGATCATAAAGTGTACTGTATGTATAGGGTGGGTTAATTGATTAATTGCTATTTGAACTATTTTAAAAGGTTTTTTTAAATAGTAAAAAATGGCAAATAAGTTTAGGGATAAGGTTTAAGGGGGTTAGTTAGTTAGTTAGTTAGTTAAAAAAGTTATAAAAACATGTATAAATTAACATTGAGGATTTAGCTGTGTGTGTATAATGCGTGAATCAGAAGGTAAGGGATGGACTCACAGACACACTTTGGGCTGCGGTCACTCCATTTTGGGGTGCCAGTGTCCCGTCCATGGCAGGAGATTTGGCTGGGTCCTTCCAGTTGATAACCTTGGTTGCAAGAGAAGCGGACCACTGTTCCCACAGCGAAACCCACTTCAGGTCGCACTGAGCGTGCTCCGTTCACCACCTCTCCTGGATCAGGACACTGCTGAACTAAAGAGGGACGGAGTTGCAGAAAGACTGAAATCATAATGTTTAATTCAGATGATTCCATAAAGTTACTCTGATTCCCAGAAGAGAAAGATACTTGGATAATAATGTAATAGCAATAATATTGTTATTAAATATAATTATTTGAGTAAGCAAGCAAGCAAAAAGAAGAAGAAATGAATGCATAGCATTTTTGCTTTTAGTACAAGATATCTGGTGTACAGAGCAAAAATAGAAATGCTTCACTT
Source organism: Protomyctophum parallelum (assembly GCF_964188405.1). Classification (NCBI taxonomy): domain Eukaryota; kingdom Metazoa; phylum Chordata; class Actinopteri; order Myctophiformes; family Myctophidae; genus Protomyctophum; species Protomyctophum parallelum. Next base: position 35,457,051 of record NC_139708.1, read on the forward strand.
CTATAAACTATCTAATGTGTGTCAGTTCTTGTAATGACATCATTGTTGTTTGGTCTGAGGACACAGATCTTTTAAAAAGCAGACTGTTTATTAAGGGAGAGAATTGAATTTTTTTTCATATCCTTTGGGGACTTTCCTGTCGTATTACCTTTTTGTAAAGAAATACTGAAGAAACTGGAAGAATGGTTGGGACAAAGCTTACCGGAATCTCCAGTTTTGTCTCCTGGGTGATAGCATACTTTGGCCACAAGGAGTCAGCAAAGGACAACATGCACTAATAACTGCAGGTTTAATCACTGCAGAGACTGATATTGAGAAATTTGAAGAGCTCATGCACACCAGACTAGACTCAACTTATGACTGAGACTGCATCTTACGAATATCTGATCGCCAGGAAGAAGTTTATTAAATACTTTAATGACAAAAATAAATAAATTGACATAACATAAAAAGTAGAGTGTAATACCAAAATGTTCTTACCTTTGACACAAGTAGGTGGACTGTTGCTCCAGGAAAGGTCCCATTGGCAAGTAATGATGTCAGAGCCACTGATGTCATATCCTGGTTGGCACTGATACGTCAACACACTGCCTCTCACGGGAGAGGTGTGGGAGGAGCTAATCCAGCCATATTCAATTTGAGGGAGTGGGGGGCAGGTGTCATTTGGTTCCACCTCTGCGGAAGACACAACAGATGCATTTTAAAGACAGCAACTTGCCAAATGAACTAACTTGACTTCAAACAGTGCAGAGCAGGTATATGTCATCATTAACAATACATATGAGTTAATATTTATTTATAGTTTTTATTTATGTAATTATTCACAAATTATCAATGTTTTCATACAATTATCTTAAACTCTCAGGCTCCATGTTCTGCCTGGCGTCACACAAAAGTAGCAGATCCACAAGCTCGTTTTGAGCTTATAGATCTGCTACCTTTGCTATTTATTTATTTATTTAATCCTGAAAAGTAACTGTTTTGGATATGGTTTCCACTTTCCACCCCCAAAGTGACGACATATTGCATTGGTTGAGTGCCCGTTGTCTTTGCGTGAAGATGAATGCTGAAGATTGTGGAAGGGAAAGAATAATACGCATTTATTTCAGTTAGTAAGTAGTAACCTACAAAATACTTCTCATCCTGTCCTGTAAGAATGTTGTGACCCCATTGCGTCCTTCTTTATCTATGCTCAATGGACAGCAACAGTCATCAGTACTAGGAAAACTCTGTACACATTGTGCTAGAGATATTACAAAACTATGTGTTCATTGTAATTCCATGCCGTCTGTCTTGAAAGCAATAAGGGCTATGGAAGGAACAATTTGTAAATGGAACAAGGAACGGACTCTTTTAAATTCACCTACTTACCACGATAGTGAATAAGGAATCCCTGGCTTAGGATGAAAGTGGAATCATCTGGATCACTTTGAAACTGAATGGTGACCTCTGATCCCCCAGACACCACCTGGAAGCGCCCTCTGGACCCCAGGTACTGGCCAATCACGTGAGACATATAATCATGTCCATCAAAAATAGTCAGCACATCGTTGTGCTGGATATTCAGACTTGAGGAGGGAAAGGGAACAATAACAAAGAGAGAGAGGTTGTACTTCAATTAGATAATCAATGGAGAGAAACAAGATACAAAGTAGATAATATAATACAGTACTATGATCTATAATTATTTTTCATTTTACCAGAATAGGAATGCTATAGGGTTCATGTGTTTAGTTAATACTCACATCCGTACGTCCAGTTCAATGCGCTTCTCCTCCATAACGTGGATGTGCCATACACAATCCTGGCCCTTGGAATAGCTCTGGGGCCAGTCCGGAGACAGGACAGTGCCAAGCGGCTCGGTCAACTCCCCACCACACAGAGCTTAGACAGAGGGAAGGCACAAATAGGCGTAAGGAGATTTCTAGATATATTTTGAAATATTTTGAAAATGGAAATGATTCTGTATAGCTTGGATACGATACATAAAGATGGCATGGTTTCCATGTGGCTCTCACTTCATTTAGCCAAAGTTTCACCCCAATCAACCTTGCATGAAATGTAAGTTTTAAGTTTTTGGCCAACTGGCATCATGCATAAGAAATATGGTGGTGATTTGTCCAGTGGTTTGCAGGATTAGCTCCAGATACACACTTTCTGGGCTAGCCTATTTTATACCACAGCCGGGTATAGTTTGTCCAGGGGGTATATTTTGGGCTGTGACACGATAATTAGAAGCATGGGTCTACCATGCAGAAAGCCAACATCTTGGAAACATTAGGCTTTTGGTCATCAGGCAGAGGCTCTGAGCCACTCTGTTAAATACCCCCCCCCACTACCTGGAAACCCCATCCAGGTCAAGGCACTAATGGGAGGACGGCACGGCAACGTCACTCTGACTCAGACATAACCATAAACAAACTAATACGCCCATATATATAGGATGCGGAGAACAAAAGGGACACATGTCGGGTACAACAGGACCTGACAAAGCCCCTGACACTATGTGACTCTGACATATTGGTGGGATGGAACGGCTGTGCAATGTAGGTTTGAGGTAGCCTGGCTAATAAGCCAGACTAATATCCCACAACACTGTCGATTTCTTTTGCCAACGGCTGATTCGGTCTGGCTTATTAGCCAGGCTAGGTTTGAGGGCCGTGAAGCAGCATGAAACTCTAATACAGCTAAAGTTCAGATGGCATCATCCCTGCACTGACAAACTATGCTTGGTTTAGTAATCTTTTTGGCTCTAGCTAAAGGCTGTAATTCTTCCATTTCCCATATACTCTGTACACAGCTGTCTAGTGCCTCAGTAAAATATCTTCGAACAACTGGACACTGTGGCAAATGTATCATGTTATCAAGATCAAATCTAAAAACGACATGCTGTAAATGTGTAGTCATGTGTAGTCAATAATCATGTATATTGTTCATTAGAAAAATAAGAAATATGTGTGTGTGTATATTTATATTTATAACATTTTGAAAAGAGGAATTTATGAAACTTTTTAGTTTTAGTTTTTATGTTGTTAATGTTTACAGACCTTCCACCCACAGTGATTTGTCTAGGTGTAGAGAACCATACCTCTGCACACAGGCTCACTCTCATTCCAGTGTGGGTCACTGGGGTCGACACACTCGATGGTCCCTGAGCCCTGCTCCATGACGAAGCCCGCAGAGCACGAGAAGGTGACAGTGGTGCCCAGCTGGTACGTGATGTCACTGCTGCTGAAATTACCGTGGGGCATGTAGGGCTCCCAGCAATGTTCAGCATCAAACGCTGAGAGAGAGAGAGAGAGAGAGAGAGAGAGAGAGAGAGGGAGAGAGAGAGAGACAGACAGACAGACAGACAGACAGACAGACAGACAGACAGACAGACAGACAGACAGACAGACAGACAGACAGACAGACAGACAGACAGACAGACAGACAGAGAGGTTACAAGATATTCAACGCAGTGTATATGTGTGTGTGTGTGTGTGCGTGCATGCGTGCGTGCGTGTTCTTCTAAAGCCTATCCAGTGAGCACAGTGGGAAGTAAGTTCCATTGTACACTATACCTCCAGCCTGCGCTTGCTGTCCATGGGCATCATAACTAACCTAATTTACCGTCCTTAATTAACACAATAAGGCTTGTCTGTGCCCGTGCACATCACAACTAACCTAATTTAGCTTCCTTAATTAACACAATGAAAAGACAGCTTTTAATTTGTGACTGGAAGGCTGTCTTTACAGCAGCCGACGTCACTTTGGCTGTCATCCACTAAAAGATGAGCTGGGATTTAAACTCCTGCAATGGGAGCAGGGTACCAGCTCAGTAGCCTTGTGGTTAGAGTGTCCGCCAGGACGTCAGAGGTTGACCCCCAGCCAGAACCATAGAGTATAAAGAAGGATAGAGACTGAACTGGCGCGAAGCTCACCCCCCCCCCCCCCCCCCACCGTTATTCATGTCAGTGGAAGTTGCACAATACTTCCGCATTTGCCAACCAAATTGGTTGGCAAATGCGGAAGTGCAACCGAGCGCTCAATGTTAAAGCCCTGCTGCACGGGGTTTCCTCGTCATTAGCCTCGGTACCAGGCTTTCATTTTTGTTGGTGCAAAAATGGAAAGCCTGGAGGAACGCATTGGCCGCTCTGGTCTAAAAGTGGGAGTCAACCCCTCCGGGCGGGCGTCGCTCCAAATGATGTGACGTAGCGCTGCACTAGGGGGGAGAGGAGGGGCCGGGGGTGACGGACAGATCGATGAGATCCAATCAGGGCGTGCGCAAATCTCAGCCGCAACCCGCCCCTCTAGACCAGAAACCTAACACGTTAGCTCAGGCTACCTCGTCATGAATCCACGGGTCCGCCTGCAGTCCTTCCTCTTACCACTAGGGCCCAGTGCCCAGAGCGCCTCACTGACCCCTTGGCCAGATCATACCAAATAAAAGACTATAATGACTCCCTGTTTGGCACTCAAGCATCAAGAATTGGACTAGGGGTAAGTCCACGTGACAAATTGTGACATACTCGTGTCATGTCCAGGGGGTGTACAGTGTACTGTACTTCTACATCAAACGGCCTCATGCTACAGAAACAGGAGATAGACTACCTACTGGCTTGGCAAGGCTTAATGGGAGGAGAGTGGTGATTAGAATGAGAGATAAAACAATAACGCATTGGAGTAATTTGAAAGGCCAGCTGCTGCAGCACAGCTAGCTCTACAGCAGCTCAACTCGATTATCAATACCTCAATCTTATCAGGTGCTGGTTGGTTTGAGATTTAATGAAATTATACAGAGATCTTAATCTTTAGTCTGCTATGTGATCTGCTCAGGTAAATAGATTATATTATATAATGTGAGATCATTTTTGACTTGTGTGTCTGATGTGGAATGTTCTGAGAATGGTGAGTAGTAGTAGTTTCAAAAAGTGTGTTTGTTATTTAGTGTGTTATTTAGATAGATTATTAATATTATTATGTTTTATCTCTGAGGTCCCAATCTACACTGTAAATTCCTCACTGTTTATTTAACTCTGAGAGTTAAATGGACCCTGCAGACAGTGGCATGGGGTATGGTCAGTCAGTGAGATTATATGTAAGTGGGTCTCGGCATGTAATGATATATCGTATATCGATACACACTGGTGGCAATTTAAATCGATTTAATAAAAACATGTATCCTTGGGATTGTGGGTGGGGGGTGGGTGGGATAGGGGATTGAGTTTTATTTTTATTTTCATATTTGATATGTCTACTCTGTTTAATACTTGCCCCTGGGTTTGTCACAAAAACCTTAATAAAGATATTTTTAAAAGAAAATAATAAAAACATGGGATAGGGGATTGAGTTTTATTTTTATTTTCATATTTGATATGTCTACTCTGTTTAATACTTGCCCCTGGGTTTGTCACAAAAACCTTAATAAAGATATTTTGAAAAGAAAAGAATAAAAACATGCATACATATGTTGAAAAATACATATATTAAAAAACAAGAGAAATGATTTAAAAAAAAGTTTCCTGTCATTTGCTACAGTATTGAAAATGTTGACAAGAGCATGCTACTGAAGTTACAGGGAGTATTCACTCGATCAGGTAGAAGAACTGTTCCCGTACCCCAAACCTCTCTTATTTATATCCTTTTTCTGAGTGTCATCTTGATATTTTGGCAAACTGACCCCTTGTTTTTAGCTGTTCTGCTGAATATTGCTCAAAGATGTTATTTTCCATGTCTCCATTTCTCTCACATCGTAGAAATAAAATTAAATAAAACATTTTTCAGGTAATTTCAGGTAAATCAATTTGTGTTAGAAAAATCGTAGACATGAACCTAATAACGTGATTGGAATCGTATTGTGAGTTGAGTGAATCATTACATACCTATAGGACTCTCAGCTTACCTTCATAGCGCAGAGCCAGCAGCAACGGAATGGCGGAGGAATCGGCAGTGAGCTCCAGGTAGAGCATTGGACCCTCACTCACCAGGCCACGTTCAGGGACGTCATCCAGGTCTGAGTCAAACAGCAGTGGAGCCATTGAGCCGTTTCCACTGCGTACAATTAACCTATAGAGAACAATATATAAGATGCTATGGGAGCAGTTCCTGCCCTATACACGAGAGAGAGTGCATGCATCATGTCGGGTGCATGCATGTTGATTACATACAACGGAATGTGTGTTTAGGACAGTGGTTCTCAAAGTGAGGTCAGGGGACCCCCAGGGGTCTTTGAGGGGGTTCCAGGAGGTCCCCAGCTAATACAGCATCAAATTCAGTACTTCAACACGATGTCCATCAGCTATTTGGGCACACACTACGCAAGCCAGTGTCAAATACGACCAGACAGGCTCTGACATGGAACCCTCAGGGGAAGAGAAACGGAGGCCTGCCCAAAAACACCTGGCGGAGGGATCTCCAGGCAGACACCAAGAGGCTGGGATGCATTAAAGTAATGGTAAACTAAAAAAGTAGTGTTTAAACTATTGATGGCAGTGTTTCTCAGTGTGTTGAGTTTGCAAAGAGTACAGTACAGTACTCTACAGTATAGCCAAAGAATACAAGCTTTTTAAAATCTGCAATTCTGGAGATTGAATGAGTTGGAGTTTTTCCAGTAGTTTAAACATTACATTCCTGTTTACACAAACCCCACCTTACAATGAGCAGCTCAGCTAAAATAGCCGATCTTCATGCTCTCAATTTGTTGCATGTTGTGAACTGGCTATTTCTGATGTGTGACACCAGCATGCAACCAAGTGAGTACAAATCAGGCATTAGGATTAGCTAATAAGAAGACTGTGATCATACTTATCGTCATCTTCGTCCAGTGCAACCCTTTCAAAGTGGAGATGAAGTTTGTGCCCCTCTTTGGCTTCAATAAACCAATGGCAACTCAGGTTATTTCCATTACTGTGGTTGCTGACAGAGGAAGGTGGTGGCGAAAGTACCCGACCCACTGTTGCATTACGAATCCACCCTCCACAAGATACAGCTAGAAAAACACGGATTTGTTATTTGCCCATATAATTCCTGGCATGCAGAAACCAAAAATAAAAAAGTAAAGCTAGAACATATTTATTTACATTAAATGTCTGTCTGACTGTCCAACCACAAAACAAAAACAAATGATGAATTTAGAAACTCACCAACACAATGTGGCTCAGGTGTACTCCAGTGGGGTTGTGTAGCGTTGATGCAGGTAGCCACCTCATGGCCCCGAACCTGGAACCCCGGATCACAGTGGAAATGGGCCTGACCTCCAGGATGTATGTCCGTCACGGTCACACCGCCACCCTCAGGGGACAGAGGGAACGAGCAGGATAGCAGAAAGGCTGTTGAGGATTTTCAGAGATAGGAAGGAATTTCAGCAAAAGTATGAAAGCAAGGCACTATGGAGCTCATTTCAAAGTCCAGATGAAATGGCATCTTCAAAGTACCCAATTAACGTATTTCAGAGTAAATGGTAAATGGTGCATTTATATAGCGCCTTTATCCAAGGCGCTTTACAGAGATTGTGCATTACATTCACCCATTCACACACACATTCATACACCGATGGCAGCGGAAACCATGCAAGGCACCAACTAGCACATCGGGAGCAATTAGGGGTTCAGTGGCTACGTTTACATGAAGGGTGATCATTCCGAATAAATACTTCAGAATAAAATACATCCGATGTAATGTTTTTTGCCACGAGTTTACATGGGAAATGGTCATTCCGAATGAGTGTTTATATGGAGAAGTGATAGAAGACATGATACATGTTAATTCACGTGAAACTACGCCATCTGTTGGACACATAAAATATAGGCAGTTCATTCATTGTGACTTTCAGACGAAAGACGACACTTTGAAATCCCATCATTTCATTCCGCAGTAGTTTTGAGGCTGCTGCTTGGATAAGGACGGACATACTATGTTTACCGTCTTTTTTTCCCCACCTGCTGCGGCTCCCCTTCTCCGCTGGGAAGGTGATCATCTCGTTTTTATGTGTAGCCTACTTTATTATCTACAGCACGGCCAGGGCACGCAACACACTGATTATTATTGTATCGGGTCGCTCGTTATTTTTGAGAGAGAGAGAGAGAGAGAGAGAGAGAGAGAGAGAGAGAGTGAGAGAGAGACCGTTGAACACACACACACACACACACACACACACACACACACACACACACACACACACACACACACACACACACACAAAATGCACGAAATAACGCGCTCTATGTGCAAACTCCTCAGCGCGCCTTGGATATGAGGCTTATGAGCGCCTTGGAGTTGGAGCGCAATGGAAATGAGCATGCTCAGAAAGACCAGAATTAATTTACATCCGAAGCAGTGTATACATGTATGAGTCCAATTTTCTTTCAATCGCATTGAACATCGGAGTAATCCGGCCAGTGACATCGGAATGGTTTTTAGATCGCATCGAGCGTTTTCATTCGGATGTAAGTTTTTGTAGGTGTTTACATAACAACGTTTAATACGATTTAACTTCTATTCGGAATGAAAAGGGGATTTAACTGCTCATGTAAACGTAGCCATTGTCTTGCTCAAGGACACTTCGATAGTAACTCTGGGGGAGCCCAGGTTCGAACTGGCAACCTTACGGTTACCATCCAGGCACTCTACCCCTGAGCCACCGCTGCCCCGTAAAACATAGACATAACATTGAGTTGAACATTGAAAAGTCATAACAGTCATAATAACAAACAGGGATAATTACAGTTGAATATTGGTTTATGGATGTCAATATATTATTGGTCGCAATTGGTTGGCTCAAGCCTACATAATAAGAACACATTATATTGTGTTTTTCAGGCAGAAAACATGATTGAATTTTGACATTACAAAGAAGGGGTGCCTGCATGGTGGCCCAGCAAGTTAGTGCATTAACACAAGTTTAAATCCAACTCCCAGCATGCACATACCCCTCTCTGTCATCTATAAATATGAATATTCTCCTGGCTTTGAAAGGTAGACTTCAGAATGTAAACTGAGCTAACCTTAACCAGAAATATTTTAAGCAAAAGATGTAGGATGGCTTTCAGTGTGTGTGAGGTTTGGCATTTGGCTCTATTCCTCTCACACACAAAATGTTTTATGAGTCACAAGAGAGTTGTGCAGCCGAACCAGTGCTGTTACAGTAAGTGCACATTGTTGTATGTTTGGTTATGCCAGATTTCCTTTTTAACACCATTTCTCTGGAGTATGCCAGAGTACTCTCATAAGTCATAATGTGCACGGGCACCTCACTGACCAATCAAGCAAGGCACTTTACAACAAACTACAATTACTGGCATTTGGATAGTTGACATAGGCCTACAGCAAATTTTGCCTGATAAACTAATACTTAATCCTGACAGACAAAACTCTTGAAAACTATGTTGCATACATACAGTAGGCTAAGTGATAGTGGCAATTCATCCTGTGCATTATTAAAAGCAGATACACAGTGAAACTTTTGGTAAGTCCATGTATGTACTTAAGGCTATAGCCAGTATAGGCCTACTTAATGTTAGTCATGGGAGTGCATCTTGCATCATCTTTGTAGATGGAACCTTTGCTATGATTGACGACACTATTACTGTTGGTATGTATCCCCAAAATCGACCTTTGTTGTGTCCGATTATCCTCACAACACAATATTAGGATTCACATTCAATAGTGGTGAAGTTGTCTTAAATGGGTGCTGCAGGGTTGTTCAGTCAAAGTGGGGTCCAGGGACCCCCAGGGGACCTTGAGGGGGTTCCAAGGGTTCCCCTGTCATTCAGAGAGTGTACTGGCAAATTGACCCTTACAGATCTATTTGCTTCCATTTATACACTCTCAGAATCTGTGTCACTAATAATTATGTAAACTTATATAAATATGTACTTCTCCTTGAATGTTAAATAAACAATACAACAAATAATAATAATAATAATAATAATAATTATTATTATTATTATTATTATTATAATCCAATTCAAATGAACAATCAAGATTTCAAAATTAAAAAAGGAGTGCCTCTGACAGTATTGTTTTGTAAATCTGTATAACTCCTTGAATAAAGAAAAAAGTTGTGGCGGTCTGTGGTCTAATCTCTAATCTAATGCATACCAAACTGGCTGGTACTTTAGGCTGAGTTATGGAAAAGGCCACTTCATCCTCCAAAGTATTTACCTTGATAGTGGAGCCTGAACATGCCATGATTGGTCTGCCGAAGACTGCGATAGTGAATCTGCACCTGGTTGGTTGAACTGCGAATAACTTGGCCCTCTTTCATAAGCGTCTCGTTGGCTAATAGCTCGGGTCCCAAACCCCCATACCCAATAATGGTGAGAGACTCTTCCTTGGACAGGTTAACCTTCCTCACCTATACAGGCAAAAGGAAATATCAACTTGTCTGGTAAATCAAGGTTCAAGGTTCAAGGGTGTTACGCACAATCAATATGGCTCATAGCAGCGCTGTAGGCAGTGACATTCTTTATGCTTCCTCAACAGTGTCGACAACTAGAACAATGTCACACACACACACACACACACACACACACACACGCGCACACGCACATACACACACACACACACACACACACACACACACACACACACACACACACACACACACACACACACACACACACACACACACACACGTACTGTACATATCCATGTACATACAGACAGATAAACATACAGTCTCATTCAAATTGTTTTGCACTCGACAACTAATAAAAAAGTGTACATTTGTCATGCTGCCACAGTAGCAGAATCATTCACAGTAAAGTGTTCATAATTACCTGAATCTCCACTCCATATCCCGGATACACAGTGATGCTGTAGGTGCACTCCAGAGGGGAAAAAGATGATGAAGATGCAGGATCCGGCGACTCAACCATCTCCTCCATACCGGACAGGGTAGCGTTGCACTGCACTGTGGGGGAACAAAACGTAACATGTTCAGAACATGTGTATTCAACCCTGAGGCCGATTCTACAAATGTCTTCTAAATCCTGTCAGTTTTCTGAAAAACGTATGTTGCTATACAGTAGTACTAATAGCCTTGGTATCCAGGCTTTTATTGTCGTTCGCATTCGGCTCAAAAAGAAAAGCCTGCATGCGGAAACCCATTGGAAAATCTGCAGGCATATAGGAAGTAGGTAGCCTGGGCACCATTCCATTTCGGGTTTATGAACCGGTCAGGAGCGGATGATATCGCTACGTCATGTTGTAGTATTGTTTTGTAGTCATCAATCTTCCGGAATTTCCTTTTCCCTCAAACCGATTTTTCTCAATAAAAGCTACAGGCTACGAGAGCTTTTATTGTTATTTTTCCGGTTTGAGGGAAAAGGAAGTTCCGTTTGATTGTTCCTGCCTGATGACTACAAAACAATACTACAACATGACGTAGCGTCGCGATATCATCCGTTCCAGACCGGTTCACACGGCACTTGGAACAGAGACCAGGCTTTCCTCTGAGGTGGAAAGCCTGGTGAGTCGAGGTTAGGAAGTAGGAGTCAACTTAATTGTATTACGCTAACAAAAATCATTGCAGAGGCGCGTCGCTCTGGGGAGGAGGAGGGGGCGGGGCTCAGAATCTAGATTATTCATCTTCATGCTCCTCAAACCGGTCAGACTGACCACTCAACTAAACCTCCACCTTCCCATGGTGAAGGAGTTTAAGTATCTCAGGGTCTTGTTCACGAGTGAGGGGAGGATGGAGATGGAGATCAGCCGAAGAATCGGAGCAGGAGGGGCGGTATTGCAGTCGCTGTACCACACTGTTGAGACGAAAAGAGAGCTGAGCCAGAAGGCGTAGCTCTCTGTCTATCGAGCAATCTTCGTTATTTGGTCTTCTCATGGTCATGAAGTGTGGGTCATGATGACTCATGACCGAAAGAATAAGGTTGCAGATACAAGCGGCCAGAATGAGTTTTCTCAGACGGGTGGCTGGCATCTCCCTTGAGAAGTTCGGTCATCCATGAGAGACTCGGAGTAGGCCTGATGCTTTTCGCTTGGAAAGGAACATCTAGTAAGGATGCCTCCCGAACGGTCCTCGATCATGGAGGGATATCCAGAACCCCCAGATCCCCAAGAATGAAGTTACTAATGTCGTTCTATCTGGACAACTATCGCTCGAGCTGTTGCCCCTACGACCCAACTACGGATAAGTGGTTGAAGATGGATGCATACCAGAGCATGTGAGCGGAGCGGAGCGGACGATAATTCTGCTCTTCGCTCTCGACGGCTTTTGTTACGCTCGCTCCGCGCTCACGTTCATCTCCCCCTACGCCGCTCTACGCTCGCTCCGCGCTCACTTCAAAATCCACACGCTCCGCTCCTCGCTCCGCTCGCGCTCACATGCTCTGTTGTAGCCCATCGTCATGTGTCTAAATCCAAAAGAACAGATATGTAAGCTGTCGACACGCCATGAGCGGTGCATTGGTGATTTGTATGTCTACGTATTCTCATGGACAGTCCGTGAAGCAGATTACGCGTATGGGGCTGGGCTTGAGTCTGAGAGCAGGCCCGGCGCCAGGATGAAATGACTGAGAGGGCAATTGAGATTTTGAGGGGGCACAAAGGCAAAGAGGTTGATTTAAGGGTGCAAACATCCCCTTTACCCCCCCCTTTGCCTGCTTGAGAGGCAATGATTGATGTAAACTGCTAGCCAAGCTTGCACAGTGCCGTGCCGTGTGCACTGAGCGGCTCGGAGCGGCTCGGAGCGGAGGACAGTTCTCGCTCCGGAAGTCAATCTGACCCATTTAAAAACCCGCTCCGCGCTCACGTCAAACTCCCCTCGCTCCACTCCGCTCACATGCTCTGATGCATACTGTCTAGATTGGATGTATAAGTTACTTATAACCAGGAGCCGAAACAAACACAGATACAGTGTAAAAATACTATCTATCTATCTATCTATCTATCTATCTATCTATCTATCTATCTATCTATCTATCTATCTATCTATCTATCTATCTATCTATCTATCTATCTATCTATCTATCTATCTATCTATCTATCTATCTATCTATCTATCTATCTATCTACCACTGAAGTCTAGCTAGCTTGTCTAGAGATATATGTTGTTGGCAGTAAACTGAAAGACTCACATCAGCACTCTCAAAGTTGACAATAATTATTACATTATCTTAAGCAGCATATCTATATTGATTTACCTACAATCATGGAGCATTTGCTTTTTTCATTCACAACAAGTATTAAACAAAATCTAAAATGTTCTTTACAAGTAACTAGCATTATACCCAAACTTTTCAAAGTCAAATTTAAAAATGATTATTTCACGTCACCTTGTCTTTAACCATGTCCATGTTTGCTGGCGGTGGTGGGTTGAGAATGAAGAAAAGTAACAATGCTCCAGCACAAACCCTCAATATTAATCGAGCCAACTCTAATAAGCCACATCACTCTTCAGGGGTCATCAATATGCCCGTACAGGGACAAATGTATCCGTGGTAAAGACTTGGTCTTGTCCGTGGCAAATTATATATATATATATTTTACACACCATTATAATGTTCTTATTTTTATCATAAGACCCAATTACCGAATGTCAGACTCCAGGTTTTCTTCAGAATATGTATGACACTAATTTACATTTGTGTATTTTAACTAGGACTTCAGCAGATCCAATCCACCAAGGATCTTTTTCAGGTCTGTTCCTTTGTGGGTCAAAGCTTTCAAAACAAAGTCCTATTTGTAAACTGGACACAGTTTCTGCGATCCTCTACTTTTTCATGAATTTCTTTACACCTGTTTCCGAAGACTTCTGAGTGTGCAGAAGCAGCTTTAAAAAAAGAATATATTATATATATATATATATATATATATATATATATGAATAGACAGTCAACCAACACTGATTGCAAGTCAGGTCTCTTAGCAATTTTCAACATTGCGCATCTACCTGGCACATGCATGGTGGTTATAGTTGTTGTGGTGATCAGGGTGGTTGTCGTTTCCTCTTCCACAGGTGGCGAGGACATCGTGTTCCTGGACCGTGACTGGATGTCAGCAGGTGTGGAGCTCAGGGCGGTGGTGAGAACCCCAGGTGATATGGCGGTCGCTGTGGACCCAGTCTGTCCGACGTCGGGGACGGCCTGGGTCGGGTTGGTGGTAGTACCTGCAAGGTCACAACGATGTCTTGTCAGTGTCTCCTCCTACGATGATCGCCACCCACATCATACTGTATTGTTCATTTGTCATAGCCACAATTAACCGCTTGAATCCTAGCATACATAGTAATATAGGCAATCAATCATGGGGCGATAATAGGCGGACATTGGCCGAATCTAGCCGATCCACAAGCTCACAACGTTGCAAGGCGCTCTGATCTTGAACAGTATATCGGCTATTTTTGCCAAACAGATATGGTGTAGAAGAGGGATAAAAGGAGGGTAAAGCTGGGATAGACCCCTGGGGGCCCCCAGGCAACTAAGTATATAGGGCTTAGGTGGTTAACCATTTGAACCCAGCATCACTAGCCAAAAATAGCCGATCTGCAAGCTCACACATTTTGGTGAAGAGATTTAAGGGTGTAGACCAGTTGTTTTCAACCAGTGGTCCAGGGACCACCAGTGGTCCTTGGAGGTTCCAGGTGGTCCCCAGCCTAATGACGGAGAGCTTGTAACCAAATGGACCCTCATTAGATCTTTTTAGTAGTTCATTTTACAGTCTCAACAGTTAAATTATTGTTAAACATCTGCATTACTTAATTTACAAGAAGTCTACACAATTAGAGCATGTATAGTTATCTCTCATGTGGTATACCAACAACAATAATTATAGCATGGAATTGTGGACAAAATCTTATCCAACGATAAAATATTCTAAGTTTTGGGTCTAAGAGGCTATCTCATCAAATGGTGGTCTGTGGCTTAATTGCAGAATAAATAATGGTATGAAAAGGATTGAAAACCACTGATGTATAGACGAAAAAAGACGTTTAAGCATTATGTTACTTCAGCTATTGAAAAATAGCAGATCTACAAGCTCATAGCGCGGCACAGAGTTCCGTGCTATGAGCTTGTAGATCTGCTATTTTTGAAAAATCTTGAAAATGTGGCGCAAATCTTTGAATATATATTCTTTCACAGCGAACATTTTTAACTCAAATATTCTTTCTTCCTTGACATGAAACAGATTGAGAACCACTGACATAGAAACATAGGTTTTTCAGTAAACTCAGCTCTAAATGGGTTAAAGAGCTGCAGTGATGTACCTGTGTCTAAGGCAGTGTGTCTCAAGTATTCTTTACTCTGTAGGGCTCCACGGATCAAGTCTCCCAAGGGATAAGAGTCTGGGCCTGGTGTGGGCGGAGTGTCTGGGTCAGGCGTCACAAAGCTCACTCCTGAAATGGGTAAGACTAATGATTTGCTAATTACAAAAACATTTTTTTCCCCCTTCTTCTTCTTTTTTTTTAAAGTAAATAAATAACGAGATTGCTTACTAAACATGAGAGATGCGTTGATTTACAGGATCTGGGCAGAAAGCATTGAATGCATGCATTGAGGTCTAATCCAAGGATATAAAGACATTTTATTTTAAAGACCCCCAATTTGATTAGATTTTAATCTCTGGGACCTTTAAAACATTGTTTATTGTTACTTATACGCCATTTGGCCCGATATGGTCAGTATACTTTTAGACTGGTAAACACTCCTGGTCGCGGAATTCAATTTCATTTTCATTCGGTCATGCTGAAATCAAATTAAATGTGATTTCCGCAACCAGGGTGGTTTACCAGGCCAGTCATTTGGTCCAGAATTCCTTTATTGTCTATCTATATGCACTGTAGGTATAGAGATATAGGCTACAGGTGAAACCCTTACATGCACCCGCTCAAGAGAGGTCCTGGGACCACTATAGTCTAATCGCATGCACATAACTGGCATTAATAATAGTGGTCATCACTGTAGTCAACTAAAGGCCTGTTAGTCAATAGTGATGGTGGTACATCAAATGGGCATGCATGAAAGCATCTTCACATGCATGCTGTGGGCACAGCCAAACACACACACACACACACACACACACACACACACACACACACACACACACACACACACACACACACACACACACACACACACACAATGTTACCTGCAGCTAGGTGTAGCATGGTGACAGACAGCATCACAGCAGGAAGTGAGTACCCCATGGCTTTGGATGAGACTGAATGCCCTGCAAGATTCAAAGTGTGAAGAATGAATGATTGAGCAAAAGACTCTATTATCAGCTCAGTCAAAAGTACATTTATCTTGCTACAGGGTTAGCAGACAATGAAGTTGGCATGTGTTTGTCACAAAGGTCCCTGGGGAGAAAAAAAAAGAGATTCCTGGCGGTATTTCTTCCATAGTGATATAGGAGCACATTCTCTCGCTGCGCTCAGCCTTCTCAGGTAGCTTATTGGCATGGGCATAATGTTTACATCATGCAGGCCGCCGCCACACTGATCCTGATTGATTATTGCAAAATCATAGCCAGGCTAAATGATATAGCATATACTCAGTCAAAAGGAATATACATTGACCTGGTACAATGCATATTAAGTATATTGCAGTTTTAAAATGCAGTGTTACGACAGATCGAAAGAAACAAGTGGAAAAAGACACAAGCTCCCCCTTGCATTCTCTTCTGAAAATCTGCGATAACACGGGGATTACGCTATTCCAATATTCACCGACCACTAGGCTCCTATACAACCCCTCGCGTTATGCAGCAGAAACAATATTTTATAGCAAAGCCGTGTGCTATATACGCTTGCCCGTCGTTATTTAGGCGTTTCCTCGACGAAAATGCCAGCGTGGTGCATGTCAAATTCATGAGGTCTAAAAAAAATACGCGAGGCATCACACCCGGCCTTCAGAGGACGCGGAGTCAAGATAATGAAATTCCGCTAGAAGCGACATCAATCAACCGTGTCTACAGCGTCGTTAAGAGGCTGACCAGCAGTATAATAGCCCTTACCCCCGTGCCTTAATAACGAACAGTGCCTTGTTGTCCGTCTCCCTTCAATGTATCCAGCTGTTGCTTTAGGGGCCCGTGTGAGAGTGGCTGATGTCTGATCAGATGCCCGCGTATAGCTGCTTGTTACCGTGCGGTTGACGCATTCAGTTATGATGTGTGTGACTGTGTGTGTGTGTGTGTGTGTGTGTGTGTGTGTGTGTGTGTGTGTGTGTGAGGGCATTCGTGTTAAAGCCGGGGAGGCGCTGCGGGTGCTCCCCCTCGTGGCCGCGAGCAGCCACTGCACGGGCTAAACGGGCAGCGTCTCTCTCCTCCATCTCCATCACGGGAGGAGCTGTCCACCCTCCACGGTGCTGAAACAGCAGCGGTACACTGGAAGAGAGGAGGCGACCGGAGAGAAGGCGACGCTGTGTGCCCCGTTTTGGTAACTTATACTATGCTGCTAATAATTGATTTAAATGCATGCGCGTGCCATAGGCTAAATGCTTCATTTATGTGCTTGCGAGGGTGATGTCGCTTGCCAAAAAAAGGTGCTGATCTACAAGCTAGCAACGCGTCGCAGCGCGACGTTGTTAGCTTGTAGATCAGTCCCTTTTTGGCACGCGTCACCGTCGTACTACGGAGTATAGCCTACGTTTTTAGGCTTATAATGCGTGCTGAGTCCTTTTTTCCTGTATGGATGGCGGGTGCGATGGGTATATTTTGACGGGAACACGCCGGACGGAATGCGGACTTATATAACTCCAAAGCTGTATAGGCCCCGAGAACTGCAGGTACTGGCGCAGAGCAAAGATCAACACAAGAGCTCAGATAGTAGTGCTAAATCTGAGAGGAAGATATAAGAACTGAGTTGAGCTGCGGCCGTTTTATGAAACGCTATCCTCGTAGCTATTAAACCTGCACCACCATGCTGTATATGCATGTGCGCGTGTTTCCTCAGGGTGCTATACCTATAATTGACAGTGCATAAATCCCAAACACATGTGCTTATAATATAAGGGTCCTCCCCCGAAACGCACGCACGCGCGCGCACGACGATTAGATAACAGTTTAGACATGCAGAAATATAGTAGGCCTACAATAAGCGTAGCCTGCATGGCTAATAAGCCAGACACGAATCAGCCGTTGGCAAAAAAATTACCTGCCGGCGACAGTGTGATATTAGTCTGGTTTATTAGCCAGGCTATACAATAAGCCTGATTCCTGAGAAAACCACAACACAGGAGCGCACGCGCGCACGCACGCACACACACACACACACACACACACGCGCGCTCGCACACACACACACACACACACACACATACACACACACACACACACACACACACACACACACACACACACACACACACACACACTCGCACACACACTGACACACACACACCCAGACAATCTCTTTAATAATTAATTGGTATATTGTATAACAATATGACTTACTTATTTAATCCAAATCCATTTGTTATTTTTCTTTCCAAAAGTTTGTTGCATAACTGCCGAAAAGTATAGCAGAAACAGCAATATGACTAACACTTTCTATGAAGCCCCTGTAATGGATCAGATGGGAGTTCACGACCAAATTCAAATCAATTTGGGGGCTTGACTTGAAAAAGTTTAAGACCCACTGCAATATAAGGTATATAAATGTGCAGTGCAATATAAGGCAAAGCCATTCTGCAGAAAACACTTAGAAGCACGTATACATATCAAGCAGAAGCACTTACTACAGCAGGACAGTCTGCAGTACATAGAATGCATTATGGTGTGATTGTATGTCTAAGTGGTGCTTGGGTGCTTTAAGGAATGACACATTCCTGGATGTTTAGGCTAAATGGTAAATGGTGCATTTATATAGCGCCTTTATCCAAGGCGCTTTACAGAGATTGTGCATTACATTCACCCATTCACACACACATTCATACACCGATTGCAGCGGAAACCATGCAAGGCACCAACTAGCACATCTGGAGAAATTAGGGGTTCAGTGTCTTGCTCAAGGACACTTTGACAGTAACTCTGGGGGAGCCTGGGTTCGAACTGGCAACCTTATGGTTACCATCCAGGCACTCTACCCCTGAGCCACCGCCGCTCTGAAAGGTTTTGTTAGTTTTTGTTTTGCATACAGCCGATTTAATGATATTTCCCCACTACTTAAACGCCTGTGACTTATAATATTAATTATTATAATAAATTCTAAATTATTATAGTGTACTACAACCATAAGAATTCCTCTTTCATTCCGATAAGGAAGTTCAATGGCGATATGACAGTAACAATAATAAAACACAACATACGTGACAAAGAATGACATAAAATATATACTCTCCAGGTTACCGTAGTTTGTTTTTCTTCTTCTTTCATTGACTCCTTCCTCTCTCTAAACAAAGTTAAACAAACAACGTGTAAGTAATGAGCAACTCCAATTCTTATTTTGTTACAAGATAACAAACAACACCCACCTCATTCCAATATGGAAGTGCAAAGGAAGATGTGGGGGTGTGTCAGGACTTTTATACGGGGGACAGGAGGAGGCTCTGACCACGAATACAGTACAGTATATTATTACACATTTGTGAAATTATACGAACTGAACATAATTTACTATTGACACTTAACACTCTTAGTGCTCAGCAATAATTAAGTAATATTACTTTACCGTATAATTCAAATACCTTATAATGTGTCTTGATGAATTGTTATAAAGTGTGTTTATGAGTGCTCTCATATTCTATAATCATGTGTAAGTGTTGTAATCAGATAATAATGCATATATTATACTATGGGCAGCTGGGCTTCATAGAAAGCGTTACTGGCACTAGAGGTCCCCAAGACCAAGCACCATACCTGGGGACAGAGCTTTCTAAGACCAAGCACCATACCTGTAAGTGGGGACAGGGCTTTCTCTGAGAAAAAGCTGCTTAGAAAAATCTGAGCAATAATATTATCCATTCGGCTCTATTTTACATAGCCATTTGTTATCATAACATCTGCATCTCCGCTTCATTATTTCAGTGCTCCACAGCATCTGAATGATGCACTGGCTTGTGAACCCGCTCCCCTGGCCTCCATGCGCTGAGTTGGGCGTCCAACCACTGAACGGGCTTCTGTGGACACTGCTGCTCCTCTTTCTGTGGTATTGTTACCGGATGGGCTCAGACCTGCCTGCACCGGGCCGAACGCACGCTGGGAAGCACAAGTCGGGCTCCAGGCGTGCCATGTTGTCCCGCGCTGGGAGCTTTGTCGGGGCCGAGTGCAATGCGGGATCCAAGGTCCCCGGAAGTGATCAAGTCCCCTGCATCCCCATGGAAACAGGAGAGGATGAAGGGCGGGGCTACCTCACGCCAGTGCTGAGTCATGCCTTATTCCCAGCCCAGGCCTCTGTTGGAGGTAGGAAACTGTACACAGCACTTCAGGAGTACGCCAAGCGCTACAGTTGGGTGGGCATGGGCCGCATCCACAAGGGACTGCGTGAACAGGTAAGAACATTATCCATGAAACCATGCATGGGCTTGTGCACAGGCAAAATTTCCCAAAAGTAATCGTATAGCATTCTGTTGTGAAGAGGGCATGTAAAAATGTGACATAAGCATAACACATAATTCTCTGAATTGTGATCTAAATGGAACTGATTTTATGAAAGAATGTCATCATTGATAGCTTACTCACTCTAAACACATTTATGAATGCCATTATAGCTAGATATGTGGAAGAAGACGCAACCATAGATTTGACTGAAGACATTTTCAAGCTGTTTCATAGACGTCACTAACTTGTGATCGATCACACACATCAGGCTAGGTTGAACGATCTTTCTACAATCCAGAAGCCTCATCTATTCTTCCTCCCAGACGTCCCAAGCATTCCGTTCTTCCCCCGGGACGCCCATCGCCATGATATTGATGTCTTGGAGGCCAACTACCCTGTCATTAAGGCTGAGTTCCAGGCTGTTTACCAGAGAGGCGTTGACCCAAAATTTGGATGGACCTATATGGGACCAAAGGTATAGTGAGGATTATAAGTCTTGTCTTTGCCACAAATAGAGGCACATTTGTTTTGCAAGACAACAACACACACACACACACACACACATGCACGCACACGCACACACACACACACACACACACACACACAC
>NC_139708.1:35480629-35630701 GCF_964188405.1 Protomyctophum parallelum
AATATTGACTTGGCAATTTGTCATTGCAATAATAACAGTAAAGAGCAACCTCAAGTGTAACATTACCCAGTGACGCCTGTGGTTGTAAAATTACATTTTATCTATTCTAAAATATATGTGGTATTGTTTTCTAGTTTTTCTAAATTTACATACTGTAGTCAATGGGTCCTACTGTTAATCCCCACAATGACTTTGGATGTTATATGATAAAGTCTAGCCTTTTGTGACTATGCATCCGAAAGAACAATATTCACAATGCATTAAAAAATAGTTTGAGGAAAGCTTAAGAGATTTTATTTAATTTTATGTTATTTAGAAAATGTGGGGGTCCTCAATTGGTCAAAATTAGAGCTGGAGAGACGAAGAGACCTTAGACCCCTGTTAATGAACAAACACTATGATTTACCGGTAATATAGAGCTTAACCTTTTCCCCCTGATATGTTTTGTTTGAACAAAAAAACATCACTTCATCACATTTAATCATCGTCTTTATCAGAGGCCTCCTGCAACAACATACCAAAGGATAATTCTTACAGCGCACTGTATAGTGTAAACATCATGAAATAAAAACTGTAACGTTTCATCCATGTGTGTTTTTTTTAAAGGGTCTGCAGACGATGGACCACGTGTCATTTTTAGCGTTGATCTCTGGCATCCGAATGTGGCTGCGGCAGAGCGACAAGCCTTGGACTTCATTTTCAGCCCTGACCTCTGAATTTGCTCCTGCAAAACCCATAGACGACTCGTAGGGGTGCCTTATCTTATAGCCTTGCTTGTTGTGGGTCATGAAATCTCAACGTTAACATCATTCCAGCCAATGAATCACTGTGTGAATCTACCCTGAAGCCTGATTTATAGTTTGCCATGCGACAATGTCGCGTGGCGAAAATGGCAGATCTACAAGCTCACAACCTGTCGCTGTGCGACATGATTTGAGCTTGTAGATCCGGTATTTTCGGCACGCGGCACCGTTGTACGACAAAGTATAAATCAGGTTTAAGAATTGTATAAGCCATTCAGCCCGAGCCTAAAGAGAGCAGAAAAAAAATCGTGTTCACTTTTTATTTTTAATAGTCACATATATACTATATGATGCTCATGAATGCTCATTTGCATGTGAAGACCTTTCCTCTTGACAAATAGATTTCGTTTTTGAAATGGTGCATGTGCTAATATGCCTTTAGGAAGTGAACGACTTTTCAGTCACTTTCGAGATGTTCTGTTTTGAAATCTTATCGAAAACTGTGAAAACAGAAGTTATATTAATGTGAACTTCAATAATGTCATTTTTGTTTCTAGTTGGGTGCCTTTACTTTACCGTATTATTTTAAACATTTACCTATATTTTGCAAACTGTGATTCTTCTTCTCCTTCTCCTTCTGCTTCTTCTTCTTCTTCTTCTTCTTCTTCTTCTTCTTCTTCTTCTTCTTATTGTCACTGTGGTTTGAATATGGCATGTGCTGCTCATAAAAATACACCATGGATCGTGTATATAGGGTTTGGGTTCATTCAGTTTCAATTTGAAGCCAACCCACGAAATGGTATGCGACAGATAAACCCGTGTTGACATGGTGTCAATGCACTTGAAACCTAAAATACATGCTTTATTGGAAAGTGCTTTCCATTGTGCTGCCAAGCAGAAATGTGATCAGCGCAATATTGGTAACAAAACAAAATGATTATGATGAATGACAATGATCAATGACATCATGTGATGATTTGTGGTCAGGGGCGGGGTATAGGGGTGTCTCGGAATATAATTCACATGTTTCAAAATCCACACATCTGTGAAATTTGTAATGAATAATAAATCTGTTGGAATCTCAATCGCAGATTGATTATTGTCTCCACCAGGCCGAAGGCATGTGGGGAGAGTATGTTTTGCACTCTGTCCGTCCGTGTGTCCGTCCGTGTGTCCGTCCGTCCGTCCGTGTGTCCGTGAGCAGCTAATCTCGGCCACCGTTAACCTGGTCGATGCCACATTTTGCACACACACTCCCTGGATGCCAACGATGAACCTCTGCCCCAAACTTTCCAGAACGGCCTGTTATAGCGCCACCAGGAGGCCGCTTTGTGCAAAACAAGTTTTTGCACAGTACACCTACAGATTTTGTCCAAACATCACGCAAATTGGTACACAGTCTCTCTAGAGCCATTCAACAAAACCGGTCTTTCAGATTTCTCAGACTCCATCCTGATTGGTTAAGATTGGCTTCCAAAGTTCACAGGAGTGCTCAGTTTCAAACAAAATGCTGCAAATCATGAACACATCGCGTGATTTCCGTGAAATTGTGCACCCACATTCCCACTAGGCCGAGGACGAAATGCCACATGAACAATTTCAACTCAGACTCAAGGTGGCGCTATACTGGCCGAAAAGTGTTTTTACCTCTAACTGCAGGATCTGTGGATAACTTTGTATGCCAACTCCCTAGAGGCCAAGGAAAAACCTTTGCCTGGAATTTTTCACATCTGCTCTTTATAGCGCCACCAGGAGGCCGACATATGTAAAACACATTTTCTATTATTACTCCTTCAGATTTTATCCAAATTTTACGCAAATCGGTATACACTATCTCCATAGTCATGTGATCAACACGGAGCGCCACCATTTCCCATCTTCCATCCTGATTGGCTAAGATTGGCTTCCAAAGCTCACACGATTCGTCCATTTAGAAAAAAGGCCACAAATCACAAACACAGTGTGCAATTTCCGTTAAATTATACACGCACATTTTCACTAGGCCGAGGACGACATGCCACAATTCTTTCCTCAAAATCAGCCTCACGGTGGCGCTATAACAGGCCAATTCCTGTTTTTAGCTATAACTGCATCGATCTGTATACAACTTATGTATGCACACATGGAAAAACATTGTACCTGCATCCCTCCAACACGAACCTCCGGCCCAAATCTTCCTCAACAGCCTGTTATAGCGCCACCATGAGGCCACAACCTGACCTGCCCTGGTGGAGACCTGTGCCGATTGGCACTTTGTCTAGTTCTGATTATTTTAATGGTCACTTCTCACATCAGAAAAGAAAAGAAAAGAAAAGAAAAGAAAAGAAAAGAAAAGAAAAGAAAAGAAAAGAAAAGAAAAGAAAAGAAAAGAAAAGAAAAGAAAAGAAAAAAGAAAGAAAGAAAGAAAGCAAGAAAAGAAACAAAAACAAAATGGATATGCGTACACTGTCTATCCACAAGGAATATTCAAATGAATACAAGGTTGTCTGTCGACAGACCTTCAACTTTGAGTGAATGTACAGTACAGTCAGTCTGCTCAGACCTACAAGCTCGTAGCGCGCCACCGAGTGGCGCGCTACGAGCTTGTAGGTCTGCTATTTTTGAAAAATCGAAGAACGACTGACATAGAAATATAGCTTTTTCAGAAAACTGTCAGGATGTAGAAGACATTTTTGGGGCTCAAGCTGGTGTGGAGTGACCCTGATGGCTTGCAGCACAAAGGACTGGCCAAGCACTTTGTGGTGTTCTGAGGAGGGATGAGTCTGTGAATGAAACATGCTCCATCCTCATCTTCACTAGCTCATTACAGTTAGGATATCTCCAGGATACATGTCGTCCAATGTAAAAACGATTAAAAAAATACATGCTATATAGTATATACACACCGTAGTCCGATGTAAAAACCATAAAATATACCTTGCTACATTATGTCGTCCAATGTAAAAAGCATACAAAACGTCGAAAACCATGTAAAAAGAACGATGCTACACCATGTGTTGTCCAATGTGAAAATTTGAAGAATTGCCATGCTACACTACAAAATGTCTTCCAATCAAAAAAGAATAAAGAAATTGCATGGTATTATGTCATCCAATGTAAAAACAAAACAAAAACATGCCATGCTACACTATGTCCAGCTGCACATCAACTATGGTTTTGAATTCCCTCACCAGCTTTGGCATCCCTTGTGTTGACAGAATATACCACGGTAAAGAGAGGGAGAACATTTTCAGCATCCAGTTGCACACATTGAAGGACCTAAGCCTAGAAGAACAGCTTTGTATGTAGAGGGCCTCAGTGTTGACAGTACAGTGCAGTTTATTGTCCATGAAGTAGATTGCCCCCCCACCCCCCAGTGATGTCATTATTGTAAATTATGTGAATGTGAAAACTACAATCCTTGCATCCTGCTCTTTACCTCTACCCTCGGTGGACGTGACAATGGCACTGTGTTTATAATTTGGATTCAGAAAATACGAATGAGGTTGATGATGTAATATGGCGACCATATATCATGTGGATGCCCACGTCAGTGTGTGCAATAAGTATAAAGTATAAATTGTGGGAAGTGGGAACACTGCAGGGAACAGACCAGTTAACAGTGTGAACTGTTCAAATCAAAACCATACTGCACATCTCTTGGGTGTTTCTCAAACAGGCCCATGTGCAGATTAGCGTGTCATACATAATCAGAATATGATGATTATACAACAATGCAGAAGTGCAGTGTGTGACACCATCAGATTAGTAATCCTTTAAGATTAAATATGGTAACAACCGATGGAAATGAAGCACACAGGCAACTTCTAAATGAATACTCTTTTATTTGAACACCAAAACACAAACTAACTTCATTCCATGCTATATATACAGTAGGGTGTAGCCCAGGTCACCCATGGTTTCCGAAACAAAACAAATAAATTATGAATTAATATAACATAGATTGACATGACACATGAATTCCCTGCAATACATGGCAACACAATAATGAACAATATGTGAAGTCTCTCCTCAGCCACGAACCGTCAGGAACTCTACAATATACAGAAATGAACCACTTAAACCCAGTACACTTTCAGCTATATCTTGCGCCACCCCTTACTTTTTTTAATAAAATATTTTAAAATAGTAAGAAATGGCAAATAAGTGCTTGTTGAAACGAATGCACTGCAGATTAATAACAAATTGAATTCTTGCTGGAATTTATCTCCCTTTTGTTCATTTTTTTGTTTACTCCGTAGATGAGTTTGTGTTGACGATTTTGTCTCATCTGCCATCTGCTCATCTGAGAGGCCCATGATTAGGATTACAGAGGCTGAACTAATCCTCCCCTTCCGAGAGACAGATTATTCCAGAGATTGTTATATATGTATTATGTATATGTTAACATATAAGTATCTGGGTTTACAATGTATCCTTCAGGGATTGATTGAGTGTTCTGGGCCAAAGGACCACAAGCTCTCAAGCTTTGTTGTTTTATTATTTTAACAAATATATACATACAATATTATGTTGATTAGACATTATGTATTGACAAAATGAGTACAGTATATGCTGAAGTCCAATCTCATCTAAATGTAACATTGTTTATACAGTTTATATACAGTTTATCTATACTTGTTGAAGAGGGAGGCTATGGTAGTTGGCATTTTGGTCAACTTGTGGCCACGAGTCTCAGATGTTGAAGTAGATGAGGGAGTTCATATCTTTCTTAGAAAGTCATGGCTACCTATGAATCAAAGTTTATTTTCTCAATTTTCTTTCTGTAATGACCCTGAGTATGCAACAGTGGGTTTTAGCAGGTCCCAAATCCCAGGAATATTTTCATTATCTAACTAACAGATTGGACCGTCTGTTAGATTTGGGTCCAATAATGAGGTACATCCTCCACCATCAACACGTGTGTGTCTGTTCCTGCTGAGCATCCAAGATTCACAGATGCAAATCAGTGTGGGTGAATAACCCCTTCTGGAAAGGACAACCCCAAAAGCCAGCTGTCTCTGCAGCTTCAGTCGGAAGGCATATAAGAGTCACAACCGAACCAACATACATACATAGTATGGGATACATTTTCTTTTACCAAGTCCTCTGCTAAAAGAAGTACATCTGAGTTTGCTTTCTTAAAAAACAATCATCAACATCCACACAATGATGTCTCAGTCTGTACCAGATTTTCTGTGAATTAAAATGGACATGGATTGACTTAAAAATAAACATGATATCCAAAAGATTTCCCAGAACATAAAATCAAGTCATTTTGTACATGAACCCAAAAACAAAACCCAAATACATTAAAACAAAAACAATCTTTTCACTTCACTGTCAGTTCCTGTGACATAATTTTGTTCTCTTCAGAATCAGCTAGGCTATATTTGTCACATCACAGGTTTACAGGTTCATTTAATTCCTGTGACATAATTTTGTGCTGTTTATTTTCTTAATTTCCACTTTTGTGCTCTTCATGCCGGTGATATAATTTTGTGCTCTTCAGTCCCGTGACATCATTTTCACAAACTCTGAATAGGAAAAAGGCAGGGTGTAAGTGATATGTTTTTTACTGCAATAAGTGATAAATAGAACATTTTATTCAGTCAGAACTCTGCAAAGAGGCAAAAAGTCATCTTCCCCTCCTGTATCAGCATCACATTTCTAGTTCAGTCAAGTATCTTAGTATAAATGTGTGAAGTTATAAGATGTGTCACTGCAAGATGGTGCAGAGCGAAAATCTTCATGTGAATTGCTGCAGCATTGTTGCCTCCTGTTTTTATCGATCCATCAGCAGCCGTTGCTTCAAAATTTCGGTGATCTTAAGGCCTATTCTAGCCATGGTTCACATGACGCTCGTACTTGATAATCATCATGACAGTCATGTTTCAGGGCTAGGCCTATTCATACTCCAGTTTTCGGTGATGAGGTGACCACCACTATCACTGAAAACGACACCATGACGTCACTGAGCTGCGGTGAAGAGAAAACCACCGCTCTCCCCCCAACCCTTCTCTCTGTTTTTACTAACCACCGAGACGGTGGTCACCCAGACTCGCTGAACCACTGAAAAGGTGGCGACCTCTTCACCTAAAATTGGATTATGAATAGGCCTTTAGTCACTTATGCCCTGCCATTTGGTGCCCAGTGCTATAGCACTTGCATTAAGCCTGCACTGGTGGTAGTAGTAGTAGTATAGTAGTAGTAGTAGAAGACAGTAATAGGCTAGTTGTAGTAGTATGCAGACAGACAATAGGCCTTTAGTGTCAATCTTTCATGAACATGGTTGTCTAGTTAGGATAATAGCTGTCCTGCAAGTAGTGTCTTGAATATGCAGTACTGCGTGTCGAATGGTAACGGCTGAAATAGTCCTGGCTGGGGTGGCTAAGGTCTTTCATAATCCTACAGGTAAATACTGACTCTGTACAATGATGTTTAGCCAACATTGAATAAGTTTGTTAATGTTTTAATATCGATGGACATCTAAAAAATAAAACAATTAACATGACATGGTCAATGTTTATGTACGATGCTTCAGTACATACGATGTACTGAAGCTGTGAATAGACACAATGGCGTGTACTGTATTGACACCAGTGTGGTCTAAAAGCTGTGACTGTAGACTGATCTAAACATGTTTTATATCCAATGACCAACTGCCATGCAAAATGCTGTATTCTAAGCAGCTGTATTCTAAAACTCAAAATATGGTCCTTTAAAGAGACTTCTGTCCACAAACGATAAGATAAGGTTTGCTGTATGCATGTATAGCAGCTTAAGTTTAGATGTGATTGCTTAACCTTTGGAGACAGAGCTAGATGACAGACGGACTGAAATACAGACAAATCCTGTTCCAGGTGGCTATAGGCCCCATATGGAACTAGTGTGTGTGTGTGTGTGTGTGTGTGTGTGTGTGTGTGTGTGTGTGTGTGTGCGTGCGTGCGTGCGTGCGTGCGTGCGTGCGTGCGTGCGTGCGTGCGTGCGTACTGCGTGCGTGCGTGCGTGCGTCTCACCCTCAAAGTCCACAGTCCCATCTCCATTATTGTCAGCTTCTCTGACGACAGCGTCAATCTCATTTTTGCTGGTCTGTTCACCTAATAGCTTTGCCATGGCATGTCTGAGCTCATCTGATGTTATAGAACCATCGCCATCCATATCAAACTGCAGGAAACAAAATGAGAATAACTTAAGGATTACCATACTTTAAGTATACCTTCATTAATTCAGTTTAGCAGCACGTCAACCTAATGGGGGAAAATAAATGTTATGTCGCCACCATGTTTTGTGAACTGGATCAAGCAGAAATTAAACCCGAACCAGCCTGGCTGTCGCTGATAAATCCAGAATCAAAGATCAAACTCTGCTTATAGTTCACCCCCAACTTTATACAGTATAGCAGCAGCAAAGCACATTAATGTCATTTATGTCCACCAGGTAGTGCAAGAGATGCCTTGTTGGAGACAGCTGTCTTTACAATGATTTAGGTCTCAACAGGCACAATGTGATCACATCAAACATATCATAGACATCAAACTGTAAAGTCTGAATAGAGCATGTAGTGAGTGTGAGAGAAAGGGTGTTTCAGTATAGCTCACCTCTTTGAAAGCTTCTTTAAGTTCCTTCAGCCCGATCATCCCTGCAGTTTCAGCCAGTAGTTTGGGGCTCATCAACTCCACAAAATCCTCAAAATCTACCCTCCCTCCCACTGTGGTAAGACGGGACAACACAATTGTTAGATGCATGCAACTGCAGCGACCATAGAACCACACAGCATATATATGTATGTAGCTATTTATTTTAGAAAGCTACTGCACAATTTGGGACATTTTACTGTATAATGTTATTTTAAACAATCTGTATGGCAGAATATGTAATTAGAATATAATAGCACGTCTGCAGTGGCTGGAGGTGATCTATGACCCTCCTCTTGTTTGACGTGAATCTTTTGGTGATTTCTGTGACCATGCAGCTAGTAGGCCTGAACCAGTTTTTCACAAACAATCCTGACCCGGACCCATTTCTTTATGGGTAAATAGGCTAGCATTTTTGTTCACGTCTTGTAATCAAAAATCATATTTTCAGTCTGTCTGTCTGTCTGTCCGTCCGTCCATCCATCCATCCATCCATCCGTCCGTCTGTCTGTCCATCCATCCGTCCGTCCGTCCGTCCGTCCGTCTCTCTGTCTGTCTGTCATTTTTCAATTCTTTATACTTTATACTCCCTCCCCTACATCTCAGAGGAAAATATAGTTACTATGGTTTCTTGGCAGATTTAGATGATTAATTATGAATCTACAAAACACATTAACCACTTGAGCCCTATTTTATACTTCAGCTATTCAAAAATAGCTCACCTTTTGCTTCCCAATTTGGGACCTATATATCTTTGTTGTACTGTTGTAAAGGGTAATATAATGAATACAGCCATTTCCCTTTCCCAAAAGCATGTGCCAAAAAAGAGCTAATGGATGTCACTCACAATTCATATTGACATTCTGGCTTAGTTCGATCAGTTCCATCTCAGTTGGCATGTAACCCATGGTCCTCATCAGGTTCCCCAGGTCTTTGCAAGATATTAATCCATCCTTGTCTTTATCAAACTCCACAAAAGCCTCACGTAGCTCTAAAAAGAAATTAAAATAAATTAGCTGTTGAGCACTAACCTCATACCTCAATTATTTGTCATTTAATGCCCTACTTTGTCATACAAGAATGTCAAGAACAATTAGTGAAAATAACCAATCTACAAGCTCACAATTCTCATTCGTGAAAAGTAATGGTTTTGTACAAGGTTTCCACCCACAGTACGGAAAAGATTTAAGATCATCTTAAATAAAGGAATGCAAAGAGTCACCTTCTACTTCATCTTGCGACAGGGTCCTTGTCTGCAAAACAATATCATGAAAGAATTAATTTACTTTTTCATAATCTTTGCTTTGGCAGCTAAATGACTAAATCAACTGAGATCAAGTCAATATCTGTGCAACGACTTTTTAGCAAATTGCTTTTTTTCCCATCAAAACGAAACAATCAAT
Organism: Protomyctophum parallelum; assembly: GCF_964188405.1. Lineage (NCBI taxonomy): Eukaryota > Metazoa > Chordata > Actinopteri > Myctophiformes > Myctophidae > Protomyctophum > Protomyctophum parallelum. The sequence continues at coordinate 35,490,392 of NC_139708.1, forward strand.
TCATGCATGGTTTGATTTGCTGGTGGTATGGCTCTGCTTAAGGATATCTCCTCTGGTCATACATTTTAATGGCCGGTGCGGATATGTTTATCCATGCTTGTGGGCAAGACTTAATTCATGCATTTCCTTTGGGAAATGTAGACTCTCTGATATAATATTTTACAATATCACAATTAAACAATTTAATTATAAATGAACATTAAGCCCTATTTTGAGCATTTTTTTGTTTTAAATGACAATTTTGTAATATCTGATTTACAAGCAACACCATAGCATCTTTGTTTAAATTGTTGAACACAAAATGTATCAATTAGCACTACAATTAATTTAAAAAAAGGGAATCATATCTTGGAGAAACATACAGTAAATAGAATCCATATAGCACATGTTCACTTACTCTCCTCTTCCCTCCTCTTAGGAAGATGCATGCTGGTCCCAGACTCATGACCACGGGCTCAGTGGAGATGTCCTTCCTGTGTGTGTACTGTGTTCTTGTTCAAAGCCCGTCTCTCGGCGCTCTAAGTTACAGCCGCTGTGTTGTTCCTTATGACGTGTGCATCCGTGATCACTGTTGATCTGTATATGCCAGTGAGGGGGGGGGGGGGGGGGGAGGATGGGGGGGGGGGGGGGGGGTCTCAGCCGGATTATCTTTCTGTGCTTTCTCCAGTCTATAAAAGACGGATGGATGGGCTTAACACTGTGAATATACAGCGCTTTTGTTAGTTGAAACATTAAAAAATATATACATTCATGCTGAAATTACATTTAGTCTGCGGTGAAACATAAGTAATACTAGTATGAGAGGCAAAATACTGTTTAAAAAAAGTACTCCTACACTGTAAAATCATCTGTGTTAGGGAGGACACAGTACTGAACAATATTTCATCTATTAGATAGCTAGATCGTCGCCGTCTTCACGTAAGGCTATATGTGAGTGACATTAGATCCGGTAGGGCTCTAGCTACTCTCACAGAGTGAAACTGGAAGGGGTATTTGTACGGATGAGTGAGTGGAAGAGAAACAACCTCTGTCATCAGATGGGGTAGGATCCTGAATGCCATTACATAATATATCATGGAAATATGTATTCTAATGGACTGGTATTAGATAAGGGTTGGTATTATGTATACATTATAGTAATGTCCACAATCCATCATGTGTAATGTCCACAATCCATGAAGGATTCCAATTCATGTCTGATAATGCTCACATTGATAATGCACTACACACATGTACAAGAATTAAAGGAGAATTCATGCTAGAAGGCTTTCTTACCTTTATATGTAGTTGTTATGTCCCCACCATAGGGCTTATGTTAGGGGAAATAGCCAATAATGCACTTTTGCACAAAATAACACCTGGACCTCTTTGGTGGGGGCGTAACAACTACAAATAAAGGTAAGAAAGCCTTTAGCATGGAATTCTCCTTTAAAGCAAGCCGTTATTAATTGTAGTATGAGAAATATATTGTGGAGAAGTCACACGGCTTGTAGACGAATTGCATGTATTTAATGCATGTATTTAATTACGTCTGACCAGAAGCAGGGATAAAACAATAAAGCAATGACCAGACAGGGATTTCAAAAGCAGAGCGCCCCAGCAAATGGAAACCTGGTAATCTATGTTGTCCATAGATTACCAATCAGAACCTATAGAAAGTGCACACCCAATGGTCCACAATCTTATATAACAGCCTTCATGATGTCTTCAACTATATCCTGCAAATCTTCTTACATAACAAAGTTAATCCTTGTGTTTGACTGCTTACAAACACCATTCATATTCAAATAACAGGGTAATTTACAATTTATGCACCCATTGATTGTAAATGCTAGGGATGGGGTAATTAATCTAATTATTGTTAGATGAGATGACTGAACTCTCCTGAAACCTGTTTCGATTGATAATGGATAGACAGGCCAACAACCACTGCCGAACTGGCTTACCTGAGGTTAAAGTAGTTTTATCTCAGACATTTATTTTTAAGATTATACTGTTATACAATGTGTGGGAAGTTTTGTTTTTGCACTTTGTTTTTGCCACGTACTTCCTTCCATCTGTTTGTGTGAAACTAGTTGTGAAATGTCTAAATGGCCGACATGAAACTCATATTTAATGTGTTCTTTGAACCTAATACATCAGCCCCTCCCTCAAGAAGTCCTGATGCAAATCATGTGTACAGTATACTATATACATCTGAGGAGATTATCTATGTGCTGTTGTTTTGTGAGGAGCAATTGAGGTTGCATCTAACGGATGGAGGTCAAACTGTCTCTTCTGTTGATGGCTCTTTGTCTGCCCTGTGAGATTTGAGATTTGATGTGTTTACTGATTTTGTATTCCATTCCACGTAATTCATATAGTTATTATCACTTCTATAATTCTCTCTCTCACATTTACCTCTTTCTTTCTTTGTGTGTCTTCTCTTATACTTTTTAATCAGGTTTGAATGGACAGGCCATGGAGTCCATTCCTTCCAGTTCAGTGCAGAAAAGGCCTGGAGAAACTCTCAGTCTTTCATGTAGGGGAACTGGGTTTACATTCGGCAGCTATGGAATGCACTGGATAAAACAACACGAAGGAAAAGCACTGCAATGGATTGGGGCTATTTGGTACGATGCAAGTAAAACAGTTTATGCCAGTAGTGTCGAAGGACGTATAGAAATCACCAGAGACAATACCAACAACATGGTATATATGACACTCTAACCTGAAGCCAGAAGACTCTGCTGTGTATTACTGTGCGAGATACCACAGTGCTGTGTGAGAGTATAAACTGCACAAAAAACATTTAGAGATTATTTTAGTCAACAGGGGGCAGTAAACGGTCAGACATCAGTTAACACTAAACAGGGTAAAACTCACACTCATCAAACATAATTGTTATTTGAGTCTGAATGTTATCATCAATGTTAAAACCAAACAAAAAGCATTTCGAACAGAATTACATCTTCCAACTGTCGCACACAATCATAAAGCATACATATAGTATTCAGAAAGATGAGGGTTCGGGACATGCACACCCACACAAAACCATCAGTAACAGTTGACAGACTTCCTGAAACTGAAGACAAAAACATTTCCTGTTTCTATATGCAGTGAAATCCTAGCCTGGTTATCAGACTGTAGCTTTCTTGAAGCTACATTTCAAATGAATTCTGTGTTCAAGATATTAATCTATTAATTAATCTATACAGTAGGCCTAAATCTCAGTCTTAATAATATATCGATAATGGTGACATTTGTCTCTGTAAAGTAAATGAAAAACCTTTATAATAGCTTTGTGTCATTATGTATAAAACATCCTAACAGCTCTCATATAAATTACATTTATTTATGGTTGAGACAATCAGTCCTTCCCTCTTTCCCCACACAATAATCCATTATTATAAACATTTCATAAATAAATTCCATGATCAAGATGAACCATGACAGTAATCTAGTCTTGCTAATGGTAACATCTGTAAAGAACATGCATGAATAATGTTAATAATAGCTTTGTATTTGTAATTATGTAAAACACATATTTGGTTTCCTCATCCTAGCAGTCCTCATATAAATGCCATTCACTTGTAGTTGAGGGAGTCAGTCCGTCCCTCTGAGAAGAGCAGCTTCCATCAGTTCATCTTATAAAAACCATGTTCTCTGTAGCTCTGCTGCTGCTGGCAGCTGGTTCCTGTGAGTCTCTCTAGATTGTTTATAATCGAATCGAATACAGGTGTAAATTGATATTTATTACTAAACGATTCTCTTTTCAACAGGTGTGAACAGTCAGACACTGACTCAGCCAGCCTCCCTGACTGTCCAGCCTGCTCAAACACTGACCGTCACCTGTCAGGTCTCATATTCTTTGGGTAGCTATTTTACAGCATGGATCAGACAACCTGCAGGGAAAGGACTGGAGTGGATTGGGACGAAATCTACAGGAGCGGAATACTATAAGGATTCCCTCAAAAACAAGTTTAGTATCTCATTAGACTCTTCCAGCAACACAGTGACTCTGAATGGACAGAATTTGCAGCCTGAAGACACAGCTGTGTATTATTGTGCCAAGGCCACACAGTAATACGAACCATCAGTAGACATGAACAAAAACCCTACATCCCTCAGCAGTTACTGTAATACCTGAAACCACCAGAGGAGGCACTCACATCATATGACTGAATTGAATGATGAAAACAAATACCTTATTAATCAAACAAAGTGTTTTCTACAGATATGGTATTGTAGTTCACATTCAAAGCTGGAAGATATTATTTAGAAAACAATGGCAACATAAATTATTACATAAGATAAGATTTTCTATTTCTGTAACCTACACTACAGTTTGTTTAAGTCAACTTGGTTCCTTGCTTCATCATTCAAACCTGAACGGTTTGTCACAACAATAAAGTACCTTTACCTGCTTTTCACAAAAACTTGGGTTGAAATGTTTGTCGAAATTTGCACGAAACAAAAGTAACATGTGTCTCACCAATGATCAGCTATTTGGATGTTGTGACATAACTATATTTTAAACACATACAAATATTCATGTATTTTCCTTATTCAACATCACTCCGTTGATGGTTTTCAAATCCATCCTCCCTCTATAAGTCAGTGCCTGTTCTATGCAAAGTCTACTTCACTGTCACACTGCTATAAGGAGTTCATGTTGCTCACAGGTGAATGATCAGAAGAAGAACATCTCCCACAGTTCAGCTTCAACACCATGTCCTCTGTAGCTCTGTTGTTGCTGCTGCTGACAGCTGGAATAATATGTAAGTCTCTGGTGAAATACTGTAGTAATAACATTATCAATTGTCAATTTATAATGAAGTATTGCACATAATTAGATTTTCACTTGTTTGTTCTTAATTCCTCTCAGGTGTTAGTGGTGAAACACTGACTCAGCCAGCCTCCCTGACTGTCCAGCCTGGTCAAACACTGACCATCACCTGTCAGGTCTCATATTCTGTTCATAGCTATAATACAGCATGGATCAGACAACCTGCAGGGAAAGGACTGGAGTGGATTGGAGAAATATGTTGTAGTGGAAGCACACACCAAAAGGATTCTCTGAAGAATAAGTTCAGCCTGGCTGTAGATGGCTCCACAGTAACGTTGAAAGGACAGAATCTGCAGCCTGAAGACACAGCTGTGTATTATTGTGCCAGGAGATACACAGTGAAACAAACCAACAGAAGTGATGTGCAAAACCCCTAGGCCTTAAAGAGCCCATGAAACAGATGTCAGAGCTCAGTTTAGGATGCAGGTCTCTGTTGAGAGGATGTAGAGACAACATCACAGTTCACACACACATTATACATGGCAACAGAGACAATTGGATTTCATTTGGGTTTTTGTGTTACATTAACATAACAATAATACCATCGTATAAATTAAACAAACCCCAAGACTATATACACACACACATACATAAAGATGGAATTGCATTTTTCTCACCAATCATAATTTCTTTCTCGAAACAAACCATATTTTCAAGTGACATTTTCAGATGCACAACAGTGATAATCGCTCAGACAAGTTATATGAATATAATTTTCAAAGCTGCTTTGAATAAAATTATTCATCCGAACTGCAGTACATCACATTAAAAGGATGATGCAATTTTTAAATTTGTCTGCTCATTTAAAAAAGGTGGAGTTAATGCAAACATCCATTTATATCTGGGCCTATACTACCGAACATATAAAAGGACGATTTAAGACCCAGTGTGATGTCATATGTATGTATAGCCATGACTCTCACTGAACTACTGCTGTTGGCTGCTTGTCTTACAGGTTGGTACGTTTGACTTCACTGCATCCATTGTACACACTAAATTAAGTTAAATTAATGAATGAATCAGAGATATGCTACAGTAATATGAATATGAATGATTTTTACAGCTGTGAAGACTCAGACACTGACAGAGTCTGAACCAGTGAATAAAAAGCCTGGAGAATCCCACAAACTGACCTGTACATATTCAGCCTCTGACAATACATTTAGTGGTTACTACCTTGGATGGATCAGACAGCTTTCTGGGAGAAATATGGAGTGGATTGGTCATATTTATGGAGGTAGCGTTTCTGATTCAGCGACGTTGAGGAGCCGGTTCACTCTGACCAGAGATGATGGTAGAAAGCAGGTGTACCTCCAGATGAATAGTCTGAAGGCTGAGGACACAGCAGTGTATTACTGTGTCCGTGCCACAGTGAAACAGAGTAATAGGAGTACTGTACAAAAACTACTTCCCTAATTCAACACACCATCACTCAGAGACAATTCTCTCAGTACAATGTTTCAGATAAAATATAGTTGTTGTTGTTTTTTTGTTTTTTTTATTATTAGGAAAAGTTCAATAACTGTACACATACACATTTTAATGGCAGTTCAACATTTTAGGCTGTTATTAATTGACAAAATATTAAGACCAACGCCCTCCCTCAATAAACACAAACCCCTGTGTGTTCGAGAGTTCTGTGTTCGACCAACTCTGACCAGCCAGGTTTAACAAAATATGTGAATTCTGTGATCCATTAGAAATGTTACCTCTTTTGAACTATTATTTTATTATGTCATTCCCATGTTATGTATGCACATTTTGTAAATATATGTCCAATCTGTATGGTAGTATATAGGGGTGGCGGTGGCTCAGGGGCAGAGTGGCTGGATAGTTTGAACCCAGGCTCCCCCAGAATTAGTGTCAGAGGTCCTCATTCACAACGGTGTTTACACTCATAACGTGACGTTACGTGAGCGGTGCGTGAGCGGACAAGCATTGTCCTTGAGCAAGACACTGAACCCTAATTGCTCCTGATGTGCATGGTTTCCGCCATCGGTGTATGAATGTGTGCGTGAATTTGAATGGGTGAATGTAATGCACATCTATGTAAAGCGCCTTGGATAAAGGTGCTATAGAAATGCACCATTTAGTATATAGTATATTAATAATATATCATTTATACAATTGAAGCGGTTCAGGGGTTGCATTTTGTCTCCCTGCTCTTCTATTGAGACATTTAGATCCTGAGACATGACCTTTGACACGATCCTGTTTCTGGTTTGACACAAATGTTGACCTGAAGGTCAAGATTCAATGTATCCCCTGAGCAAGCAGACAGGCTCAAAGGTAAACATTTCAGCACTTGTGCAGAAACCCAGGTTCAAATCTGGGATAAAAGAGGAAAGTTACATGAGAGTGCAGATTGAGAACTATGTGTAGTGATGTTGTAACAGACAATAGAGCAACCAGTGTGTACTTTTATCTACTTCCATTAGGTTAAATGCATTTCAATGTATTCCGTAAAAATTATCTCCAGATGGTTCAAGATGTGAATGTGATTCAGCTCAACTTCAAGTCAATGAATCTATATGAGAAGAGAACTAATAGACATGTTATTGGTGGTGATCTGTTTAAGCCTGAAGGAGGCGATATTTTCTTACTTTATAATTATTATAACATTTGATAATACACTATTTATAAAGAAATATCTTGCACATAATTATTTCATCAGTTAAGGAGGCATAATGTTTTGCGTATAACTTAAAGAAACAATACAGTCATAGTGATATATTACACATGTAATATTACATGTACATATTGACAGGAGGAGCTTATAGTCAAATTCTTGCACAGTGCAGTTTGTGTCTTGTTCATAAAAGCCTCGCACCCTCAAGATGTTGGACCTGTAAATATGGCTCATAGAAAGATGTTGCTGCTGTTGGTTGGTGTTCTTGTTTCTCTGGGCGTTGAAAGTCAGATCTTGACTGAGTCTGAACCAGCTCTTAAAAAGCATGGAGACTCTCATAAACTGACCTGTACAGCTTCTGGATTCACATTCAGTAGTTATAAAATGAACTGGATAAGACAGGCTCCTGGTAAAGGACTGGAGTGGATTGCCTACATTGGTACATTTAGTCATTATATCTATTACTCCCAGTCAGTCCAGGATAGATTCATCATCACCAGAGATGACTCCAGCAGTAAACTATATCTCCAGATGAACAGTCTGAGGACTGAAGACGCTGCTGTTTATTATTGTGCTAGAGGGACACAGTGACACGCTGCAATAGGAGAGTAATACCAGAAGTACTTCCTCGATCAACTCTCTAGCGAAACTGTCCCTCCATTCTCTCGATGGTTAATTGAGGTACTATGTGTTTTTTGGGAGGAAAAGAGAATAATAATGATATATATTGCCAAATAAACAATCTCGTTTCAACGAGATTTTATCTAATTTATCAAAAAATGTTAAATCATTATTAATGAAAATGTAACTTTCATCTTCTACCTGGGATTTGAACTTGGTTTGTTGCGCTGAAAGTATACTGAAACTTTTTTACCAATGATCTAATATAGAGCCTGCCTGCTTGCTCAGGGGATACACTGTCAGATCCACTGTCTATAGGTGAGACATGACCTTTGACACGATTTAAATGTCTCAATAGAAGAGCAAGGAGGCAAAATACAACCACCCCAATTGTGTTATACTGTATTAACAGAATTAGCATATTACTCTACGTACCTTACAGATTGGATGTACATTTGATTAGAAAAGCTACATACTGTAATGCCACTTTAAAACATCAGTATTCCCAGAAAATAATCATTTTATTAACTATATAATGAAGGTTTATAGCACATAACTCTCTATTGACGTGCAACCACTTCATTACGGAGCTTTGTGTGTCTCTGGGTCTGTCCCTGGCTGGCTGCCTGCCTGGGTCTGTCCGAGCACGAAAATATCTGTCCGAGCACGAAAATAGCGTTTGGTTGGTTTTCACTGTTACGCAGCCTAACACACTGTATATTAACTGTATATATGATGGTTTTGGGTGTGACAGTACAGTACAGTACAGTACAGTACAGTACAGTACAGTACAGTACAGTACAGTACAGTACAGTACAGTACAGTACAGTACAGTACAGTACAGTACAGTACAGTAGAGGGACCCCCACACGGTAACTCTGTCATTTCTCAACCGTTTCGGACGCGGGGTGCACCACTTACTTCACACGGGTGTGATTTATTTTCTTTATTATCTACTCATTCTACTGTATGTGATCTTCTCATTTGTGGGAGGAGGAGTCAATGCAAAACACTGATCTCTTCCATCTCTACAAATCTGTCTGCAGAGAGACCAGACATAGTGACTGGTTAGAAAACGTATTAAGATGTACTCCACAGAATTTGTGATTGGATTTCTTATGCTGTCTATTATCTTTTCGGGTAAATAGAATTAAACTAAATTTATTAGAACAAACCAGCTGTGGTTGCCAGAGCAAATGCATTATTTTGTGGTATTCTGATATTTGCAGGTATTGAAGGTCAGACACTGACACTGTCCGAACCAGCAGTTAAAAATCCTGGAGAATCCCACAAGCTGACCTGTACATATGCTGGGTTTGGTGGCCATTACGCACATGTTTGGATCAGACAAGCACCGGGAAAAGGATTGGAGTGGATTTCCTACATCAGTGATGGTGGTCGTACCGTCTACTACTCCCAGTCAGTCCAGGGTCGGTTCATCATCTCCAGAGACAATAGCAGACAGCAGGTGTATCTCCAGATGAACAGTCTGAAGACTGAAGACTCTGCTGTTTATTATTGTGCTAGAGAGCCACCGTGACAGAGCTGTATACAAGAACTAAAGATGGGTTAGAAAAGTTTGTGTAGCATAGAATCTGTGGATAGGCAAACATCATACAATCACATACAAAGATGTAATTATTCTATTAAGTCTCTTTAGATGATGTGGGCCTTATACAAAAGAAGGACTCTCCCACCCCCCACCCCCTCTCTCTCTCTTGTGTGTACAATTTTGTGTACACTACTGCAGTAGTTAGTTGATAAAGAAAGTTTACCAGAATAAAAATCACTGAATGTGTTCTTTGTTGATTTAAAGGTATATTCAGTGATTTCACTTAATTCAAATATCACTTATTTTTTTGTTTTGTTGTGATAATCCTCCCTACTATAGAGTGTGCTGGCCATATAAGGAGTTCCTCCCTGTCCCCAGTTAACCCCTGGGGGTCAAAAAACCTTAGGTTTCGTTTTTGACTCTCTATCCTGATTGGACGAAAGGCTGGGTCCCACAGCCAAAAACGAAACCTAAGGTTTTTTGAGTGAAATCACTGAATATACCTTTAATATCAAGAGATTTCATCTATAGGGGGTCCCTCCACTGTACCTTCTACTGTACTGTACTGGCACACCCGAAAACATCATATATATAGTTAATATGTGCGTGTGTGTTTGTGTGTGTGTTAGGTTGCGCACAGGTGGTGAAAAACAACCATGCTATTTTCGTGCTCATTTACCCACCTAGCCAGGCAGGCACCCACACACATCGCTCCGTAAGCATGCTATTTTCGTGCTCATATACCCACCCAGCCAGGCAGGCACCCACACGCTCCGTAAGAGAGTGATTGCGCCACTCAAAAAAGGTTTAAAAAAAAGAAATAAACCTGAATATTACCAAATTAATGTGTCAAAGCGAAAGAAAACACAATATAGCGACTATGACTATTATATAAATGGCCTCATATTGGAGGGGCTGCAGTCAGTCGTGGAGAGGAGGATAAGGGACAAACTTAACTCCATGCTGGCGAACCCCTCTCACCCTTTTTATTGCGTGCTGCAGGATAGTGTGAGCACCTTCAGCTGAAGGCTCACCTTCCCCCCCGGGGATGCACATGGAGCGGTACAGACTCTCTTCCATGCCAACTGCCATCAGACTCTATAATGCTAATGCATATACTGTCCTATGATGGCCCTGCAGGTCGTGTGTGTTTTTGTCCATCAGTGTCTGTTGTTTTTCTGTTTGTCCAGTAGCTTTAGTTTTATTTATGTCACACTATGCTGCTGAAAGGTTTCAATTTTCCTATAGTATATGCAGAGTGCCAGCTCAGCTAGTGGCCTTGTGGTTAGAGTGTCCGCCCTGAGACTGGGAGGTTGGGGTTCAATCCCCGGCCGGGTCATACCAAAGATTGTAAAAATGGGACCCAATGCCTCCCTGCTTGACACTCAGCATCAAGGGTTGGATTGGGGGTAAGTCCCTGTGACATGCTAGCGTCATGTCCAGGGGGTGTACTTGTACATCAAGCTGCCTCACGCTACAGAAACAGGAGATAGGATCCTGCCCTATGGGCCTCATGGCTCAGCAAGGCTACTTACTTACTTATTATGCAGATGTCAGAACAACATTGTGATGTCAGAATAGGCCAGCTCAAGATATAGAAATGTCCAGAGCCTGTGCAGAGGCCCTGTCCAGAGATCGGTCAGAGGCTTTTGTGCTGGTTCTGGACAACCAGCGTTCCGAGTCTGACGGATTTGAGGACTTACATAAAACAAGTAAGACGTGCAAACGCGGGAAGCGAACGCAGCTCGTAAATTACAACAATTAGAATAAATCACGTACTTTTTTAAGTTTTCTTTTTTTCCCTTTTTTTTTTTTTAGAAGCAAAACTTTAATATCTGGAATAATGTATATCATGCATAGCAAGTACATTAGTATCAAAACTGAGATTTTAAGCACACGAGGGAGCCACAAGACGTTTCTCCTAAAAGATGAATAGAGTGCAAGATGTGTGACCCATTATATCCACCATGGGTTACTGGCTTTAGGAAGAATATAATTATTTCAGACCACTAAATGAAAATTTGGAATTTAAGAAAAAACAATATGCAAATGACACTTTGCACATGATAGATAGATAGATAGATTTTATTTCGGTCAATAAAAGGAGTACATACAGACGTACAGTACATACATGAATTTCCACTAGTGTTACTAGTGGTACCGAAAAGGTGAAGGCTGAAGCCGAGGCTTATTGCGCCTACCCTTGTTTGAGCAATATTCAGAATACACTAAGCAGAGTATAGTGTCAGATTTAGATTACATAAAAAATTAATAAAAATGGAAATAAACTATAAAGTTCTGGCCATAGATTCTGAGAAAGATAAATCTAAGCAGGGCTTAGATTTGGCCTATGTAATAATAATAATAATAATAATAATAATAATAATAATAATTATTATTATATTAATAATAATATAATAGTAATAAGAAAAGGAAGAAGACAAAAAACAAACAAAAAAAACTCAAAACAGTAAAGCAAACAAAACAAACAAAAACAAACAGATGTTATTAAATAAGAAGGACAAAACAAAACAAGGTTACCTAACAAAAACAACAAAGAAACACAAGGGTAAGACACAAGGGAACTGGGGAGATATGTATTCACTGCCTCATACCATGTGGCTAATCGACCACAGGATATGAGGCAGACCCACACAGGGACACACATGATTGGGGCCTACAGCCAAACTCTGCGGCTACTAGGCCGCAGAGCATGGTTCTAGGTATATATATAGTTATTTATACCCCCATATATCTACTTAGTTATATATATAGGTTTCACAATATTAATTTGTATTTTTTTAGTACCGTATTTTTGAACAGCTTTTTGAATTTAGTGATCGTTGAGCACAGTTTTAATTCGGTATCTAAATTGTTCCACAGGTTGACCCCGGTTACAGATAGGCATCTACGTTTTATGTTAGTCCTGAAGCATATTTTTTTAAATTGGGCCACCCCCCTGAGTGGATATTGAGACTCTCTAGGTTCAAATAGCTCCTGCATGCAGGGAGGGAGTAATTTGTTATGTGCTTTGTACAGGATTACTGCAGTGTTTAGGTCCACTAGATCATTTAATTTGAGTGTATTTGAATTCATGAAAAGTGGGTTGGTTGGTGTGAGGTAGTCGCTTTGGTTGACAATTCTTATAGCTTTTTTCTGTAGCATGTAAATTGGGTTTATAATGGTTTTATAGGTGTTCCCCCATACTTCCACACAATAGGTTAAGTATGGGAGTATGAGGGAGCAGTACAGTATGTGAAGTGAATTTTTGTTTACCAAGTGTTTCATTTTATTTAGTATAGCAATCGATTTAGATATTTTTGTTTTAGTCTTATCTATGTGTGATTTCCAGCAGAGTCTGTCATCTATTGTGATGCCCAAGAATTTGTATTCATAAACACGTTCAATTACAACCTCACAAATTTTTAAGTTGACCGATGAATTGATTTTCCTGTTTGAGAAGATGATATATTTTGTTTTGACATGACATACGATATACAACGTAGGGTCTACAACTCTACACAATAAGAAATTAACCAACTGATGAAATTTTTGTTTGAAATATTAAAAGTTTAATTCAATCTTTTACAGAGCCAAATATCAGAATATTCAATAATAATAATAAATGTAATAATAATAATAATAAAAGCAAGTACTGTAGCCTATTATTATTTTACAGCAGATAAAATGCCCTTACCTGCATGATTAATCCCAAAAAGACGCTGTGTTTGTGACCAGTGCATTAACAGCATGCACTCTGTTAAAGTGTCGAATGTGTCTGGTCCCCTACAAGTGATGTACTACTGCTGTATATGTGTTGACCGGGTTATTGTCATAGGACAGACCACTGTGCTATACCAGGGGTCACTGTCGTATAATTTTCTATAAATTAACTAACTAAATAACTATGGTACTATTTTTACTGAGTCAAGTAAAATGTTTTAGTGATCGCAGACCAAAAGGTCTTTTCACTCAGGGGCTTCTGACTAAATTTAACATCTATTGTTCTAAAAAACCTTTGAAGCTTGCTCGGAGGTGTCTATGAAGCCAGGTCCTATTGTTTGTCACAGAAACATGTGTTTGCATAGTCCTTTGACCAAAAGGGGAGAGGTTTTAGAAATTAACAGTTGGTCACCCTTTGGTACTGATAGAAATCCACAGTTAAAACTCAATGATTATATAATAATCTAAGACTCTAACTATTTGTAGTGAGTTTAAAGTCTCCTGTAAAAGGTATGATAAAAAACATAGGGTTTCGACATGTTGGTGCTTAGTCTTAATCACTGTTTCACACGGTTCTTAATTCATTTCCTTTAGTGTTCAGTTTTTACTTTATAGGTCCGTAACAATTCCTAACTACAAGTGTTTCCATTTTTATATACTGTTAAGGTATGATTAACCATGTTCATAAGTTGTTTAAAGGTTACGTTTAAGTTTTGTTAAGTTTCATTATAACTAGTTACTATCTCTGGGTTACTTTAGTAACCTCAGTTTATCAAGCGAATCGAGCGAGAGAATCGCCTAAGGGTGGCGCCATTTCCATGGTGCCAACACAGAATAAATCCATATACTCACGAAACAATACTGATTGGGTCGTGCAGCTGTCTATCACTGCTGTAGCTGCAGGCTCCGCCCAGAGCCTATAAAGCAGCGCACAGCCGGAAAGACGTCATTCCTATCAACCAGTTCTTTTTTCTGTGCTCTTTCTAAGCAAGAAGGGTAGTAAGGGCGATTCTCTCGCTCGATTCGCTTGATAAACTGAGGTTACTAAAGTAACCCAGAGTTTATCTAAGCTCATCTCGCTCAAGAATCGCCTAAGGGTGTACATAAACCCCCCGTATCACTACCACCAGTTGAAAAGGAGGCCCGACCCGGGACCCCTCCCCCAGCAGTTCCCTGCCCGTGGGGAGAAGGAAAGGCAAGGAGGCTATCTGGACCACAGGCCCAGTAGACAAGAACCTATCTAAGGAGCTAGCCAGTGAAAACTGTCTAAGCACTCAGACGCGGGCTGATGGTTCCCCATCTTATATGCCCTAGGCTCTATCTCCTGAAGTGCGCGTGTGTGACCGTTGTTCCCAACTGTCCCATCACCTAGCGGCAGCTCCCAGAACGGCGTGAGCAATTCCAAAAGATGCCACGTCCAAGTTATAGTACGTGGCGAAAGTCGAAGGGGGCGACCAACTCGCCGCCGTACACACATCCTGAAGTGAGGCTCCCTTCGCAAGGGCCCAGGATGCAGCCATGCCCCTCGTAGAGTGAGCCCGCAAACCCTCCGGGGGTTGTGCTCCTCTTTCGGCATAAGTCAACTGTATGGCTTCCACAACCCATTGTGAAAGTCTCACCTTGGTTATGGGAGTCCCTCTTCTCTGAGGGTCCCATGCAACAAACAACTGACTGCCCTTCCTAAAGGCAGCAGTCCTGTTCACATACAGTTCCAGTGCCCCGACAGGACAGAGACTGTTCAGTCTCTCGTCCTCCGCCGATGCGAACGAGGGCGGGTGGAAAGCTGCCAAATCTACCGGAGCACATCCGGAAGGAAAATTCTTCGGCATGAACGACAGGTTCGGCCTGAGCGAAACCCTGTTATCGTTCCCACTGAACCTCATGCAGCTTGAGCTCACTGAGAGCGCATGCATGTCACTAGATCGCTTCGCTGTAGCCAAGGCGACCAGCAGGGCGGTCTCTAGTGAGAGAAATTTCAAACCCACTGTGTCCAGTGGTTCGAAGGGGGCTCTTGACAGAGCGTGTAGCACCAAAGCCAGGTCCCAGGACGGAACTAAGGATCTAGATACCGGCCGAGCACGCTTGACACCCCTCATGAACTGACGAATCAATAAGTTCTCACTTATTGGTCTGTTGTCCATACCCACATGGTAGGCCGAACGACCGCCAGGTTGAGTTTGACCGAGAAGTTCCCCAAGTTTCTATCCAACAATTCCTGCAGGAAGGTTAGGATAAGAACCACCGAGGCTTGAAAAGGAACCGCCTGTTCCGGCCTCGCAGCACACCAGCGCACAAACACGTTCCAAGCCGTGTTGTACCGCTGTCTAGTTGAAGGGGCCCTGGCTCCCAAAATCGTCTCAATGACTCTAGGGGGCAAGCCTGTGGCTACTAGGGTCGACCCTTCACCGGCCATACGCAGAGATCTAGGTCCTGCGGGCGCGGGTGGAATATCTCGTGACCCGCCTGGGTAAGCAGATCCCTCCATAGATGGAGCTGCCAGGGCCGGTCGTAGAGGAGGGGACAGATGTCCTGCCTCCAGGAAACTCGGGCTGGCGCCACTAGGAGCACGCTCGAGCCCTGAACCCTCACCCTGGCTAAGGTGAAGGGAATCAACTCCAGTGGAGGAAAAGCATAGAGTAGGCCCTGAGGCCACCGATGTGCCATCGCGTCCAGTCCCAACGTCAGTGAGCCTGTCAGGGAGAAGAAGAGTGGACACTTCTCGTTCCCGCCTGCAGCGAACAGGTCTGCGACCGGTGTCCCGAACCTGTCCCAGATCTGTTCCACTACACCCGGGTGTAGGGACCAGTTGCTGTAGCGGAGGAGACCTCTGGACAACGTCCAAAGTCACGGGACGTGGCAGGCTGTCAGTGACAGAAGACATCTGTCGCACCAAGTCAAAAGCCTGTATGCCAATGTGTGCAGGCGTAAGGACCTCAGTCCACCCTGCCTGTTGATGTAGCACATCGTTGTCGTGTTGTCGGTACGGACGAGGACATGACAGCCCCGTATGAGCGGCTCGAACGCTTGCAGCGCGAGGAAGACCGCTAGGAGTTCCAGATAATTGATGTGGGCGGACCTCAAGGTTCCATCCCATATCCCTCTGGCTGACCTGCCTTCGTGGGTGGCCCCCCACCCACTCAGACTCGCGTCCGCAGTGACGACCTTCCTGGTCAACAGTAGACCAAGGGGGACTCCCTCCGTCAGGATCCGTCTGTCCGACCACCATCTCAGGGCGAGCGTGCATTCCCCGGGGATTGTCACTCGCCGCGAGAGGAATCTGGTGGGCACCCGTAGAGACCTCAACCAGCGCTGAAAGGGTCTCATGTGGAGTCTGCCCAACCGCACCGGGGAGATGGCCGATGCCATCAGTCCCGCCATACGTAGGCAGATCCTGAGTGGCAGTCTGTGTCCTCTCTGGAACAGGGCCACGCACTTCAGGAAGGCGTCGATCCTCTCCGGGCTCAACCGAGCCGTGAAGGAGACTGAATCCAGTGCTATGCCTATGAAGTTGATCGACTGGGCGGGCACCATAACACTCTTCTCGTGATTTATGGTGAACCCTAGGGAGGACATATGGGACACCACCCGAGTGGTGTTCCACAGTGCCTCCTGTGGCGAGCACGCACTCAGAAGCCAGTCGTCGATGTAGCTTGCTACACGTAGACCTCCTCGCCGCAGAGGGGCCAGAGCCGTCTCGGTGCATTTGACGAACACCCTGGGGCTCAGGGACATCCCAGAGGGGAGAATCGTGTACTCGTACACCTTCCCCTTGAAACCGAACCTCAGGAACTTCCTGTGAGGTGGGTAGATGGGGATGTGAAAGTAGGCGTCTTTCAGGTCTATAGATGTGAACCAGTCGTTCAGGCGTATAGAGCGCACAAGAGACTTGGCTGTCAGCATCTTGAAGCGGAAGGACTTGAGGTACCGATTGAGAGCTCGTAGGTCCATGATTGGACGTAGCCCCCCCCCCCCCCTTCTTCTTGACCAGGAAGTAGCGTGAGTAAAACCCGCTGCGACTCTGGCTCAGGGGTACCTCTCTGACAGCCTTCTTCTCCAGCAGAGAGTCGATCTCCTGCTGGAGAACCTGACCCGCCTCGCCGCGTGCATCGGAGTAGAGGACTTCTCCGAATGCAGGGGGTCTCATAGCGAACTGGAGCCTGTAACCTCTCGCTATGGTGCGGAGAAACCCAAGGAGACGCTCCGCACAGTTCCCACTGTGTCAGGCGACGCGCAAGGGGGTTCTCCATCGCCAGGGGAGCGCGTCGTCGCGCAGGGCTGGCGCCCCCTGGTGGACCAGAGAAAAATTTGGCATGACCCGTCCTGCCAGTGGCGTTTAGGCCCGCCACAAGGCCAAGGTCCCGCCCCACTGTGTCGGAGAGCCCGGGGGCTACCCCTGGCAGTGGGTTCATGTCCCCCCGATGTTGTTGTCGTTGTTTGTTTTAATGGCGTGAAGGCCTTCATTACAGGAAATAAAACAGGTACAACATTGGAAACAACAACATGTCGATGATCGGCCACACCCGTGGTGATGCTCCGCATCGTGAGCCCCCGCCTCTTCCTGGGCGGTCTGAGTGTGAGAAGAATACTCAAATCCAGGCTCAGGGGGGAGGGGAGACGTCTGGTCTCGTCTCCCCTGGGACTGGGACGGTGTCATTTGCTCTGTGGCTCCCCACGGCCTCTGCCCTGGCCTCGTCTGGGGCCATGGGGCGGGCGGCCGTGGCCACGCCCAGCCGGGCGTCTGTCACGGTTGGGGGTGCCGGCCGAGGCACCGGACGGTGCCAGCTGGCCTCCTGCCCTCTCCTGGTGGGGCTTGGAGCCAGGGCGGCCACCCCTACCACCGCTGGTGTGTCGGGGTTGGCGTGCGGAGGGAGCTCTTGGAGGAGCTCGCTGTCCGTCGTCCACCTTGAAAAGCAGCCTATCTAGAATGCTAAGCATGCTAGGGTGGCATCGGCCATCCAACGAGGTTGCTACTCCCGACCTCAAAAAAGTTAGCTAAATAGCTAAACAACCCTAGCTTCACAATGTACATACCTGTAATGTTGAGGGAAGCAGTCGGTAGTCGAGGGTCGCTGGGGAACCATGTCGAGTGAGACTCGTGCCTTCGGCCGCTGCGTGAAGTAGTAGCAGCGGTAGTTGTCGGTGGAGGCCTAGGACTGCATCCGACATCTCGTTGTCGCAACTACCCGGCTCGGGGGAGCCTCGTTGGTGGGCCGACGAGATCCCGCTGGAGGGAGAGCAGCACCCAGAGCCAGCCGGCGAGGCCTGGCTGATGTCTTGGGTCTGGCTCCACAGGCCTGTTTACCAGTGTGGTGAAGAGCGTGTGGAGCTTGTTGCTGGCGGTCCGAGCCGCCTTCCTGGCAGGGGAGGAGCCCAGGAAGGACTCGTCATGGTGTCTCTGAGACGCGTCAAGGTTGAGGGGTCTGGAGAGAGAGGACGAGGTGGTGGGCCTAGGCCTCGAAGTTTGGGGCTGGTCGGGACAGCCTGGCTCGGAGGTGTCGACCAGGGACCTGTCTTGGTGACTCTTGACGCGTGAGATGCGTCAGCTTTTCTCCCCGTCCGCGAAGCAGAAGCAGCAGGGGTAGAGACCAGAGGTCTCGAGAGCCTGGCGAGCATGCTCTAGACCCAGGCAAACCATGCAGCGAGAGTGACTGTCCTCAGGGGACAGCAGGTTGCTGCAGTTGCATGAGAAATTCCCGGTGGCGTTCCTCCTCGGGAACCCGGGAGGGCTGTTGTCACCCCTGCTGAAGGTCCTCCTGGGTCTGGTTGTGCTGTGTAGCGTCACCGCCAGTAGCCATGTTGCCTAGTGTAGTTTTCCAACTGTCCACTGAGGTGTAATAAGGCTAGAAAACTAACCAGGGTCTTCCGACACAGGGAAGAGTCTTGTAGGTCAAGCACAGTTGTAGCTTAAAGAAGGAACCAGCAGTTCAAGACATTGTAGAAGCACTTCTCCTTTAAGTTATAATATAAAAATTATAAAAAAAAAGGAAAAGTGGTGGTGGAGTAGAAGAGTAGGACTCGTGGTGCTCCACTGAAAATCAGCTGTCTAAACAGAGACGACCACGTTGTGAAACTGTGGTGGCCAGAGAAGCTGTTTAGTTGCGTGAAAGAAAAGGCGCCGGACTACGGGAAGGCCGCAAAGCCTGGGGCTCGCGTAGCGCGGCCGTCGGGCTGGTGCTGTTTAGGTCTGACGACACAGAGCGATGCGGCGGTTCGTTGGGTAGTGCGGGTTGTGTAGAGCAGGCCTGTGGCCTTCGATAGCAAAAAACAACCGTGCCAAAGAGAAGCTAGAGAAGCTGTAGTTAACGCCTGACGGCTGGAAACTAGCTAGTGTCTAGCGGAGCTAAAAGGCTATAGCTGCATTAGCGGGAGCTAGCTAACCTAGGAAGGCTAGCGAAGCTGCGGCTGGATAGCAAGCTAGCGTCGTAACCCGGCTACGGTGGTTGCTTGTTGTTGGTGGCGCTAAAATCAACGCCTAGCGGCCGAGGATTAGCTAGAAACACCGGTAGCAAGCGAAACAGCGTTGCAGCTTGCTGCTTATGCGGGTTGTCTGTTGCCAGGGTTCTGTTACAGTTGCGACTGAAACATACCCACTGAGGGTCCTCCTGGGTCTGGTTGTGTTGTGTAGCGTCACCGCCGGTAGCCATGTTGCCTAGTTTAGTTTTCCAACTGTCCACTGAGGTGTAGTAAAGGCTAGAAAACTAACCAGGGTCTTCCGACACACGGAGAGAGTTTTGTAGGCCAAGCGCAGTGTTCTCCAGAAGTCTGGAGAAAAAGTAGCTAGAAGTCGCTAGAATACAGCTACAAAGTCGCTAGGTGTAGCCAGATGACGTTAGAAGTCACTATAAACAGCTACAGAAACACACACCAAGAGCCAGGGGTAGTCAACAGTAGCTAGAAGCAACAGGAGTAGCTGATAGCAGCTAGAGGAGGCTAGAAGTAGCCAGAGGGCAGCTAGATAGTAGCTAGCTAGTAGCTAGGGTCTTTCGACGCGGAGCAACGTGCGTCGCCGATCTAGCGCTAGGCCTTGCGGCCGTGTGGGAGCCTGTGATAGTCGTGGAACGGGCTTCCGAGCCGACGGGGTCTTGCGACACAACGTGGCGGGAAAGAGCTTCCCGAGCCGACGGAGTCTTGCGACACAGCGTAGCGGGAAAGAACGTGGGTCAGCGCGGGCCGAGGGAGTCTGTGAAAACTGCGTTTTAGCTAGTAGGGTCCCTCAAAGTTTCCAACGATAGTGTAGAGAAAACAGGGGAGAAAACAGAGCTAACTGGGGTTGCAAAGCGGAGGTTTATCAACTCACCGTTAGCAGAGCAGTGCAGGTTGACTTCCGCGGGTCGCCGGGCTGAGCTTCTTTCCGACGAGCGGCTGTGTCTTGTCTAACGTGAGGTCCCCCGACACTGGTTAGGCTGAGCCAAAGCTAAGCTAGCGTTTGTCAACAGCTAGGCTAAAGCTAAGCTAGTGTTAGCCAAAGCTAACGGGGCTATGTCCGAGAGGCTTCACAGCACTAACAGAAAAAAGCCCCTTTTTTTCTTTGTTTCTGAAACTTACTGCGTTTCGTTCTCGTGAGTGTAAGACCACCGGGTTTCCACCGCGAATTCCAGGGTACAAGTGAAGCACTCGTCCAGGGGGAATAATAGTCTCAACGGAGTTATGGAAGTGGTAGTCTTAGAAATACATCTGTGTTAGCGCAGAAAAAAGCAGGAATGACGTCTTTACGGCTGTGCGCTGCTTTATAGGCTCTGGGCGGAGCCTGCAGCTACAGCAGTGATAGACAGCTGCACGACCCAATCAGTATTGTTTCGTGAGTATATGGATTTATTCTGTGTTGGCACCATGGAAATGGCGCCACCCTTAGGCGATTCTTGAGCGAGATGAGCTTAGATAAACTAGGGGTTATCATCTAAAGCAGTTGAAACGGAACAGCCCTCTTCTCCTAGGTCCCGCCTCTCTCTCCAACCGCCGCCGGAAAGAGTTTTATCATTAGTAAAGAGTCAGGAAACGCCTGCCGTATGTCCGGGAGAGGAGGGACCTATATAGTTACAATATAAGGCTAGTCTGGAGGGCTGATCGGGGGTCCTGGGTCCGGTTAAAACTCATCATTCGGCTAGAGTTGTACTGTGTGTTGCGTAAATCCAGAGAAACCACGGAGAATTTCCTTTGTTCTCATCGTTTTGCCTTGACTGTTGGACGGCTTTTGGATACAAAAATAAAGCTTTTCTTCAACCTCATCACATCATATCCTGTTTCCTCTGTTGTCCACCGCCGTACACTGGAAAAGTTACCGCATCACCATGACACAGCCCATGACAAAACCTATACCTTCAGGCCTGAAACAACAGAGCTGAGGGTGATGATAGTCAGCTCCACATATGGAGATCCATGTGTTGTACCAACTTGGTTCATTTGCAAGTCTGAGTCATGTCGTGGCAACCACAGTGGTTGGACTGATAACCATATATGGAGATCTAAGGGTCTCCATGATGTCACGTGATGTCACGAGGCACGACCATATATTTTCATAGTAAACGCGACCTACCGTCGCAATATTACAAATAATATTAGTGTAGGGCCAATATGCCTTTCTTTCTTACATCACCAGATATATACGGTTTAGCAACGGGCTCACACTTTGTGACATGGGCGTCTTGTTGTTTACTCACTTGTAGTTTGTCGATGGTGATTGATGACTGCAACAGGTTGATGTTATGGTAGGAGTTTGTGTTGTGAGTGCAATGGTTTCAAAATAAACGGGGCAAACAAAACAAGAACAGGCTCCAGACATAAACTAAATAAAGGTCTCAAAAAACAGACGAGCGCAGCGTTCCATAAACAAATAATAAAGTAGGCTACTTTTCTTTCTTTCTTTCTTTCCTTTCTTTTCTTTTAACTGCGCTGTTTGCGTTGCGTGCGAGCTGTTGAAATCTGTAACTCTACTGGCGTCTTTCCACCTACAGCTGTGGGCCTGTGGCTTAATTAAAGGGAACCATGGTGCCATTTCTCAAGGCAACCAGTGGGGGCGCCATTTGGTCACGAATATGTCAAATCAAATAAGATGGCTCCTACATAACCGGCCCCTATTGTTATGGGCATGCTCTAATAACAATATAAAATCAAAATAAACTGGAGCCATACCAAAAGGTTCAAAATCAAAATAAATACTTGTGAGGGGGGAAACAGGCATGGTGTTATGTGCCTGCCTAAATCTTGGTGCTTCTTCAATTTGACTTCGGCACCAGCAGGCAAATCTTGCTGATGGGCCTGTCGAGCACGCTGGTTTTCGTCTGAAGACGTACACTTCTCACAAGTCCTCTTGAGTCTGGCATTGTTTCCAGGACTCTAGCCAGCATCCAGGATCCTCTTGGTGCATTTGTGTCAGCTATGATCACAATGTCTCCCTCTTCAAAGTTCCTGCGGATGCGGTTCCATTTTTGACGTACATTCATAATAGGTAGGTATTCTTTTATCCATCTTGTCCAAAATAGATCCGACAGGTATTGCACTTGCCTCCAACGGCGCTTTGCATATACATCCTCGGCCTGGAACACTCCTGGTGGAAGGATCGGCTGTTTCTTAAGAGTCAACAGATGATTCGGTGTTAGTGCTTCCAGGTCATTGGGGTCATTCGAGACTGTTGTGAGTGGGCGGCTGTTAAGTATGGCTTCCACTTCACACATGACTGTATGGAGACTTTCATCATTCAAAGTTTGCTGTTTGGTGACTGATAGCAAGGTCTTTTTAAGCAAACGTATAATCCTTTCCCATACACCACCATGATGGGCGCCGGCGGGTGGATTAAAGGTCCATTTGACTCCTTTCTGTTGTAGAGATCTTTCTATTTTGTTCAAGTTCCATGTCTTCAAAGATTCCTTTAGCTCCTTTTCAGTGGATATGAAATTGGTCCCATTATCTGAACGAATTTCAGTCACTTGGCCTCTTCGAGCAATAAAACGCCTGAGTGCATTTATGCACGAGTCTGTATCTAAAGAATGGGCCACCTCAAGATGTACTGCTCTACTGATTAAACATGTGAAAATGACTCCATATCTTTTGACTGTGGCACGGCCTCTTTTGATTTCAATGGGTCCGAAATAATCTACTCCTACTTGTGTGAAAGGTGGTAGGTCAGGTGTTATCCTATCTCTTGGCAGGTCTGCCATCTTCTGTTCTCCAACAGATGCATTGAGACGTCTACAGGTCACACATTCAGAGATAATCTTTCTTGACAATGAATTGGCACATGGAATCCAATACTTTTGTCTCAGTAGGGAGAGCATGTGGTTTCTCCCACTGTGTCCTACTTGCTGATGGATCTTTCGAAGAATGAGTTTAGACAAATGGTGGTCTTTTGGGAGGATGGCAGGGTGCTTTGCAGTTTCCGGCATGGCTGATCTGCTTAATCTCCCGCCCACTCTTAATACCCTTTGGTCAAGTTTGGGATCAAGCTTGTAGATTGAACTGTCTTTTCGCACGTTCAAACTTCCTTTCTGTAGCGTTTCGATTTCCTCTTGAAATCCTTGCCTTTGACAGAATTGTACAACAGCTGTCTCTGCCTTGTCCAGTTCATTCAGTGACAGGTTGTGTACTCTTAGAGTGTTTTTGAATCTTTTCATTTCTACTTGAATCAATTGTCTTTGCTTGTCTGGGTTTGAGTCTTGAATTTGCATTAGGTCTTTTCTTTTTCTACTCAGCTGCAAAAGGTGAGTTCTTAATTTCAGCATCCATGCTACAGCTCTTTTCAATCTGTCGAAACTTGAGTAGTGATGTATCAGAGTGCTAGTAGCATCTGGATCTGTCGTCTGGATGGTATTGACTGTAACCTTCTCTTTTTTGATTTCAGGATCGTCGGCTGGTATGGAGGTGAGATCAGCAGGTAAGTTAGGCCACGTCTCTTCCTTTTCCTGTAGGAAGTCTGGTCCCTTCTTCCAACTTTCACACTTTAAAAATGCCTCAGCTGTGAGACCTCGGGACACATGGTCTGCAGGGTTGATCTTGGTGCTTAAGTATCTCCACTGCTCAATAGAAGAGTGTTCTCTTATAATGCCGACTCTGTTGGCCACGAAAGTCTGAAACCTCTTTGTATCGTTTCTGATATATTTCAAGACTGCTGTACTGTCTGTCCAAAACACAGCCTTTCTGAGTGGAAGGTGTAATTCGGTCTGCAGCATCCTGTTCACTTTCACTGCAAGTACTGCAGCTGTGAGTTCCATTCTTGGTATTGTGACTTGTTTCAAGGGGGCAACTCTTGCCTTTGCCATGATCAAAGAGATGTTAATTTGGTTTTGAGCATTGGTCATTTTCAGGTAGGTGACAGTACCGTATCCTGTCTCACTTGCATCACAGAAGTGATGAAGTTGGGCTGACTTGATCTTGCCAAATTCTTCAGATCTAATACATCTTGGAATGTTGAAGTTCTCCATCTGCTTTAGTCCAGTGAGCCATCTATGCCATGTGAGACCAAAGGCATCTGGAATCCTGTCATCCCATCCATAATTCAGTTGGCATAACTGCTGCAAGATGTGCTTAGCAGTGAATGTGAACGGAGCCAAGAACCCCAGTGGGTCGTACACTGAACTTACAGTGGAAAGAATCCCTCTTCTTGTGTAGGGTTGATTTTTCAAGTTCACTTGAATCCTGAACGTATCCTCCTCCACATTCCACTGCACTCCAAGGGCCCGTTCGACCGGTAGGTTCTTTTGATCCAAGTCAATGTCTTTTACCTCTGTGGCTCGCTCTTCTTCTGGAATAGAGGCCAGCACAGTGCGGCTGTTGCTTACCCATTTGGTTAGGCGGAAACCTCCTTGAGCACACATGGTTCTCAGTTCTTTAGATAGTTCTATGCCATCCTTCTTATTTGGCATAGCCTTCAGACAGTCATCGACATAAAAGTTATCTTTGACAGTATTAACTGCCTCTGCTGAGAACTTGTCTTTATTATCTTCAGCAGTCCTTCTTACGGCATAACTAGCAACACTGGATGAGGATGTTGCACCAAATAAATGCACTGTCATTCTGTACTCTACTAGGCTTTGACTGAAGTCACCATTCGGCCACCATAGGAATCTCAGGAAGTCTTTGTCAGATGGTGTGACTTTCACTTGATGAAACATGCCTTCTACATCTGCCATCATTGCTACTGGCTCTTGTCTAAAGCGGATTAAGACACCCAGCAGTGTGTTGGTTAGATTTGGGCCTTGAATAAGCTCATCGTTTAATGATGTACCTTGGAATGACGCAGAACAATCAAAGACTACACGAAGTTTGTGCTTCTTTGGGTGGCGTACACCATGGTGAGGCAAGTACCATGTTCTTCCTTCCTCAGGTTTTAACTGTCTTTGAGGTACAGCTTCAGCGTGTCCCTTTTGAATGACACTTTGAAGAAAGTCAGTGTATTCTTTGTGGAATTCAGGATCTTTCTTGAACTTCCTCTTTAGCGACATGACACGCTGCTCTGCCAGATGGCGGTTGTTGGGCATTGCAACATCTTTCTGTTTGAAGGGAAGGTTTATTTGGTAATGACCATCTTTCATTTGAGTGGAGTCAGACATGATTTGCATGAATCTTTTATCTTCTATAGACATTTCTGCCTTCTCTTCGTAACCCTTTTCTGGAAAATCATAATTGAACTGTTGGATCATGAGGTCATTCAAATTTATTATAGATATGCGGTTACTGAAAATATGGGTTGGCTGCTTACAGCTCATTGTGGGTTCGTTTAGTAGCCCATTAACCACCCATCCAAGTCTTGTCTTTACTGCATAGGGCCCATTACCCTTACTATTAATTACTGCCCAAGGTTCCATAAACTTAGCTGCATCATTACCAATCAGCAGTCCAATATCTGCATCAATATATGGTAACTTGACCTCTTTTAGGTAGTCCCATTCTTGCACATCAACCTGAGTGGGAATTTGCTTGTTGGTTACAGGAATTTCTTTTTGAGTGTAAAGTGGTGGCAGTTTTAGGAAATCTTTTCCTTCAAGACTTGACAGTTCCAGTCCATTGATTCTGTTGATATTTATGACCTTTTCTTGTCCTAGGGTTCGAAGTAGGATTCGAGTTGGTGTTGCTTTGGCATTCAGTTGCTTCCTTAAAGCGTCTGTACAAAAGGTTCCAGTGCTTCCTGGATCAAGGAAAGCATACGTTTTGAGAATTTGGTTGGAATTAGTTAATTTAACTTGCACAGGGACAATTGATAATTTTTGCTGGTCACCGGCCCCGGTATGGATGGGCCTTTCCATGGTGACTAATGCACTGCTTACTGACATGCTATCAGTGGTTGGACTTGCTTGACCTTTAACTGAGTCTTTCTTAAATTCAATGTGCAACACAGAAGGATGCTTTTTTGTGCAAATTTTACAAGTTAGTCTTTTAGTACAAGATTTACTCAAGTGGCCTTGAGTTACACATCCGAAACATAGGCCATTGGCTTTAAAGAATTCAACCTTATCTTTGTGCATCTTTTTATCAAAATCTTTGCACAGATCTGTGCTGTGATTGCCTTTACAAAAGAAACACGATTTCTGTGAGGTGGATGTAGAGTTGTTTGACTGAGACTTAGGTTCTTGTGATTCTGTTACTGTGGCAAAACTGCTTTTATAACTGCTTTTAGGGTGTGATGAAACGGGAATGGATTTCAAGTTTGGTTTCTTGTCTTTCTGTTTTGTATCTTGGATTTCTCCAAAGAGAGGGTCTACAGCAATGTTTGCTTGTCTTTCAATGAAGTTGACGAGTTGTGGAAACTTGGCTCTTCTGTGTGTGCGTTCATGATAATCATATGCCACGGTTCTCCACCTCTCTCTGTGCCTGAATGGTAGCTTTGATAAGACTGATTTCAGGTGTGTTGGATTGTTCATGTCTTGTAGAATTTCGTTATTGCTCATAGCATTACAGCATGTTCTCAAGAAGAGTGAGAATTTGTGTAGGGCTTTGCTATCTTCTGAACGGATTACATCCCAATTCAGAATCTTTTCCTGGTAGGCAGAAGCAATAAGCACCTCATTCCCAAAGTGTTTGCGTAGCAGACGTTTTGCTTTTACATAGCCTCTTTGGGAATCCATGTGGAGGCAGCTCCTCACAATTGCCTTTGGTTGCCCATCGGTGAACTGTTCTAGGAAGAGAAGTCTATCTCTGTCATTGCTTGTCTTGCTTTCTATACAGTGTTCAAACGTTCTAATGAAAGAAATGTAGCTTAAGGGGTCACCTCTAAAGACAGGAATTTCTCTAGATGGCAAGAGTGAGAACCTCTGTTCTTGAACTAACATTTCAGTGATTTCATTTTGTTTTCTCATAATTTCTATCATGCCTACACCTGCTTGTACATTAACCCGAGCACCATCTTGCAAGCCAATGTTTGGGTTAGGCTGCGGGGGTTGTTGGTGAGAAACAGGCAAGCGTGACCGTGAACGCTGCTGAGACATTTGTCTCTGTGGCTGCCGTGATTGGCTACTAGGGGCATGCTGAGACCTTTGTCTCCGTGGTGGATGTGAAGTAGCTCCTTGCTCTTCATCATAGTCATCAATGTCATCATCATCATCATCATCGTCATCTTCACCATCACCATCATCCTCATCATCATCATCATCATCTTCCTCTTCATCATCCAATCTATAATAATTATCAACCTTCTGGCTGTCTACTGGTAAAGATTGCATTGAGGCAAAATATTCATTGATGTGGATTAATGGGTTAATTAAGTTAGTGTCTACATGTTTACCGATATTTAATGCTTTCAATTTGGCATCAGCGGCTGCGAGTTCAACTTCCAATTCAAAGGCTTCTCTTTTGGCTTTGAGCTGTGCCTCCTGTAATTCAAATGCTCGTCTTTGCTTAAGAGCAGCAGCACGTGCAACTAGAGCTGCCCTTTCAGCCTCTGCCTCCCTCAATACAGAGGAGCTTGTAGCTGTTTTCTTTCTGCTTATCATGCCAATTGAAACATTATCGATTGATTTTGACAGTGATTTCACACTAATTGCTTGTGTCACTTGAAGTTGAACATCCGGTGACACTTCTGGTGGGACTTGTGCCATAACAGCAGGGGCATTATTCATCCATGAGATAACTTTGTCATGAAATTGACATATGCTTTGAAGTTTAGGCTTATACCACTGCTCATGATCCTCTAAGGCCTCTTCTTCTAATAATAAATGCTGTACAGAATTGTGAAGTGATTTGAAATCGTTTGTTTTAGTACTAAATTCATCGTACTCTTGTTTAACTAATGCAAGATTTTTGAAATCAACCATGAGTGCTTGTAACACATTTTGTTTATTTGTGAGCTGTCCAAGTTTATTTTTTCGTGCATTGCATTGTTTTGCATAATTAGCTTCAAGTGCCTTTGGTGTAGGCTTCACTTGCCTTTTACCCTCAATTGCTGGTGCACTTTTATCAGCAGCATGAACAACATCTTCATGCGCTGTCTCTCTTTCACACTGGAGTAATTTCTCCGCTCCATTTACAGACATCAAAACGTGACGTGACGTCCGTATTTAGAATACAACAGCAGCGCTTATTTTCCAGATCCAAACTTATAGTCCGTATTTAGAATACAACAGCAGCGCTTATTTCATTAGCTTCAATAGCGTGACACATCCATTATCGTTAGATCCTCCCAATCGATCCAATTTCATACTTGTGTCCGTATCAGAGTAGATTTCAACTTGATTGTAGGGCCAATATGCCTTTCTTTCTTACATCACCAGATATATACGGTTTAGCAACGGGCTCACACTTTGTGACATGGGCGTCTTGTTGTTTACTCACTTGTAGTTTGTCGATGGTGATTGATGACTGCAACAGGTTGATGTTATGGTAGGAGTTTGTGTTGTGAGTGCAATGGTTTCAAAATAAACGGGGCAAACAAAACAAGAACAGGCTCCAGACATAAACTAAATAAAGGTCTCAAAAAACAGACGAGCGCAGCGTTCCATAAACAAATAATAAAGTAGGCTACTTTTCTTTCTTTCTTTCTTTCCTTTCTTTTCTTTTAACTGCGCTGTTTGCGTTGCGTGCGAGCTGTTGAAATCTGTAACTCTACTGGCGTCTTTCCACCTACAGCTGTGGGCCTGTGGCTTAATTAAAGGGAACCATGGTGCCATTTCTCAAGGCAACCAGTGGGGGCGCCATTTGGTCACGAATATGTCAAATCAAATAAGATGGCTCCTACAATTAGATTGCATTTTTATAGCGCTTTATACTCAAAGCGCTTTACAATGGTCCATTCATTCATACAGCCAGGTGAAGCCTACCTTCTCTACCTCCTGAGCCACAGCCGCCCAGCCAAATGGCTGGTTCTTGAGAAAGAAGAATGTGTTTGTTCCCACAAACAAACAGTATACATTTAGTTCAACTATAAGCAATCTCAACACATCACACAGCTTAACCATATTTTCTACATAGCATACTGTGAATTAAAACCCTCTGACAATTTTATATTTTAAATTATTACATTGTATTATATCATGTAACATCATAGTTTTTCTAAATACATTAACACTAATAATACATTAAAATATTTAATTAAGTGTGTAACATTATATTAATTGTACATCATCTTTTGAAAGGGCTTCATAAGGGTTGTACTATGTTTTAGACCCGTAAGGACTATGAAATCCTTCAAATCGAAAATACTGTAAAGATACAGTACTTGCATTTCATGCAATGAAAATAATAAAGTTATACAAAGATCTGTGGAAGAACAATGAATGTATTTTAATAACCATAAGAAACAGATTGATGAAAAGGTGAATATATACTCCATGTGAAATGCGTATGTGATCACTGATGGTTTTTGTATTGGAGTATGTCACTGTGGCTATACGGGGGGCACAGTGATACTCGCTATGACAAAAACCTCTGCTGAATTGTTTGCCAGACGGCTGGCATACAAACCTTAGCACTATAACCTCTGAGCCTCTTAAGAAATGTAACACATTGACAACTTAAAGTTAAGTTAAGTCTTAATTATGATACAGGGGACTATTGATGAATCTTATAATAATATAAACAACCGTTAACATATTATAAATATCCAGCTATTCAAAATTAAACCGTTCACCGACTAAATAAAGCTATCCTTCAATCCTCTTTAAGCTTATTTATGTACACTTCATTTATACTTATTCATGAATTTGGAACAAACGCTAAGTGTACTTACATCTTGAACTGGCAAAGTAAAAATACAATTTGGTTGGTGCTTGTGCAGAACAGTTCCTTGTTAATATTTATGTAACCGACAAATATAATCTTCAGAACAGGTGCTTCCTCTATATGAGGACATAATTAAACCTCAGCTCCAAATATGCTGTAAAAAAGGGGAGATCCGGGCAAAGTGAAAATACTTTATTTAAACCAACATGTTTCAACAATTAACCATAACAACATCTATAACAAATACTCAGAAGGACCATGGTCCGTAACATACCGGTATAACGGTTTTCATCAGGTCAGCCCTGGTGAAGAACGTTATAGGTCGAAACATGAGCATTTACAAGAGCATTTAAAACAAATGAGCATTTAAAATATACCTACAGTAACATAACCTACAAAACTATAACTTAACTAAACCTAACCCTAACCCCTATTGAAGGTACTTGTTTCAATGCATGGCACAAAAGGGGGAAATAACAACAAAATAAATAAACATATATGGGCTAAATTGTTATTTTAAACATCGGTATTGGCCAAGACCATATCGGTCACCCCTATACCATAATAAATGTGTACAGGTAGATAATACACTGGAGGGAAGAAATCTGCACTGTTCATCAGGGCGACTGTCATGACCTGGCTCTAGGCCATAACAAAAAGGAGGAAGACACGGCTTTTAAAAGTGCACAAACCAATATTTACTTACAATATAAACAACTTAATCATGTGGGGTGTGTTAATCAGTGAAATCAGTATAGTGTAGGTGAGACTGGTGAGTGGATGTGTGGTAAATGTAGTGTGGGGTGTTGACTGGTGCAAACCAACGGCTAAACTGAAAGTGTTGCTGCCAACAGGAAGAGAGAGAGAGAGGGTGAGTGTGGCAAACGCCCTGTCCTTATAGAGCACACTGGGAATACTGTTCAGGTGCTCCCAATATACTGATGGCACCCAATTCCCCAACCTGCAGGCCTTGTGGAGACAGATACAGTAGGCAGCACAGACCCTGGTAGGCCAAGCTACAGGGGGCTGTGACACCCTCCCCCTACAAAACAAGGACCCTTATAGGGACCGAGATGAACTAGAAGCCAAAAAGAAAACACTTATAACTCACAAATATTACCAACACAATAAACCAAATATAATACCAAGTCAACATTTTTAGAACCAAGTGTGACAAAAATATTTGCCTCAAATACCCTCTGGTCTAACCAATTCCATCCTAGCATACCAGGCCTTCCCCTCAGCAACCAAGATTAAACCTAGGATTCATGGAGCGTTTAAGAGGAGATGTACGTGGACCAAAAGCCAGATCAGACAGAAAAGACCAGTATATGAGACCAAACCCAGACCACATTGTCCAAAATGTAAGGCACCCTGCAGAGGGCATCCGCCACTACATTCTCAATCCCCAAGTTGATAGCTACAATGTCCAGTCAAATTTGAACACGGTCAACCTGAAAAGCCTGGGTGGCAGCTCCCCTCCCATTTAACCAGGACTGCGCATATGGAAAGCCCCACACCAAATCGATCCAGTGTTGCCCCAACCAACCTCCCTCACCAACCGACATATGGGAAAGGGGGAAACAGAACACTGTCTCCCAGCCATGCCGGCCTGGTGAGACAAATCTCATACAGTGAAGTCTGGACAGGGTAATATACAAAATCTACACCTCCCAGCTATCTACAGCCTGGCAGAAACAACACTCTGCCTCTCAGCCGCACCAGCCTGGTGAAGACCACTCCTGCCATTCACATATTCACTCACTGACCTAAAGCTTCCACACATGGAGCTCTCCAAGTCAGCGACAACAGCCCTACTTTAGGTACTGCCAATACTGGACCACACTGTAATGAATGCCATTCAAGGCTTTACCATATCTTGCCATATATAACAAAAAAAGAACCCAAATAAAATTCCCACAGTAACCAATTTTCTCTCTCTCTCTCTCTCTCTACAAATGTGTGTGCTGTAAGACAAGGCAAAGTGCTGACAGTGAGTCTACATGCCCAACCAAGTGAGCGTGTTCCCCCTAACTCAGCTACCTAGCCAATACTAAACTGACCCAACTTGCCCTGGTATTCAGTGGCCCTCCTGAGTGTCCCATCTTTTGTGGAACATACAGTAGTCTAAAAGAAAACAAAAAAATACAGTGAGACCCAAAAGGGGACCCACCGTTATGCCCAACAGGGAACACAACTCAACCAACAGCATATCAACACCCACCCTGAGCCTCACACCAAAAACCCTGTTTATCAAATCCTGATGACAAACAATACACTACATGTAAATTACAACCAAACTTTCAATATAACCAACATACTTAAACCAAACAAATCAGTAATCACTTTCTTACCGTGCACTTCCTCCAACCACTGTGACCAGCCTTAACAATCCAGGCTTCAAACCAAAACAGGAAATCACACTTTACCTGCTCAAAAAAATGTCACAGCTAGACCAAATCTAAAATAACCCAAGTTCAACTACGAGCCTCCAGTTTGTAATGACCTGGCTCTAGGCCATAACAAAAAAGGAGGAAGACACGGCTTTTAAAAGTGCACAAACCAATATTTATTTACAATATAAACAACTTAATCATGTGGGTGTGTTAATCAGTGAAATCAGTAGTGTAGGTGAGACTGGTGAGTGGATGTGGAGGGAATGTAGTGTGGGGTGACCGTGTTGAATGGTGCAAACTAACGGCTAAACTGAAAGTGTTGCTGCCAACAGGAAGAGAGAGAGAGGGTGAGTGTGGCAAACGCCCAGTCCTTATAGAGCACACTGGGAATACTGGCCAGGTGCTCCCAATGTACTGATTGGCACCCAATTCCCCAACCTGCAGGCCTTGTGAAGTTGTGGAGACAGATACCGTAGGCAGCACAGACCCTGGTAGGCCAAGCTACAGGGGGCTGTGACAGCGACAGAGTGGCATTCCAACGCACCGCCATTCCGACTACGTGGCTTCCGCGTGTGGTTAGGGTTAGTAATGGGGCGAATCGGAATGGCACTTCTGGTCTGATGCAGGTCAATGCAGAAGAACTACAATTTACATTGTACATTTCCAGACAGCTCTGTATAGGCTTCATTGCGGATAGGCGTGATGGTTGAATGATGATAGAAGGATCAAGTGTAATGATGCTTTACGGTTTGTACCTGCATGTTGTCCATAGCTGTTCAGCTATTTATCCATTTCAAAATCCAAGTTTAAAAGAATGGAGGCGTGTTACGATGTGGTGAGGACGGCTCTCAGCTCATTGTTGGAGGTGAGCTTCCCTCCATTAAGGGAATAGACGAAAAGCTGTGTGCAGCCATGGCAAAGCGAATTGCAAGGACACCTACCACCCCATTCACACTGCTTTTGGAGTTTTGGAAGCGACTTTATTTTTGTTGCACTGGAGATGTGCTGTGCACTGTGCAGTGGGTTGGAGTTGGCTGTAGTTTTTGCTATCAGTGCTACTGTCACAGCCCTCTGTAGCTTGGCCTACCAGCTAGGGTCTGTGCCGCCTACTCTATCTGTCTCCACAAGGCCTGCAGGTTGGGAAATTGAGGTGCCCCTGGCCAGTATTCTCAGTGTGCTCTATAAAGGACTTTCAAACTAGGAAGGGTATGGCCTGGTCAGCCTGCAATGACATGCATAAGATCTGGTCATCCCAGCTTAGTAAGATGTTAAAAGTAAGTAAATTACAAATTAAAGGCTCACCTAGAGGTGCTAACATTGCCTTTACTAACATCTAGTGTAACATGGTTTTATATATGGATGATTATATCATTTTGACATTGACCTTGATTGAGACCTTGACTTTGATCAAAATGTAACTATCTCGTACCAAGGTTCATGAAATTATGCCCATCCTTTCCCACTGGTTGGTCAGGCTTCGATCCCCATCCCAGTCATACCAAAGACTCTGAAGGATGTGACCAAGGCCAGTGCCTGCCTGCTTGGCATCAAGGGTTGGATTGGGGCAAGTCCCTGTGACATACAGCGTCATGTCCAGGGGGTGTACTTGTACATCAAGCAAGGAAACAGGAGATAGGCTCCTGCCTCTTGCCCAGGCTGCCCTTATGGGCCTCATGGCTCGGTAAGGCTTACTTCCTTGAGATATTAATAAATATTAACAAATACACACTTGTGTGTGATATGATAAGGAATAGATTAAATTGTAAAATATAAGTGTTTGTCATCCATAGTGATAAAACTGTAATTTCTTGAGGTTAATAGCCTATAGCCTATGTCTGACTGGCTTTCCTCAGCTCTTAGATTGTTTCTTGATTGTTTCTATCTGTTGATCAAAATGTACACATGGTCCAGGGTAAGCAAGATAGCTAGTTTACTTGACGAGTGTCGGCGAGAAAGTAGATTTTCTGAGGAAAGACAGAATTGACGATAGCAAGTCATTTTGCAGGCACTGCAAATGTAACATTTGTATTCACGTTGCAGAAACAGCATCATGCCGCTGCAGACAAAACATTTCAGCTGAACTGCTCTAAGCAAATTGTTGCCTGGGTGTGTCGTTCAATAGAAACTTTACCCACTGTGATGCATCAAAGTTTCATGCAAAAAGTGTGGGTTATAACAAGAATGTCAGAACGGGGCAGTTTGCTTTTCCTCAGTTTGATATTCACAGCCAACAGCCAAGCCATGTTTTGGGCTTTCTTAGCACAGGCAGAATTTCCATCATTGGCATGAATGATGTACGGTATGTTTCCTTTATTTGTTGTAATGTTTTGTTTGTGGACCACAATGGAAATAAGTCACTGACTTTAATTGTGTTTCATGATGTTTCTGCGAGTATCATGTACACGTGTGTTTTAAATCAAAGTAAATTATACTGAAGAATTAGCCAATAACATTTCACTACAGCTAATGGAAAACTCCATATCAGATTAAGGGAATGTAGACCTTATTGTTGTTGGGCATTGAGCTGATATAAGACACTCACTGAAAAAGGGGAAGTTCTTGTTAACTTTGGTGACCTAAAGAACATTTCTTTAAAACTCTGTATAACAGGAAATGGAAATCCCAAAGGAGATGGTTAATAAACAGTAGCCTATATATGGATATGTTTAGTCAGTGAAACATGAATGTTGTTTAAACAGGTCGGATTCAAACCAGGACACAAATCACCTTGATGGATATTTCAGAGTGAGCAAGTGAGCAAGTGACCCTGACAAATATCACAGCAATATCTGGTAAGTAATAATATCGTGACTTTGGTAAGAAAACTCTTACCATATTTTTCAAATTTCAACTTTTATAGCAGTATGTACATTTCCATTAATTGGTAGAACTAGATCGTTTTTGTAATAAACATCAACACTGTCCGTCAGTAGCATCGACATGTGAATGCCAATGGACTGATCTTTTTTGTATCGAGTGTTCATCAATCCAATCACTGTGATGACTTCTTTGACTACTGGGGTAAAGGCACCACTGTGACTGTTACATCAGGTAATAACAAACCCTTTGTTTCATACTCCAACGGAATTAACTTTATTTCTATTGTAATACTGTAATATTTTGGACCTGAATGGCATCTATCAAAAGCCATGTACATGTTCATTGCATTTGTGGATGCTAGTTTTTGAACAGGACGTACATCGAAATGTTACACTGTGGGATACAGTACTGACTACTGGGGAAAAGGCACAATGGTTACAGTTTCATCAGGTAAGTCAATTAAATAGTATCACAAAACATACAGTATGGATTGAAATACTGTGTCAATATGAGTTAATGACTGGCTTTTGTAGTATTGTAGTCATTTGTTTAAATGTATCAGGTAAGTGATTTATATCATAATAGCGAAGCTTAATGATTTTGGACAACATACAGTAACACATACAAGTTAAAAAGACATGTATAAACTGTTTATATTATTAATTGTACGTCTTATAGAGACAACAGGGTTATTGTATGCAATAGATGCCACTCTGTTACAATGTGAACTATGCTTTTAACTACTGGGGAAAAGGCACGATCGTCACTGTCTCCTCAGGTGAGAAATGTTTTTATTATTATTATTTGATTTATTACACAAAGATGTCACTCACATCATTAAGAGCAAATTTATTGAAGTTGTTCTGTTGTTGGTTTTTGAGAAAACCATGCACTAACTGATGTAGTCTGTAATCTGTCATGTAATCTATCAAAATCTATGGAAAATGTTGTTTTAGAGTCTTAATATATTTAAACAGAATCGGTAGGCCTATATGATATTTAATAGTATCAGACCAAATGGACAGGACAAAATGGAAGTTGATAAGAATGATGACTGGGCTTTTGACTACTGGGGAAAAGGCACACTGGTAACTGTATCCGCAGGTAAGTGATTCACACAGTTTTCAATCTGCATTATCTTAAAACTAAAGCAAGGTTATGATATACCAAGTTCATCTTAAAGTAGCTGATAATTTATCGTCATGTTAATTCATAAATGTATATGTAGAATCCTTGAGTGATGCCTATATCATAACCTTTGCAATTTAACCACTCAAGCCCTATACTTCAACTTTACAACAATCTAGGCAATCTTTAATATCACAATGCCTCACAAGCTTGTAGATCTGCTCATTTAAAAAAAAGAATCACCTATGGCATGCCCAAAATAGGGATAACATAGTGAAATTGATTATTTGGCTTTTAGAAAATTCTACTACGTATGTTAAATATGAAGACCGTAGCTTTTTGTACTAGTCAATGAGTATATTTGCGACTGCGCAACGGTGCTTTTGACTACTGGGGCAAGGGTACAATGGTTACTGTATCATCAGGTAAGAACAATTTTGATTTTTTTTAAAGGAATAACAAATTGAATGTGTCTACTGTAATTGGATGTTTTTTTTTCTTTATTGACAAACCAATAGGAGTTTAAGTTGCAATTCAAGAAGATCTATTCCAAACAGTATGCCAGACATCTCAAATATGTAGTTGCTCTCATGCTCTGCCAGTAATATTTGCAAGTAATTCATTCTGCACGTTTCATTTCCCTATAGGATATTTATTAATATCAACCGCAAATACAAATGAAAATTCTGCGTTCTGGAAAAGTGTAAAATCAACGTATTTCTATTTTTACTTATTTGTATTCTTTTGTATTTCCTCTCCCAGCTACAGCGACTGCCCCTACTGTATTTCCTCTGGTCCAGTGCGGTTCAGGAGTCGGTGACACTGTCACTCTCGGCTGCCTGGCCACCGGCTTCACACCTGCTGATCTGACCTTCAAGTGGACCGACGCCAGTGGGACCGTTCTGTCGGGCCTGCCTACCTCTGGTTTTGTTGAATACCCTGCTGTTCAGAAAGGCGACAAGTATATGAGAGTCAGTCAGATCCGAGTCAAACGAGAAGACTGGCAGAACAAAAATGTTTTCAAATGTGCTGCCAAAAATTCCGCGGGAAATGTGGAAGTGGCACTTGAAAGACCTGCAGGTAAGAAAAGAAAGTTAATCATTTGTTATTTATTTGAATAAATCTTCAAATTAATTATTAGTTTGGAATTCCTTGTAAACTCCTTCCTATGTAAACTGACAACAATCCTCAAAATGCAAAATACTTAAATATGTGTTGTGGTCTAAATCTGTTTAAACAACTGTAAGTATGACATGATATACTAAACTATGATCATTTCAAAGCTGCTTTAAAAATAACTAAGTGAAGAGTGTAATTAGCATAATACAGTAATAAAAAATAATAATAAAAACACACGCTTATACAATTTCTGTCCACAAAATGTATCTAGTTTAACAAAATAATTAATTGTAATATCATAATACAGTAATAAAAACAAAAAATAAAAACACACGCTTATACAATTTCTGTCCACAAAATGTATCTTTGTGCTTAGATCATGCATGTTATGTGTGGTCATATCATGTGTTAAATGTTCCGTAAAAAATACTAAATTGCTTTGTTGCCTGAGAAAGTAATAAATGTTGACAGCGAAATTGACTATTATTGCCTATGCAAATTGAACTGCTGGTTTGGTCATTTTTGGCGCTTGGCATGCACTGATGATACAGTATATATCTCGCTTGCATCCATTTTCTCCCTGTTCCCTTTCTGTGCCTTACTGAAATAATGCAAGACATTACGTGGGAATATGAGCTTTCAGTGAGAGCAATCATTGTTAAAAAGTATGTTTGTGGCTGGTTTGAAACAGTCTGTCAGGTACTTGTCTGTGCTAGCTTGTGCACACAATGTACAGTATATGCAGAAGCAAGACTCAAGTCTTGTGTTTTACAAGACCAAACTATCTTTCCTTTCAGTATTTGTTAATTGTATGGCACACAGTAATGTTGCATAACATTGAAAGATTACATACAATTATTTGTTTCAATTGCCATTGTAGCAGCAGATTCTACTCGGCTTCTGCATATACTGTATAACATGCTTCTGCATACATCTGTGTATATATGTGTGTTTTGCAGTCGTGCATCATCAGTCACCAACTCTTGAAGTGCTGGTCTCCACTACTGAGGATGTGATGGAGCAAAACAAGGCTTCCTTCTCCTGCTTTGCCACTGGCTTTTCACCGAAAGATTATAAGATCAGGTGGGAGAGAAATGGCGATGAACTCAACTCGAGCGAATACGGTGTCATCATCAAGGATGAAAAGACGGTGAATGGAACTTTGTACAGTGCAGTAAGTTTTCTCCAGGTGAATCAAACTGATTGGACCGATGGAAAACCAGTAACATGTGTCTTTGAGGGGGGTGACGGAGGTGTGAACAAATCTGTAACGTACAAAAAAGGAGGCGGAGGAGGTGACTCAGGTGAGTAATATATAACACTGTGGTACTATACTGTATATTGAAATGTCAACTATTTTTCAGATAATGCAGTTTACTTATACTCCCTAAATCCTCTCTCCAGGAATAGGATGTGAAGATGAGATGATGACAATGAAGATCTTGCCACTGTCAATAGAGGCATTGTTTCACAACAAGCCAGCCCAACTTGTGTGTGAAGTCCTTGAATTAGTGCCAGGTGTGGAGAGTGTCACATGGCAGGATACGGATGGAAACGAACTGCCTAATGCCAGAGAGTCAAGAGTCAAGAACAAAATCACCGTTGCTGTAGACGTGATGTACGAGGAGTGGAACAAAGGGATTGAGTATATTTGTATTGCTGAGCACAAAGATGCTATTACCCCAAAGGAGATCAGCTTCCAAAGGTCAAATGGTAAGCAAATTATTCTCAACCTTATGCACAGCTTTGTGTGTATCTGTCTGTCTCTGTATGTCTGTCTGTTTAAGCACAGAATGTGCTCAGCTGAGCACGGAATATGATGTATGATGATAAGAGCGCCCCTCACTTCACACATGTGTGATTTTGAATCTTTGGGACCCCACAGCAAATTCCTCACTGTTAAATTGTGTATGTGTAAAAATGGAACCAAATGGTTCCATTTGTACACTGTCAGAGTTACAGTAGGGTCCCCAGACCCAACATTGAGAAACAGTGATGTGCAGTATGTAATGAAATGCATATTGTATATTGCAATATACAAGTAAAAAATATTACATTTAAGTGCTGATATAGCTTTTGAATTTACATTCGGCAGACCTTATCAATACATGTTCAGTTCAGTGTTAATTGATAACCAGAAATAATATGTTGTGTGTGTTATCTGCAGCAAAAGATCTAATTGTTATACTCTCATGCTTGCAGAAGGAAGGATTGATCGCCCATTAGTTTTTCTGCTGCCGCCAGTCGAACAAACTAGTATGGTGACCCTGACTTGCTATGTGAAAGACTTCTACCCCAAGGAAGTTGTTGTGTCTTGGCTCATTAATGACGAGCCTGTGGAAACTCTGGGCACAAAAGAGTATGTGTATCATACCACAAGCCTTATGGAATATCGAGACTCGAGAAAAGTCAAGTACTACTCTGTCTATGGCCAACTAACGTTCAGCAATGCCACTTGGGGAAACACTGACACGGTGTATAGCTGTGTAGTTTACCATGAATCTATGATCAACACAACTCGAGTTATTGTTAGGTCCATGGTGCAAAGAACAGCTGACAAAGCCAACCTGGTCAACCTCAGCATGAACATCCCTGAAAGTTGCAAGGCCTAGTAGATGTCATGTTGTGTCCCCGTGTGTTATGTCTTGTTTTTGTTTGTTGCTTGTGATGTGACATCCTGTGTTTACTAAAGCAAAATGAAAATCTAAATAAAAAAATAAATCTAAGTAATTATTCTGCTGATGTATGTCCCGAAGTTCATTTTCAGTACCTATCCAATCACTAATGAACATTTTAGTTTAAGTTAGTTGGTAATACATAAGTTAATCATAAGACATAGTTATACTAGATTGACAATCACATTATTGTGATTTTCCTATTTCTTACATCATAATTGCATACTCGCACTCACACTGACTGATCACAGACTATATAAGTATTTAGTATTACTTAAATTAACTGTCAACTAAGACAATTTCAGAAGTCCGATCTTCATTTAGGCTATTTAGTGTTGCCCCTGTGTCTTGTCTTAGTGTGTTTGTGTTCACTCTACTGGGTCTTGCCCTGTGAATAATGGTGCATGCTCAAATCTATTTCACTATCCTACTGTAAATGTCAAGATGTTCTTTCAAAAGCAAGTCAGGCTCACTGTGATTACTGGTTTATACTTTTTTTTAAAGCAAGAGACAAACAGTTTAGCCTACTTATACATCCGATAGCAGACAGTTTAGTCTGCTAATTTATGTGACATTTTAACCCATGAAACCGGGAAAGCATCTGTGTCATTTTAGATTTTAGATATATATTATATATAGCAACATAGGTTTTTCAGAAAACTCTTAGGAGTAAGAACAATGGTTCTAAAAAATAGCAGATATACATCTGCTATTTTTGAACCTTTTTGTTGAACGTGAATAATATTGAAAAATATAGATTTGTTTTTAAACAAATCTTCTCTTCTGGGGGGGTCCCTGGCACAAAACATTTTCAAATGGGGGTCCTTGGAATGAATGAAAAGGTTTGAGAACTACTGATTTAGAAGGCATTTCTAGAATCAGCCTCAGGTCTCAATGGGTATAAAAGCATTAAAGCCCAAGCATCAGCTTCACAATTATTTGATTAATTTTACTTGGTGCCCTTTTTTGGTACACATGATCACACTACACCACAAACAAACTATTAACAGCAGTCACATAAGGAAAGCTATTAGTAGTGAAAGGTTTAATCAACATTATATGCTGATGTGATATGCCATTTTCATCTTCACAGTACAAGCAGATTATCTGGTTTTGATTGACACCCATTGGAGTCACAGAGCAGAGACAGATCCAGATAGCATGCAGAACACAGCCCTCACCTTCATCTTCCTCTTCCTCATCACTCTGGTGTACAGCATTGGGACCACTATCATCAAGGTAAGGACGTATGAACTGTAGTGGAACAGTTTATGATTGCAGGATAATATTGGTTTTAGTAAATAATGCCATGCATATACCGTTATGTTAAATTTTTCACCATTCAATCTGGGATAATAATAGTGCATGAAGTAAGACTGTTGGTATCCTATTCATATTACTGATCTAGATTTATTTCTGTTTCATTTACAGGTTAAATGAAACAAGAAAGGACAATTGAACTGTGTTTAAAGTCACATTTTTTCCAATGGATAATTTGTGTATTTCTATTATTGCTACCGAAGGTATATTTTTCATTATTGCGGCCGAAGATCGTACTCATGTAGGCTTAATCTTTTCCTAAATTGTGTGTACTGCTTTCCATGATAGCTTTGTAAATTGATTATATTCATAAATAAAGATGTAACTATAGAGAGTGATTCAGTGTAGTCAAGTCCTGTTGAAAAAGGTTCTGTTGAATTTCAAGTGCCTTTTTGGACCACGGTGTTGCATGCTTCCCTGATCGCTCAGTCCTGTCTTACTCTAACATCTGTGCAACAGCCTTCCACCTCCACCTGAATATTGTAAGTATATGTAAAGCACAACGTCACCATCTAGCTAGAGTAGAAGGATACTACAGTTCAGTGTAGAGTATTGTGTTTCCATTGCACAAACGCCACAGGCATGTATAACATCATCAAAGCTCTAATGTACAATCATCATTTTACAACTAGCCAATTCAAG
Source organism: Protomyctophum parallelum (assembly GCF_964188405.1). Taxonomy (NCBI): domain Eukaryota; kingdom Metazoa; phylum Chordata; class Actinopteri; order Myctophiformes; family Myctophidae; genus Protomyctophum; species Protomyctophum parallelum. The sequence goes on from NC_139708.1 coordinate 35,532,987, forward strand.
TTTGAAACTGAAGTAACAATAAATAAAATGATATGTTCTGTCTCAGTGCAGAGGGTTGTGTCTCCGTCCATCACCCTGTACCCTGTCTGGGACGATAAGGACAGGACTTCACCAGAGAGCCTCATCTGTGCCCTAAATCGCTTCTATCCAGACAAGCCGAGTGAGGAATGGCAATTGGACAGCCATAAGCTAAACACAACAGTCCAAGAGAAACTGCCAAGCACGGAGGGCGTTGAAAAACAACCTTCAACAGACCATTTTCAGCAATATGCAAATAATAGTGTGTGGTTACAATGTGGTTCTATTAATGGCCTAGCTGTGTTCCAAAATGTTTAGCATTTTTGTGAGATCTCAACAAAATGGTTATGAGAAATTTAAATTTCAACTAATTTCCCTAACGGGCAGTGACTTCACACCTGGTGTGTGATGCACCGTTGCTCAGTGGCACAGTGGCTTGTTTCACTTCTGTAATTCGTGTGCTGTCTTGAGACCATCGCTTCCGCCTGCTGCCTGCTGCCTGCTGATCTTACTCTAACATCTGTGCCTTCCACTCAAGGTTATATTTAAATTAAACTAAAAAACTAAAATTATTTTATTTAACTGATTAGTCTTTGTCAATTTGGTAGGCTTTGTCAGCACAACAACGCTGTCAACACAACAAGCATCTGTGTATTGAGACTGCATATGTCTATTGACTGTGAGTCAATTGCCTTCACAAAGTGTTTGTATATTGAAATACCGTATTCTGAACGTAATACTGAAACTAATAGAAACAAATTAACATCTAAACAATAAAACTAAACTGAAATTAGCAAACCAACTCCGGAAACTAACCGGAACTGAAGCAAACTTATAAAAAAACTAATTAAAATTCAAACAATGAAAAATACAAAAATATAACACCTCTGCTTCCATGTCCACCTGGCAGCAAAACAAATCACAACTACTCCTACACAACTAATCTAGATCAAGTAGTAGTATATTACAGTTTGCATTCCATGATGTCTAGGACTCTAGATCTAGAGTATCTTGTTTCTTTTCACAAAATCCACAGGGATTGTATAACCTCATCGAAGGTGAAATATCACAAAATCATTGCACATGTCAATTTAAATGTGAGACTAACAATACATAAAATTATATGTTCTGTCTCAGTGCAGAGGGTTGTGTCTCCGTCCATCACCCTGTACCCTATCTGGGACGATAAGGACAGGACTTCACCAGAGAGCCTCATCTGTGCCCTGAATCACTTCTTTCCAGACAAGCCGAGTGTGGAATGGCAATTGGACAGCCATAATCTAAACACAACAACAGTCCAAGAGAAACTGCAAAGCACGGAGGGCGTTGAAAAAACCTTCAGTCTAATTAGCCAGATTAAACCGGATAAAGACAAGTGGAAAAAGGGGTCAATTTTTAAATGCATATCCAGACACAATGCAGTTGAATCAAATCAGTCAATCAGTATTTGTACAAGTAAGTCCCCCTAACAATCATTGAAATACTTATTTTTTGGGTGGAAACCTTATACTGTCCATTACTTTTCAGGATTCAAATGAGAAAATAGCAAAACAGTTAAAGGTCTATTTATCATTTTCAATTATGATGTTTTCAACATTACTTTAACTACTTTAACTTTTTATGTCATTTTCTTTCTTCTGACAGTTCATCCACCTTCCTCTCCGTACATTAATTTGGACACCCCCAGCTTGAAGACAGTGATGCTGGCAGAGTCTGAGGTGACAGCTACGTGTGTTGTCCACACTGCCCTTGATGCCAGGGTCACCTGGTTCATTGATGAGAACATCTCACCCAGTAAAAACAAAGTGGACCAGGCCAGAACCACAGCTGCTATCATCAGCAACCTCACTGTTTCCACAAGTCAATGGAAAGACCTCAGTAGCATAGCATGTAAAGCTGAACATCGCTGCTTCCGTATTTCTGAGAAGACTGTGAGAATGAAAGGTAGGAGAGCTGGAGAAATGCTATCACATGATACTTGGTAGAACTGAACACTGAACAAGTGAACATATTGCATCGTTTCTGTTATCCAGGTCGTGCAGTGAGAGATCCATCAGTGCTGATCAGAAGATCTTTCCCACAATCACTAAAAGAAGACAGCGCTGTTTTGGAATGTCACGTCACTCAGATCTCTTCCAGTGATCTCTACATCACCTTTCAGGCCAATGGAATGGAGATCTCTGAAAAACAGTTTGTTGAACTTCCTGCAAGCACAGATATCCATTCAATCACTAGACAATGTTCTGTTCCCAGAAATTACTGGAATGAACAAACAACCTTCACATGCACAGTGAACCAAGGCTTCTCCAGCAAGTGGGTGTCAAACTCCACTGGGAAGTTCTTTGGTAAGTGATTTATTGATCTTATTTAATGTGTTGTTGGTGAAATATCCATATTTTCTTTATTTGTCAGCTGTCATTTAATTGTATTCAATTTGCAATGGGACTTTTAGGTGACCCATCGATTGAGCTTCTCCTAGCTCCCAGTGAAGACCAGGTATCACAGAAACTGGTGTGCTCTGGAAGTGGCTTCAACCCTCATATCCAATGGCTTGGTGAGTCTGAGAAGATATCCGGACCAACCAGTGACATCAGGATGGGTGAAGATGGACGTGTTGCAGTAACCAGTCATCTCAACATAGCTCAAACTGAATGGAAAACAGGGAAGTTCGTCACCTGTGAAATCTCAGACCAGTCAACCAAAAAAACTATTGGAAAAAACATTAGCCTCTGCTCAGGTAGAACAACCAGAAAAACTCACAAAACAACATTATGTTTAAGTCATTCATGTTGTTAACGTGTCTTATTGTGATTTTTGTCTAGAAATAAAAAACATTTGATAACAAAAAAACAAAACAACATTATGATCCCCCTATCAAACATGTCATGAAATAAAATATTTCTGAATAATTTCACACTGTACAGTTCAGAATAATAAGAAATTTTGAATTAGGCCTAATTCAAGGGATGGTTCATAAGACAATACACAAAAATAGATAGCCTACATTCATTCAATAACAGCTAAAGTGCTCACTGCAAGCAATTGAATATTCTCCATATTATTCCTTTTCAGTAAGGCCATCATCTCAGACTATTGCTGTATTTCTTGAGGGGCTCTTCAAAGAGCTCCAGGAGGTAGATGAACAGGTGCCCATCATCTGCCGTGTGGTTGGCGTAAATCTTGATAATATTTCCATCCGTTGGAAAGTGAATGGGACCAAATCTTCTCAAAATTCTACTATAGTGATACCACAAAGCCACAGTAACGGGACAATGACTATCCGGAGCATCCTGAACGTGTCAGCAGACACTTGGGCTGCATTCATACAAGTGTCCTGTGAGGCAAAACACCAGTGCTCCAGCCAAGGCTATGAGGTTCATATCAGCAAAAACACAGGTATAGCTGAATGGATAATTGTATTGTATATGCAGTTTGGTGCAGAATTAATTAATTCACTCAGCAGTGACTAGGCTACTCTGAGATGACAACGCCTATAGTTGAGTTTCCTTATACCACATACCACATTAACCCATGGCATTTCATTATAGGCAAACATTTTCCAATAAATGGATTCTTCTTCTTTTTTTTCTTCAAAATTCAAGAAAATGTCAAAATAACTTCAGAGAATTTCAACAATCCAATTGTGAATGGTTGTAACGTTTCCCCAGTATCAGTGACCCCCTCCCCACCGACAGCCACCCTGCTGCAGGGTTCTGGTGGGCTTGTGTGCCTGGCGTTTGGCTTCAGGCCTGCGATCATCAACATCACATGGCTTCTGAATGGCAGCACGGAGCTGCAGAGCTACAACACCAGTGAACCCAGCAGGGATCCAAATGGGAAGTTCAGCATCCACAGTCAACTCCACCTGACCCCACTAGACTGGCTCCCCGGGGTGGTCTACACCTGCAGGGTGACACATACACATACCACAACCACCTTAGCCCTGAACATAACCAAACCAGGTGCGTTTGTCTCCATTATGTCTTTAATCTGCTGACAGGTGCAAATGGTAGAACCTGGCGGTTTCGGAGTGTTCATGACATACTTCATTTAGCACAACTTTACAATAGAGTTACAGTGAGTTTTAATAGATACAAGGATCAACATATTAACCATTTAAACCCTTCCGTCCGCATCTTTTCACCCAATGTCTGCCTATTATGGCAACACAAATCTCTTTTCTTTCACAGAGATTCTAGAGGAGGCTGTGTTCTTTGATGAGAGCAGACATGAACCTATCATTCAAGACTTGGCAGAGGTGAATTGGTACATGGCCATCACCTTCCTCACCCTCTTCTTCATTTCTCTTCTTTATGGCACCTTGGTCACCCTCATGAAGGTGAGGATGGCACTCAGGGTAGTTGTACATCACATATTTCATGACAGGCAGATGTTGGTACCTGCAGGGCATGTCTGCCTGACGCACCTCGAACAGTGCCTAAGCGCCAGCTGTAGGGACTTGCCCCTTGCTCACCATGAGTAGTTGTACAACACCCTGTATTGTTGGAGTGGTTTGCATTATTTGTTCAATAGTAACAACTTAAGCCCAAATACTAATGAATGATGAAATAGCTAATGTACAAGCTCAAAATCATTGTGAAGCCATGCGTTAGTGACAGAGTAGATCTGCTATTTTACTACTATCACGTTCCGTTTTTCTTTCAGATTAAATGATGAAGACCACTGAAGGATGGACTGGATCAGTGTGTGCCATGATCATGATGGGAGGGTCTTTTCTTTTCCCTGTTTAAGATAATAACTGAATAATAATACTAATTATTATTATTATTAAATAAGTATTTAATAATACTTATTTCTGAGATTGATATTGCATTTATTTTACTTTATTTTATTTTATTAATTTTTCATTATTTTTCATTAGCTCATAAAAACCTTATTTCTTTCACACGTATAGAACGGCCTTGAGCAGTAATAATGTAAATTACCTAATTGAAGTAAAAAACGGAAGATGATGATTGATTTTCTTTATTTTACTGCTGATGCTCTCTCTCCTCTCTCCTAGATGTTTTTAATGTTATAACAATGTCATAACATGTATATCATAAAACACAGTATGCAGAATGGGTACATTTCAAACGAAAGCACAACTCAATACAAAAACTGTTAGGCTAATTTGTGGATGATCCATGAGAAAGCATTACACGTATTTACAACAAGGTCCACCATTTTCAATTAATCAGAAAAGGTAGAGACATACAAATATACACTTTTTACTGACATTTTCAGCAAAATCCAGTAAACCAAAGGACAATAACACGATAAGCACATACACAGAAAACAAAAAAGTTATAAAAAAATCAGACCCGTCTGAAGTGAGTGGTGCTATACTGTACTTGTACTGTACATACTGCACAAGCCCTCATCCCTGGCCTGTGTGTGTGTGCGTGCGTGCTAGGCGGTGCAACAGTGACACTTGGTGGTGAACAAATGCTATAACGCTATTTGCTCTGCCCTTAGCCTAAGAGAAAAGGTCAAGTTTTCCATAGTGTCTATTGATTGATTGATTGAAATATTTATTAACAGTTTGCAGAATTTACAGTACATTTCAAGCACAAACTCAATACAAAGACTGTTAACTGTGAGTGGACGACCCAATTAAGCATTACACTTGTTTACAACAGGGTCCACATTGTTCAATTCATCAAAACATTTAGAGACATACAAATAGACATTTCTATGTAGCTAAAGAACAGAACAGGAATTCATCATATAGGAAGCAAAAAGGGAAAAGATACATATACAGTGAGGGGAAAGGGGGGGGGGGTGGGGTGGGGGGGATTCAGATCTTACAGAGGCCAGTTTCGAATTGCAGCCATCCGTAGGTGCCCTTTGAGAGCGGTTTTGAAGGAGTCAAGGGATTCACATGTCTTAATGACTGTTGGTAGGGCGTTCCACATTTTGGTGGCATAGGAGCGAAAATAATTTAGTCCCTTGTTTGTGCCGAATCTGGGTTGTACATGGTTTGTTGCACTCCCTCTGGTGTTGTGGGTGTGGACTTCGTTTACATTAAGGAAGTATTTAGACAGGTACATGGGTATCTTGGTGGTGTAACGAATCTTGTGGACCAGACCCATTGCAAGATGCTGTACTCTGTCGTTGACCCTAAGCCTGTCACGTCCTGTCCCAGAACGTCCCATGCCTGGTCTGCCACCCTTATGTTCTCTCCTACCTACCCTGTGTGTTCCCCTCCCCCAGCCTACCTGAGAGACAGTTTCCTCCTGGGAACACAGCTGTGGACACTTGTGCCTACTAATGACTTTGGGATTTAAGTGGTGTGTTTGTGGGACTCTGTGTCGGTTTATAGTTTGGTTCTACGCCAGCTTTGCGCTGCTGTTCCTGTATGTTTTAGTTCCTGCCCTGTGTGGCGTTTCCTGTGTTCTTTTGATTCCTAAGTTAAGTAAAGTGTTTTATATCAGTCATTCTTGTGTTCGATCTCCTGCTTGGTTCCACACACATACTCCGGGTCGGCAGCCTGACAAAGCCATCCCAGCCTGTCAAAGTGGGCAGGGGTGAGGTGGGTTCGGGGGGTGAGGCCAAGTAGGAGCCTGACCAGTTTGTTTTGGGAGGTCTGGAGCCTTGTTTTAAGGGCCTTTGAGGTGCTGTGGTACCAAGAGGTGGATGCATAGTCAAAGAAACCTTGTACGAGGGCTCCTGTTAAGGTCTTCAAGGTGTTTTTGCTGACCAGTGAGGAGATCCTGTAAAGGAATCTTGTTCTTTGATTGACTTTTTTGATTACGTTGGTGGCCATTTTATCACCGGAAAGATTGGCCTCCAGGATGGAACCTAGGTAGGTAATTTGATCTTTTCGTGTGATAACACTGTCACCCACTCTAACCAAGAAGCCATCTGCCTTGCTGAGATTACTATTTGATCCGAAGAGAATGGATTCAGTTTTTCCCAGGTGTAAGGATAGTTTGTTATCAGCGAGCCAGGTGCAGATTCTACCGAGTTCAGAGCTGAGGGTCTTTTCAACCTGCAGTTTGTTCCTGTCCGAGACCAGCAGTGCTGAGTCATCTGCGAACAGGAACAAGTTGCAGTCACAAGCTGAAGTCATGTCATTGACATATATTAGGAACAGTAAAGGCCCTAGTATGCTTCCTTGTGGGACGCCACAGCTCACTGGGAGGGGAGGGGACAGTGTTCCGTTCACCTCCACCATCTGTTCTCTCCCCTCCAGGTAGGATTGCATCCAGCTCACTGATGTGCTATCAAAACCAATAGCTTTAAGCTTGTTAACCAGTATGGAGTGGTTCACGGTGTCAAAGGCCTTTTGGAGGTCCAGCATGACCATGCCGCAGTATTTTCCAGCGTCCACCTCGTGTTTGATGTGGTCGCTCAAATAGAGGAGGCATGTGTCAGTGGAGTGGGATGTTCTGAAACCAGATTGGAACTCGTACAGCAATTTATTAGTGGCAAGATACTTTTCAACCTGTTCATAGACTATTTTTTCCATCACTTTCGAGATGGAGCTTAGAATAGAAATAGGGCGGTAGTTGCCAGGTTCTAATTTACTCCCTTTTTTGTACAGGGGGGTTACTTTGGCCAGTTTAAAATCTTGGGGGACCTGTCCCTGTTTGATGGAGAGGTTTACTATGTGGGTGATGACAGGAGCTATGGAAATGGCTGAGTCTCTGAGAAATTTGGAGGGAATATTGTCATGGCCAGTGGCCTTGTGGGGTTGGAGGGCACTCAGTTTTTTAAGTACCTCCTCAGTTGTTACCATTGCCATTTTAAAATCATCTTTACAAACACCTAGGTTTTTGTAGAAGGCTTTGATGTGTTCTACACCAAAACGCCCAGAGTGGGAGGGCAGTTTGTTAACCAGCATTGTTGCAATGTTTGTAAAGAAGATGTTCAAGTGGTTGGCTACATCAAGCTTCTCATCTCGTTGACTACTGCGATCCAATCTTCCTTGGTAGGTAGTATGACCTGTAACCATTTCCGAGTGATGGCTTTCTTACAAGCTACCAATATGATTTCATACATATATAAATCACGGCTCGTGAGTTCAACAGGAATTCTCCCCATATACAGTAAGAAAAGAACAATCAATTTCTATTTCAAAAATACATGTAGCTCTGATTTCCTTGATAACTTCTTGCCAGTATAGGGCTGGATTTGGGACAATCCCAAAAGATATGGAAATGATCTTCCATCTTTTTATCACATTGTATCCAACATTGACCCTCTCCCTGACCGCCCTGCTGGAAACTCTTCATTTTTGGGCTTGATAAAGTAACGTATTGTATTCTTCCAAGCAAGCTCCCGCCAAGCTTTCCCATTGACAGCACATGCATCCAAACAGAAAAGTCCTGTCTGATATAAACAACATCAAACTCACCAACATTGCAGTGTATGAAAAGCTTGAATTATCCTTTATCTGCAAAGTGTTTGTTTGTTTGTGTAGACATGTTATGGGCTACTTTCTTTCCTGGAGAAGAAAAAACAAATAAAATAAGGGGCGAAAGCCCCTTCGGGCTTCGCCCCTTAAAAACAGACAAATACAATATACAAATACAAAAAGCTCTCTGGGCACTCATTTGCAACATTTTACTATGTCATTACCTTAGAGTCGTGTGGAAATATTAATAAAAAGGTCCCCCCATTCTGTGTTTCCTAGAACTTTAGGTCTGAAAAAAATCATTAACATTGTGAATCACATCTTGATGATGTCATCATTAACACAAATGGTCACAAGTTCAACAAAAACAAAAACCACACTTTAGGGACACAAAGCCACGTCTAGTAGTTCACTTGTTGTACCAGCATTGTCCGCTAGAGGATGCAATAGCTCCAGCCTGCCTGCCTGCCTGCCTGCCTGCCTGCCTGCCTGCCTGCCTGCCTGCCTGCCTGCCTGCCTGCCTGCCTGCCTGCCTGCCTGCCTGTCTGTCTGTCTGTCTGTCGTGAGACTGAGTTTGCGAGTGTGTGCCAGCCAGAGTGCACGTGCGCGCGATCACGCGTGCGCACCCTTTCTATGAGTGTGAGCTGTGCAGTGTTTGGATCTGCTGTTGTGTACATTGTGGGTTTGAAGGAATGCACATCTGGGAGGGATGAGACGCAGGGCTCCTCGCCATTGGCCGCTTTCGAGTGTGACCTGGCACCGAGTGTAGACCCGATTGGCTGGGGACAGTGTGGCAGCCAGCCCGAGCCTGTGACGCTGTTGCCAGGATGGAGTCACGGCGTGCTGCTGCCAGTCTCAAACGCCGAGGGGCTGCCGACAGGGAAGCAGGGCACCGTGCCCAGCAGGCAGCCAGCGAGCGTCTCTCTGTCTGACCTTCCACACACCCCCCCCCCTTTCACTCCTATACCCTTGTGCCAAGTCACCCCCCCCCCCTTCCCCACGCACACACACACCCCTCTGGATCCTGGCTTGACCCCACACCTTGTCTCTATGCATCCATGGAGAAGTAATGGCTGAACATCTGCACCGAGATGATTGTCAAGATTTATATGAGTGCTTCTCTAATGGCCACTTGACTAGATTGGTATAATTATTATGGTGGTCAGCGGGGTACATCATTACCATGATTACTGCATGATGTTTTGAAGTGCCATTGTGCAGGTGGCCCTCCCTCGCCTTGGACCTCATGTCACTCCAGGTTCCATGGAGGAATGTCAAGTGAAGTATGATAACTGCAAACTCAAAACTTTACTCAGAGACTGTGTAAAAGTATAAACAAATGGACCATAAGAGTCCATTTGGTTGTGTGGATAAATGACCACTGAGGATTTTCATGTATACAATCTGGAAATAGGGGATAGTTGTCTCATCATAGCCAGGTGCTGGTCTGGAAAAAATAAGTAGCTAGATCTTCACACGTGTTATAACGTTTGAGCCACTGAAGCCCTTGTTGTGTCTAATGGTGCATTCACACGGGCAGATGCAATGATACAGTATACCATTCATTGTCAATGTAAGCCAGCAACATGAATGCAAATATGGAGGGGAAAGGAACTGGTTGGAATAACGTGTTCCTTCCACGCGCTACGTCCAACCAGGGAAACTCCCCTCTGTCAGGTGTAAAGGAGCAACTTGGACACTCAGGCATGAAGGAAGCATGTGTTCAAGTCCGTTGCTCTCCCCTTGTCCCCCATATATGGGGACTAGGTTGGTGGAGGGTGTGTAGAGCCCAGGATCACATTAGATGATTGACACAGGGGTGAAAAATGGGTTACAAAATCGTGGGATAAAAAATATATATTTAAAAAACAAAGATGCATCGGACGTTTGTATAGCTGCTGCAAAAGATACAAAGCTACAAAAAAGATGAACTGGCTTCAACTTCAGATAGAAAGCGACAAATATTCTGTGAATCATTGCATCTTTTGCAACTGCCCGTGTGAACGCAGTATTAAACACGCAAGTCCCATTTTAATATCCATATTAGAGGAACATGTTGTATGAGTTCTTACGTAATTACAGTATAACTAACTTAACACCTCTGCTCCCCCTTGCACTCACATCGAGCAACACACTGCTGGGTCAAAGGCTGAATTTCCCTTCACTGATCCCTCTGGGGAACACTATTCTTTAATCTTGTATAGAGATAAATTGGGTGGCTGCGACACCATCTAGTATGAAAGTTAATTGGTATAATGCTGTATAGCTCCCAGCTGCATTTGTGTGTTGTAGACCTGATGAAGGCCCCCAGGGCCCCTAAATGTTGTCATATATGTTTTATAAAGGGTAGCATGTAAGAAAGTGTAGTTACCCAGCTTCTTAAATAGTACAACCTACTATGAATATATGATCACCACAATAACCATCATTATAATAGTCAGTCACTGTCAACTTTACCCCAAACAATATCATCTTTATATTCATCTAAATAATAATCACTGGACCACCATCATTATCATCAAATCAAACGCAAAACCTGGAGCAACAGGGCCTTCTCTGTGGCCCAAACACATCCGAGGCGCCCCCTCACTTTCTACCTTCAAATCCGCACTGAAAACCCACCTGTTCAGAATTGCATTTCCAAGCTGATTTGTTTTTAAACTTGTTATTATGCACTGTTTTATTCTTTGTAATTGTTTTTCTAATAAAGTTGTCCTTTTCTTGTTCCCCCCTGGCCCCCACACACGTAAAGTGTCTTTGCGTGTCATGAAAAGCGTCATATAAGTCCCAGATATTATTATTATTATCATCATCAAAAAAACACGTCATTGTCAAAATCAGTAGTTGGCAATATTGTTTTTCTAATAAAGTTGTCCTTTTCTTGTTCCCCCTGGCCCCCACACACGTAAAGTGTCTTTGCGTGTCATGAAAAGCGTCATATAAGTCCCAGATATTATTATTATTATCACCATAAAAAAAACACGTCATTGTCAAAATCAGTGGTTGGCAATACTGTTCATTTCAGGGGAGTGTTTTGGATTGACAATATCCACACAGTTTTGTTTCAGTGTCACAAATTTTTATGAGAATGGAAATTATGTGAGTGACAGCAACATGCCATTGCCTGCTGCTAATGAATCTATATGTAGAGCGACAAAACAATGACTGGAACATACATTTATAGAACTAGAATTTATAGAATGTAAATGTTATGTATGTCAATTGTCTCCCACTCCCAATAGAGGTGTTTGCATTGATATCTGAAGAGCCAAAGACTTGAATAAGGCGGGATCGAGGCATGCAGGAGGCAGGAGCTTATGTCATTATCGCGTAATACTAAAATAGGATAGGATCCGGTTTATCAGCAGTGGCAGGGGTCCCTGAAGGACTGGACTCTGCATGGAGTTGAGAACCGCTGTTCTAGAACGTCATGCTCAATGTTTTCACAGCCACATGCAAATATAAAAATAAAAACTGAGGACTATAGCTTCATAATGTCAAAACACCTTGACGAAGTCCAGGATTGGCAAAAACACTGCATGGGGAATAACTCACCTGCAGTATGGAGCTGAGTGTGTGATTATTCGTCTTTTTATTTAAATATGAATATAAATGAAAGGCAACAGCTATGCCATCTGCCTTTATTTTTAGAAGGTAATATGTTCAAACAGACATATGAACAGGAGTCTTTGAGATATCAAAAGAGTCTGAGTCTCATCTTGCTGAGCAGATTTAAACAAATGCTGTCTCAGCATTCCTTGGGTACATGGAGAGAGCAATCATGACTCGAGGACAGAGCTGTGTTGAGTATTGTCTGCGTGCTGCATTATTTTTGAGTGAACTCATATTAGAAAAAGCAACATGGTTATCTTCAACTTTTTTCAGCCTAGAGGGCAAAACAGCCTACTATGAAATTCTAAATACTCTGTAGAATGCTTATTATTCATAAGCTGAGGGAAACGAAGGCGCCTAACACAGATGATATGTGTGTGGTGGGCCGTCAATCATTTCCCTTATTTTGTTTGTTCACTTGACAAATGAAAGAGAGAGTGGCAGACTATGAAAGGCATAATAGACCATGCATGGCCATTAAAATAAATCTCAAATAGGTTATTATATTTCACAAATTAGATATTTTACGGAAACAGCTATATGTTTTTTTACCTGTCACCAACACCAGCCAATAGTACTGATTACCAGTACTCTTGCTTTCCATCAGTATTCAGTAGATGTCAGGTTTGACTGGTCCCAAGAATGAATTGCCCCCCAACACTGCCAATGAGCATATCATTACAATTTAAAGCTAAGATAAAACCTACAGGGATGCCCCCTTAAGCCCCTGACACTCTAAGCTCCATTCACACTGCAGAAGCTATAGCTTCTGCTTTAGCTTCGTGGTCCCATGTTATCTCTATGCAGAGCAGCTTTTGCGTTTTGAAGCTTGGAATGAACAGCTTTTTTTTTTTCCAGCTTCTTTAGGTCTGAACGGGGCTTTAGTCAGCTGGTCCAGGGACTACACAAACGCAAGCACAACCACCAGAAGGAAAACCCATTGGACTCAAACAGATTATAAGAAAACAAAAAGAAAGCTACCTGGCATAGAATATACATTGCCTGAATACCTGAACACGGTAAATGACCCAAAACTTATAGGAAAGCATGATGATATAAAGTAGACCTTTAAAGCAGTTACCAGTACTTATAAGAGTGTGCACCCATAGCTGTGCTTAGCAAGGTCACAGAGAGACAGGAAGATTTCTATAGTGTCTCAGTGTCTGAAGAAGTAGAGACACAGAACGCAGACAGGACGCAGACGAAACCTCTGGCCTGTGCTTCGAGGGGCGCCCCGACTAACGGACTGATATGATCTAATCCGAATTTGTGATATAGCAGGTCGTATCTGCTTTTATCCATGTCATTTGCTGTTCATATTCATATCACGTGGACCCATTCATTTTGGGATATGTATCCTGGTAATCATTAAAATATGCCATTTCTTATAGTCCTACATGAGTTATGTTTATAGCCTGTTTATTGGACTTTATAACCTTTGAACTCAGTACCGACGCATCACTAGGTACAGACTCAGTGAACAGCCTTGTAATAGAGAAAGGCCGCCACAGACAGACCCCACTCCCAAGGGAAGACAGACTATGCACCCACTGCACACAAAATGTGGCGGAAACAGAGCTACACTTTCTAACCACCTGCCCACTAAATCAAGACATCAGAGACACATACTTCCCACAGATTACACACACACAATGTGACTAATGACAAAAAACTCCCATACCTATTGGGAGAAATACAACAATGTGCAAACACGGCAGCAAGATTTGTGAACTGTTGTGACAAAAGAAGGATAGCCATGTGGAATACAACCACCCTAAGGACTACTATCTGTACCAAGTAGACCACTGGACCCTGCACATGTAAACAGAGCTGCTACCTTAAATAGATCTTAAATCTGAGTTTTTCCTGTATACTATTTAAATAGTCCTGAGAAAAAAATGCTGCCATTTGTCCCAAAGTGACTGCAAAGAATTGCTGCTTTAAAAAAAAAAAAAAAAAAAAAAGCTTTATACCCTAGCTGTTATAACATGTATATAACGATGCAATGTGAGATAGCTCTGTTTACAAAATGTTTTATTGTATTGTACTTGCTTTGGCAATGTAAACGTTTGTTTTCTCATGCCAATAAAGCTCCTTTGAATTGAATTGATAAAGTACATTAAACAAACACAAAAATCTAAATGTGTGTTAGGTAGATGATTTCTCTGTTGTGACAATGCTTCTTAAATTATTGGCAATAATCTGTACAGCATTGGAAAGCCTGTTTATTTAAGTGGTGCCAATCGGATAAGATTAGTGGAACAGGCCTGCAGGTCTGTTATACAGTGAGATCCTATGGGGACTTTGGGAGCCCCCCCAGGTACCCCATGTACCTTACCCGTGAGTGTATATTACATAAAATAAATACACTACACAGGTATATATATACACTTTCATGCAATAATTTCCATATGTGACAAGAAAATACAATTATCATTATCCACTGCCTGCAGATCTTTAACAATGACAAAAAAGTCTCCTGCAGCCTAACAACATTCATTCAGTTTCACAGCATTTTCTCACCAATTAGCATTGGATCCTTAATGGAAATAATTCACAAATGTATGTATCTGTATCTCACAATTGAGGTTGTATTTTGCTATATAAAACAAAGATTTGTTCCTTTGTCCAATATTGAGATATGCACAATGCACACCCACAATTAAAAGAATTTTCCTCTGGCAATGTACCACATAGCAAAGTATTTCTTTCTCTTTCTTCAACAAAAGTCACAGCCACAAGCTACATTCTGCCCACCTATATAGGCTATTCAATATTCGTAGTGGCAACATGTTTTGAAGTCATTTATTCATAAATGCATTAAAGTCAAACTTAGATTATATTTATATGTGCACACTGGTGGCATATGAAATATGTATGATGGCTGTATATTCACGCTGCTCTGAGCCTCACAGTATGAATAAATGCATGAAAGTATAGGCTACATGCACATATGAATGCATGCATAGGTCTATGCATAAAGCATGCCTACTGGAGCGTACAGGGCCGGAGGAGGCATACCATGGATATTATGCGTAGATGGGCACTGTAGGCAAGACAAACTGGCATAATAACATACTCAGCATTATTTCTGCGAGGACGAGGGGGACCTACACTGTCGCAAACATTATATTAGGTGGCATTTTGATTACCGGTAATTAACAAATTAGTATGAGGGGCGGCGTTCGTTCATTCGTTCTAATATCCTATCCTCCTTTATTCTAACTCGGGGCGCGGCTTTATCCCTCCTTTGTATTTTGTGCGCGCACCGGGTTCACCTAAGTTAACCGAGTCTACACGCACGCGCTCGCAAGCGGCCTACTTTTCCAGTGTCTATCGCACATGCGGAGAGAGAGTCAGTGGATAGAGAGGCGGATTCTTTTCGCAGGCTGCTGTTGCTGTGCCAATGCGCAAACAGTCCATGCCGTGGTGGGATAGGTCTCCCCAAATTGAGGCTGCGCTCGAAATGATCATGCGATTGAGTGACGGGCGCGTCGTCATGCCTCCTGTGTCTCTCCCCTACTGTTCTACGGTGCGATCGGTGAATCTGCGTTCCGCAAGCAACCCCCTGGGATCTACCGTACCGCCCTCGATAGCTCTGCTATCGGCGTCTTTCTCATAATGAATGGCTGCTTGTAGCAAGGGAAAGCGGGGAGAGAGAGCAGAGCACCGCGTCCCTTCCACTGAAAGGCTCCGCATCAACTTCCCAGCACTGGCGAGGCGGTGAGTGTCTGTCTGCCGCTGTATGAAGCTCTCAGCCGGGGTCGTCTGAGGATCAGCGACGGTGGGGGGAGGACGTCTGTCCCGTGGCCGGGTAGGTGACTAGTTTAATAGCGGTAGCGCCGCAGCACAGAGTACATTTGGTTTGATAATTAAAAAAAAAAAGTATTCAACATACATACATAACTAACTTTTATCTATGTGATTTGGTGGATGGGCTCCAGGTTGGCACGGCCATAAACTTTATATTCACCTTCATCGTCGTTCTTGTTCCTACACAAACCTGAAACCTCAGCGCTTCATATCAGAGCCAGGGGAGGGTTTTCAAAGCGCAGTAACGTTACAGATATAACGGCACGTTTAATAGCGAAGCGTTGCAATGTTGAAAATAAATGCCAGGTTCGGACGTTTAAAATGAATTGTGCCTTGTTGTGCGGCTCCCACCCACCCTCTCCTCTCCTCTCTCCTCTCCTGTCCTCTCCTCTCCGCTGCGTGCCGCACTGGTTCCGTCTGGCTCTGCCCTCTCAGCTGCTGCGTGTCCTGGGATGACCTGTTGATG
Source organism: Protomyctophum parallelum (assembly GCF_964188405.1). NCBI lineage: Eukaryota > Metazoa > Chordata > Actinopteri > Myctophiformes > Myctophidae > Protomyctophum > Protomyctophum parallelum. The sequence goes on from NC_139708.1 coordinate 35,549,258, forward strand.
TCGGGAAAATGGAGAATGGCAGGGGGAGCGATTTCCCCCATCCCCAAATATATTTAAATAAGTGACATTTGGTATTGACAGCCGCCGGTGTGTAGTCGTGTCATCACGGGTTCGTCGCTTATTAATATTCGTTACTTTAATGACAGCCTGGAGCGGGGGCGGGGGCGATCACTTGAAGTGTTGATGTTCCAGCTGTGCGAGTGAGCGAGCATTAATGTGGATGCTGCCTGGCGAATCCAAAAAATATTGAAGTGCGTTAGCTTAGCCACCTGGTAGCTCCTGGGCCTGCGGGACGGAGGGTGGCACACGGCATCAAAACATCTATGCTACCGGAAGGTGGCAAATTAGCTGACTGTCTTTATCTACTCAAGCATTGTTCAGAATATATAATCGGGATTAGTTGCCGTTACCGAGAGCGCGAAATACAACGTTTACTGCCCTCCTTTGTGAGACTGTGTCGCCCTCCGGATGCCAGCAGTCCCGGGCAGACAGACTGGCACTGATCGGTGCGGTGCGACCTTATCTACTCCGTTTGATCTGGCATCCTCTCTCTGGCGCTTCCATCGGGGACGGGGAGGAAGGACGCACGTAGTGCACAAGGTATAATATGCCCGGACCGGTTAACTGCAGTGCAAAGTGTATAACGTAGCTATTATAACTTAAGGATTAAAGTTGTGTCAATCTATACAGTAGAAGTGTGTTGCATTTGGTATGCTGCGTATGCACCATGGTATCCAGCTTCAGTACAAACTTGAATTAATGTACCTTGTGGTTTGATAAGACGAGCAAGACAGCCATATTGTAGGCATGGGCACTTGAACCAGGAAATGAGAGAGAGAGGCAGAGAGAGGCATCTACAGTATATAGGCTACCTACCAGTATCTCCCTACTAATAATCAACATAGCAATGTGAATTACTTTAGCTGTTGCTCTTTTCAGACTTGGACTTGGATGAAGTAGAAAATGTTCTTTAGACTTAATATAAGTTCTGAAATATGTTGGCAGCCGGCCCTTCATAACATAACATAAGCCCTTCAAATGCTGGCAAAACATTCTGCAGGCTTGCTATGAAAAGACTTGGTCTTGAAGTATGTTGTATGTTTGACCCACTTTTCTCTCCAGGCTGTGTATTTGCCGGCTGGTATGAGATCTAAGCCACAGGGTCAACTTGGGTTAACTTTTATTTTCATTGGTGCTATTGTACTCTACTTTATATCTTTAATCAAATTAAGACCCCAGAATGATCCCACTCTTCTCCAGAAACATGAGCCCTTCTGCAGGCCCCACAGCCTTTCTTTGCCACGCACACACACACACACACACACACACACACACACACACACACACACACACACACTGTCACACTCTCGGGGCAAACTGTGCAAACACTCCCCTGCTCTCAGCCCTATGTGTGTTCTTGTGTGCACATGTGTGTGCATGCTGTGGCTCCCTTTGCCAAACTGTAAACAAGCAGTATTGTCTAATGTGTGTGTGTGACTCAGTATGGCTTTTGTGGGTTTGTTTGAGTTTGTGTGTGCGCATCTGTGTTTTAGTATGAGAGAGAGGGAGCTTGAGAGACACAGAGACAAAGAGAGCATTTCTCTTTACCCCGGAGCTTGGCTGAAGCCCAAATGAAAGGCTTTGGATATGATGGGGCGGATCGCTGCAGCCTTCATCACAGTCACACTAAAGTTGGTACACTTTACACACACACAACAAGATCCTGAGTGTTAATTTAACTCAGAGAGTGTACAAGTGGACCCATATTCAGTGTCAATGTTTACACTCCGAGTTAAATTAAAGCATGAACTTATTTGAACGAATACAGTATAATTTGAACCAATCTGTGTATGGTAGATATAATACATTAACAATCACGTCTGCAGTGGTTAGAAGTGGCTTCCACTTCCATTGAAAAATGTAGACCCTGGTATCAGTCTGTCAGGTTTAGTCCGGGAGTGAAAGGGTGATTTTTGGCCGAACGTGGTTTCGTCAGATAAAGTTTTTTTCTCAACTGATTCTTGTAGCTTCACTAGCTTGGGGTCACCTCTTAAGAATTCAAGAGGGTGCCCAGTGATATCCCTTGAGCATTTTTTGTTATTAACCCCTTAATGCCAAAATAGAGTTGTATGGTATTTAATGCAAAATACTTGGTCTAAATGCATCAAATTGGCTTTCTACAGTGTTTATGAATTATGATATGCACAACGATATAAACTCAGCAACAAAAGTTTGGGTTACTTAACTTTGGTCCATTATTTCTCTACTTGATTAGTCACCTCCACAACGAGGTATAGATTGTAAAGATCAGGCGTTCGTGGAATGAGCAACACAGCTAAACATGTGGGTAGCGCTTCCAAAAAATTTGCCAAAATGGCAAGTGGTTGGTATTCAACCCTTTGCTATAGACCGATTCCGTAGCGGGTCTCATGGTCGCAGCCTACGTATTTCCTGTAGGCAGACTCGACGTAGCTGCGGGGGTAAAACCCTCACCAGGCGCACCTCTTCCACTACAGTGAACGGCAGAGTGACTGATGTTAGTTTGCCTCAAACTTTACTCCTTTACCTGCTTTTTTACTAACACTAACATTACAAAGATGCCCAGAACATTGAGATGAACCTGTGTAGTTTATGGCTGCTCCAACAGTAGTGGCAACATTAAAAAAAAAAAAAAACGGAATGTCTAATATCCACCGCGGTGGCGGAGACCAGAGCCATTGAGTAATGGTTGAGACAAAGCAGTGAAAGATACATAACGCAAGTCTTACCCAATACCAAATATTTCTGTTTTATTAACACAAGGCTGCTGTACTTTATACCTCATACTTTAAATGCTTAGTATGAGGTATAAAATACAGCAGCCTTGTGTTCATAAAACAGAAAGATTGGGTATTGGGTAAGACTGAAATTATGTATCTTTCAGGACCCTTCACTGCTTTGTCTCAACCATTACTCAATGGCTCTGGTCTCAGACACCACGGTGGATATTTTGCCATTCCGTTTTTTTTTTTTTTTTTATGTTGCCACTACTGTTGGAGCAGCCATAAACTACACACGTTCATCTCGATGTTCTGGGCATCTTTGTAATGTTAGTGTTAGTAATAAAGCCGGTAAAGGAGTAAAGTTTGAGGCAAACTAACATCAGTCACTCTGCCGTTCACTGTAGTGGAAGAGGTGCGCCTGGTGAGGGTTTTACTCCCGCAGCTATGTCGAGTCCGCCTACAGGAAATACGTAGGCTGCGACCATGACACCCGCTACGGAATCGGTCTATAGGTGCTTAGTGGATTGGATGATTGAACTCTTCCACAGTAATAAGGGGGGGGGGGACGACATATTGGCCTAATGCATTAATCATAAATCTAATTCATTGTGCATATCATCCACATTCATAAACACTGTAGAAAGCCAATTTGATGCATCTAGACCAAGTATTTTGCATTAAATAACATAAAACTATTTTGGGTGGATTTTCAGTGTTTCTGGTATTAAGGGGTTAATAACAAAAAATGCTCAAGGGATATCACTGGGCACCCTCTTGAATTCTTTAAAGGTGACCCAAAGCTACAAGAAAAAATCTGACGAAACCACGTTCACCCCCACGGCTCCCGGACTAGTAGGACAGTCTCCCCTGACCAAGTAGGGATTTTTATCAGTTTTCTAGAAATTTGGTCTCAAAAAAATAAATCCTGTTCAAATCCTGGGTATGACATGAATATGACATGCAATTTATGGATTGCAGCTCTAACGCTCAGGACTTTAGTGTATCATATTATGTGCACACATGCTTGTTTGTTTTGGGTATGTTGTTGTTCGATCCACAGTTGGTATCCGTATACTAACATACATCGGTTGTCATTCTTTGTAGAGCCTAATCGATGCCAGATTATTGGGTCCAAAATAAGGATGACAGGTTAAAAGTGTAAAAATACATTTGGACAATGCCAATACAGAAAAACAGTTTGGGGGTCCATGGACTATTGCGTATCAAACTGAGGGTCCCTTGAAAAATCACACTTGTGTGAAATGAGGGGCGCTCTGATCTTCATACATCACATTCCGTGCTCAGCCAATCAAATCATCACATTCCGTGCTCATGCACAAACACACAAAGCTGTGCATAGGCCCTCAAACAATGGTGAGAATCACTGCTGTAGGCCTATAGCATTGGCGTATATATTAGTGTATACTGTCTTTGTTAGCTGGGACTGTGCAGGCTCTCTCTTGTATGCATGAGAGAACAATTGCACTGCGTCTGCTTATGCTGCCTTTTGAATGTCAGTGTGGTTGAAGTGGCCATGAAAGATGTAGCCACTTAACAGTACTGCTGAGACATATGCCTGCCTAGTCTGCACAGTGCATAATATTCATTTCCAAAGTAAAAGTAAACATTCTTCTGTATTACAAAATGTTTACAGGGCATGCATGCTCTCAGAGGGTACAGGGTGAGGTGGTATGTTTATCTTGGATTGTTTATGGAAAATGAATTGACACATGCTATATGGTGTTTGTTTAGGCCACTCCGGCGTTTGCACATAGAATACCAGAACATGACCCAGTTATCTAAGGACACTGGATTTTATAGGCCTAGTCACTGAGAAAAAGTGCAATAAAGGTCCAATGAAGAACAGGATTAAGGCAACACAGAGATTACCTGTTTAAGTTTTAATAAAACTGTTCCTGTGAATCCTGTCTCAAAACAAATTACTATTGAATTAGGCATAATCGGTAGGAATTTGTGAAGCAGTTTATTGGGAGGATGGGTCGACTGCATCAAGTGATATAATGTTGCCTTTACGTAACGTTAATTTTCTGGAAGGATTGGGATTTGGCAATGCTGGTTCACGACAGAACTGCTTGGTTGTAAAATGCATGCCCTGGGGAATGCAATCTTTTTGTGCCCATGCCCAGGGCACAGAAATGGGCAAGTCAAACACGTTATAACCTTGTAGATCTATTATTAAAATGCTCAAGATATCTATTTTTCATATTTTGAGAATCTCACTGTTTTTGGAAATTTGTAAACAAAAGAAAAGAAAACAACTAAAGACTAAAAACCGTAATAATTTAAGCATGCAATTAATGCAATGAAAGTGGTTACAATTAAAATGTATTTTTAAAGGTATAGAAAGTATTGTGATATAGTACAAAGATTGTTTTTCTATAGTTTCTGTATATTGCAGTAATAATACGTGGTCAAAATCTCATGATGGAACATTGGACTGGCCAGTGTGCCTTGGCACACTGTTTGGGAACCACCGTTAACCACTGCCTTGGGGTACTAATAATGCATGTTGTTAAGCATTTGTCATCTTTAGAGTGTGTTATGGAATTGTTTTTGCTGCCCATTTATGCAACACTTCCCAATTCATTTTGGTCTGTCTAGACCAAGTCAAATTGAGTTAAGTGGGTGGACATCTGTCTGGTATGTACTGTAGCTCAGTGGTGGACAGTAATAAAGTAGATTTACTTAAATACAGAAGTAAATGTTTTGAGAATCTGTACGAGTATTTGTATTTTTGGATACTTGTGACTACATTTCAAAGACAAACATTGTACGTTTGACTCCACTACAGTTCTAGGAAGAGGAAAAAAAAGTACGTTAAGGTTTAGCAACTTAAACCTTCAATGCATTGCACTGCAACACTTTGTCAGCTTGTAGATGTGCTATATTCAATATTATTGATATTTTCTCCATTAAATTTTACTTTAGGATATTTAAGTATTATTTAAAAGTAAAATAATTACTGAAATTCTTACTTGTAGTGGAGTAATATTTGACCATGTATCTGTACTTTGACTCAGGTAGCCTACTGGAGTTAAGTACTTCTCCACCACTGCAGTAGCTACATGGGCTGTGCAGGCCACTGTTAATCAGCTGTTTTCTGCCTTGTTGACTATATTACCTAACTGAATATAAATATTAGATTTTCAGTCTTAACCTGAATTTGCTTTCTCACATTGTCTACACAGGCACACACACACACACACACACACACACACACACACACACACACACACACACACACACACACACACACACACACACAGAGAGAGAGAGATGTTAATTAGCTATATCATAATGAAGTCCATAAAGAACTTCCTTCATTCTCTCCTCCATTCTTTCTCTAGACTCTGCGGTGGTGTATGTGGGCGCACCATGGCCCAGACCCTCCAGATGGCGATCCCAAACTTTGGCAACAATGTTCTTGAATGTCTTAATGAGCAGCGGCTACAGGGCCTCTACTGTGACGTCTCTGTGGTGGTCAAGGGCCACGCCTTCAAGGTGAGACCAACCCCTTAGTGAAGAGGCTAAATGGTACAGTATACGGTGCATTTATATAGCGCTTTTATCTGTTGATTGTGCATTACATTCACCCGTTCAGTTCACACGCATTCATACACCGATGGCGGAGGAAACAATGCAAGGCACCAACCTGCACATCGGGAGCAATTAGGGGTTCAGTCTTGCTCAAGGACACTTCGACACTTCGACGGGAGAGCCCGGCAATTAACTGGTGTTTGTTTTACTGTGAGACGAGACCTATTCGGATGGCTTCATAAAATGTCACATACTGTGATTGGTTGGGAAGATGCTCCAGACTACAGACACGTCCTTGTTTATGTTTGTGGCAACGCTGTTGTGTCGGCGAGTCACAGGATGAATGCTCAAAACTGTCGGTTGACACTATTCGGTAAAACTATATTGGCCTTTAAGCTCAGATGACAGCCAATCCCATTAGCATGTTTAGAGTTTACATACTGTAGTACACATGCATGCATGCATGCATAAACTTTCCTTAATGATGATCTGGTTTCAGTATTTATTTATGATGTATTTTCTCTATTATTAAGGTTATTGCAGCGGACTAGCGGCCAATTTGTTTTGGTGGTAGGGAGGGGGGCGGGCCGGGGCGGGGGGGTACCCAGCCAAAAACGTTGAACCCCTGGCCTAGTGGCTCATTCAGCCACACCTCACGAGCCTCAAGGCCCCGCTGTTAGCACACCTGCCTTTGATTTAAGATGTTTAAAATGCACTAAACGGAAAAGGACATATCATAACATTTTACATGATGAGACAATAACCTGATAATACCTATTGCAAGCACGTTTAAAGTGCCAGTTGACTTTCTTGCCGCACTGAAATGAATGGAAACATTGGCTTCCTCAAAGATCAATCAAACCACAGTAAGCCATGGAAAATGTCAGTAATGTCAAGTATACAGTGAGTCGTGGTCAATAAGCTAAACATTTCAAACCACCGGTATGGACCGAAGTAAAAAAAAACTTTGGAATATTTTATAGGCGTGTAAATTCAAAACATCTTCATGTGTTTATTATGTCTCCCCATAAGAGCATGAGTTTTCCTCTCAGACTCTTAGAATGGCCTTCATAGGGTCAGTTGAGAAGGACTAACATTCCACCCCTATTTCCATCGCAACTTGACTCTTTCTCATAACAGCTTTGTCACTGCGAAGTACTGTATATCATGAAATAGACTCCAAAACAGCTATTGTACAGAATTTTCATTCATTCATTCATATTGGGTGTAAATCAGTGTTGCATTGGTCATCATTGCACATGATACCACACCGTCCCACCAAAGATTTTTCAGGAGCACATGTGCACACACATGCATCGTTTAAAAAGAAACCTAAATTCACAGTCAACAAAGTTTACAAAATCTTCTGGAATGAGCCTGGATTCATATCAAGGGTCCATTGTGTGACCTGCTAAATCCTGTAGGTGTTAAGTGACGTGCAATACTGGTGTGAATTGATATCAAGCTGTTGTGTGGAATACCAGAGCAACATATATTGAGGCTCTCGGGCGGAAACCTTGTTTGTCCAAATCAAGACATGGAAAAAAATAACCTGTGTTCCAGTGGATACAAAACAGTATTATTAACATTATCTTGTTAATACCTTTGATTGGTTAAATAGTTATGAAATCCACTGACAGACATAACCACTTCCAAGCTAGATGTTGTCTCTCTCTATATGTCATTAATTATCGTTTAATGTTGTGAGCTTGTAGATGTACTATTTTTTCATGGTTCGTGACTTCACTACTTTGCAACTGCCCCACAGCGACAGTATACGACAAATTATTTGTATTACTTTTGAGGCAGTGAGGAAGGGCATATTTAAAAAAAGAAAAGAAAGAAGTGGAGTAAGCCTGTACTGTATTATGTACGTGAAAGGTAATGGTGTCGATACAGGAGTTAATAGACACTTTAGCAGTGGCAGCGTCATCCATAAACTTGTGCTCTTCCACCCCAGGCCCACCGAGCTGTCCTGGCCGCCAGCAGCTCTTATTTCCGGGACCTTTTCAGCAGCACCAGCAGTGGCGGTGGAGGTGGCAGCAGCTGTGGGAAGAGCCCCGCTGTGGTGGAGCTGCCGCCGGCTGTGCAGCCCCAGAGCTTCCAGCAGATCCTGGCCTTCTGCTACACCGGCCGTCTCAGCATGACCGTGGGAGAGCAGTTCCTCCTCATGTACACCGCCGGGTTCCTCCAGATACAGCAGATCATGGAGAAGGGCACCGAGTTCTTCCTCAAGGTAAACGCTGCCGGCTGATTGCTATGCCAGGTCCCGTATGGCAGTGGTTCTCAAACGTGTTTATGTCCAGGACCCCCAAATGTATATATGCATTTGGCCGTGGACCCCCCAAATTAAAATAGTATGGGAATCTTGTATGGGACCCCCATACAAGATTTGTTCTTCAAAAATATTTAACATTGTACAAGCTCACAATGCGACATGCACTGTGAGCTTGTACATTAATTGTACATTGGCTATTTTAAAGTAGCTAATGTAAATTTATATCGGGTGATAGTGGTTTAACTGATGTTGATGCTATATTAAATAATTTAGCTGGGGAACCCCTGGAACTACCTCAAGGACCACTAGGGGTCCCTGGACACGTTGTCCCAAAGCCTATACGGCTTGGGTTAGGACACGCTGTGATTAGCCACTTTGAGTGGTAGTTGGGGCAAATGTTCACCCCAAAACATGATTTACGATTGTGTGCCACTGAGACGGCTCATCGAACAGCCTGAGCTCGCTCGGCGGGGCCTCTCGTGGCTCAAGTTTGCTTGCCTCCATTGAGGTAAAAAACTATACTTTATTGGCCCAAAAGCGGTGTGTTTTTTGTTGGAGAAGAGGCACTCCGCATGCGTCACAGAAGCGGGGCTTGGTTATAGCACAGGCGGTATAGACTTTGGTATGTCGCTCCCTGTACGCGACTTTGAGAACCACTGCCATATGTGTTGTAGCAGAAAAGATTGGGCTTTGTCTGACGAGAAGTCTGAAGTCTAGTATTCTGCAATGTTCTTTTGTCTCTGTGAATTGGTGCGACCTGACACGGCGTTGATTCCCACGTGAACCCATAGGTGTCCTCGCCGAGCTGTGACTCGCAGGGCTTACACCCGGAGGAGGCCCCGCCCTCTGAGCCCCAGAGTCCCGTCACTCAGACCGGCGGGAGCAGCGGAGCCCGCCCCGCCCCCTGCTTGACGCCGCTCCCCATGGTGTCGCGGGTGAAGACAGAGCAGCCGGCCAGCCAGGCGGAGGCGGCCTCCCCTTACTCGGTGGTGTGCACCCCCGTGGCAAAGCGGCTGTGGGAGGGCGGCAGCAGCCGGGACGGGGGCGGCTCGGGGGGCGGGGGAGGAGGGGGTCTGCGGAAGGCGGCTCGCTTTTCCCAGGAGTCAGTGCGGGGCTGCGCCATCCAGGGACTGGTCAACATGGGTACGGCAGGCACCACCGGGCTCGGCCTGGGCGGCGTGCCGACAGGAGGAGGAGGGTTTGGCAGCAGCAGCGGCCACAACGGGAGCTCCGTGGCGGGCCTGGCTGTGTCCGAGGGAGCCAGCCCCGGTACCATGAGTGCCTACGCCAGCGACTCGCCCATTAGCTACCACGACGATGAGGAGGAGGAGGAGGGGGCAGACGAAACCGCCGAGGAGCAGTACAGACAGATCTGCAATATGTACACCATGTACAGCATGCTCAACGTAGGTGCTGCAGGTAAGGAACTGGAGACGTGAGTGTGAACCACAGTACTGAGGAGGGCTACAAGGTGTGCCTGATTTATACTACAGTATGTACGATGCAAGGCATTGTGAGCATAGATTGCTTATTTTCGGCGCTCAACGCTGTATGAATTAAGCATTGCATTCACACTAATTTGTGATTATTGCACTTGTGTGTCAAACTCTGACTTGAATTGTTCAATGGTGTTAAAGACATTCTGTTCTTTTAGTTATCCCACAGATGCCTGCAACTTAAAGTGATGGAAGGATACATCACAAACCGTATTGTAAGATATTTTTGGTCGTTCACTACTACCCGCGGTTGGCATGATAGTTTGTCATAGACTACAGTGAATACACTTTGAACATTTGGGAAAAGAACCCAGAACCCAATTTATTGCCTTCGTCCCGTCATTTACTTCAAAATAAGACACAAAATAGGGACACCAGGTTGAATGTGGTTAATGTATGCAGCGAGCTACACATAGTTTAACACTGCATCATCGGGGCTGGAGCCAGGATTTTAGAAATACTGAGGTCACTCTTAGCATTCCCCCACCAAACCAGAATGTTTTGCAGACAACCGTATAAATCTATGCATTTTAAGGCATTTGGAAAGCAACAACAAAAACTTGTTTGTTTGTTTCCAACTCCAGTTGTGTGCGTGCGTGCGTGCGTGTGTGCGTGCGTGCATGTGTGTGGTCTACAAACAATGCAGTGGTTGCTTAATAACCAACATGCAATTAATAATAGCCTGTTAAATCATTTGGGTTACATATGCCAAAAGTCATGAAGTATAAAGGATACCATTACATTTTACATGACTGTTTAATAAGGCATATACATTATTTTGGTTAGACCGGGGACTATACTTGGTTGCTCCTTTTTTCTCTCTACACTAAATCTATTCACAAAGATAGCAAATTTACAATCTCAAAATGCATCACCTCTTATGACATGCCCAGGATAGGTTCATGTGGTTAATACGACAAAGTATACTATCCACATACAAGTTGCCAACAATGTAATTTAAATAGTGTCAGGGTTTCCTGGAGGAAAAGGTCCTATGGAGGTTGGTGCACGACACGTCCACGCACATGCTAGCCTGGCCCAAGCCGCCTGGGAATACAACCTCCATATTGTGCTGCCCCAGGCAGCACAATATGGACAAAGGTTCATACAGTATCTCAATATTTATTCCAATAGCGATACAATATACAGTATGACTATGGGTTAACATTTGTTATTTTCCATTTTAAAATAGTAACAGTGAAAACCAAATATCCTTCAATAGTTTTTTCTTCAGTGCACACTCCTGTGAGGTTATAGGGAGTCTGACGGGTTGTGTCACATATGTCATGGAAAACAACTACATTATGCCATTGTGGTGGTATATGTTTCTGACCTTTAGTCTCGTGCTGGCCAATTCAGTGTCGGTGGTGCGCCTAGACTGAGCTGGTCTGGTTGAATCGCTGAATGGTAAACATCCTCAGCCGAGCCTGTGGTTTTATTTTTTCCCCCTCTTCAGTCAGCTCAGCTGTGCTAGTGGGTCTTGATTATACTTATCCCAAGGATTCATGGAAATGTAGTCAAAATAGGACGAACCTAACCTCTGGTTGTTTAAACCCCACCTGATGTGCAGTTGTGTAATTCTGACCAATAAATATTCCCAAACCTCATAAGTCCTTGATTAATTCATTGTTATTGCCTGTTTAGATAGATGGTAGTTATTCTATCCAGAGTATATCAGGTACTTGTTCACATATGCTACAGGCAAGTCGTTAACAATGCAAGTCACAAATACAACCTCAATCGTGTAATAACTGTGTTCATACAGTATACATGGAATATGTGAACAGTTAACTGACATACAGTACATCTGGATAACATTATACATAGCATGTGAACAACTTACCAACATACATCTGGAGGACATAAGAATCTATCTAAATAAGCAACAAGAAGTGATACAAGGAACAAAGAATGCTAGTAGGGAGTGAGGTAGAGTGTGAAGACATGAGTTATAAGACTGCGGCGGAAGATGGGGCGTGAATCTGCAGTCCTGATGGTGGTGGTGGTGGGGGGGTCATTCCACAGCTTTGAAGGCAGGGGGAGAAGAGTCAAGGACGCTTGGTGTTGGCCAGGGTGTCATAGGGAGGGATTGGAGGACGGATGTCCCAAGTGTGTGGGAAGGGATAGGGATGTAGGGCTGGACTATGGGGGTGCCATGCCACTGGTTTCCTATTCCTTGTAGGTCATTACTAGTGTTTTGAATATGATCTCACATACTGAGGGAGAAACGTGTGCTTTGATTGTATAGTATTGTATGCAAATAAACCTTCTTAAACGTTTTTCATCCTCATCTCTCCAGCAGCAGGTGAGCGAGTTGATGCCCTGCCGGACCACACAGAGACACGGGGACGGATGCGGGGCAGAGACCTGACGTGTCTCCCTACGGAGCTCATATCGCAGATAGGAAACCGCTGTCACCCCAAACTGTACGAGGAGGGAGACCCAGCCGAGAAGTTGGAGCTAGTCTCAGGTTTGTGTGCGCCACCTGTACATATGCAGCAATGCTAATGTGTGTATTATGTGACAACCATGGGTGTAGCGAGCGCTGAAAATGTGAGGGGCCCGGGCAACCCACCCGTGGTTTCTTAAACAGTGATATTTATTTGTATGACAAATGGGCAAAATGAACATGAACCAGCAGAAATAATCACCCTACATGTAACCCAGTTCCGAACTCAAATAACAGTAGCCTAAATAATAAATATACATTAATAATTGGGTTAGGGTTATTGAAAAATCGGTGTATGGTATACAATATTATGTGCAAGTGAAACTATGCACATGATCACTGAGGTTTCTTTTCAGAGCCATTATCTCGAAATCATTGCAAATGCAAACAATTTTGTGATCCAGTTTTGGACCAGCCAAGCATTTGTCAAAAGGCTGCTGCCTTTACAAGGAACTCCGCTGGTAGTTATTTAGCAGAAGTTAACTGATTACTAATACTACCAGTGATTACTTTTATACTCTGTTGTGTGACAGTGTTGCACGCTGAAAATAGGAAAGCTACAAGTGTGTGTGAATGTGTGTGTTCTGTGAGAATCCTGCTTAGGTGCAATATAACAGTGAAGCGTGGTATGGAATTTCATTGATAATGTGCATTCTCATCTGGACATTCTCTCAGTAAACAACAGATGATGGGGGGGGGGGGGTTCTAAACTCATTTTTAAAAGTGGATGGGACAACATCCCTTTCAGACTTTAATTGGAAATAAAGAACAGGCTAAGTCCTACTATGACATTTTGGACCCATTCACTATATTTACTTTAAATATCTGGTTCAAAGTCGTGAAACAGTTCAGAATGGAGAGGACAATCGGGGTGTTGAGGTGGCCCGCTTATGATCCAGATTTTAAGCCTGCAATGGGCTCGGTATGGCTTTTCCTCTTTCAGTACTGCCATGGAGGGCAATGTGTTTTTGAGTTTTGAAAAACTGAAGAATATGTGCATGTGTATAGATAACAAGGACTTTCAAGTACGAGAGTATGGGTGAGGTGAAAGCTTCTGAGCCGGTGGCTTCAAACGATGATCTCATACTGGTTTTTATACAGGCATATAAACATGAATCCAAAAGAGCAGTGTCTAGTGTATACAATGCCTTGGTTTCAGCTAGGACTAACTTCACAGAGTACATTAAAACTAATTGGGAAAAAGAGTTGGAGATTACCATCACTACAGAGGAATGGGAAAATATGTGCAAAACACAAAATACTCAACTCAAGAATGTGGAGATGAGAACACCTAAAATTAAATCAAGACAATTGAAAACAGAACATCTATGCTGGAGACTGTGTGGCTACAAAGAGGCGGGCCACGTTCATTCTGGACTTAAAATTCAGAAATACTGGCAGGATATCCACCATTCTGTGTTTTAAGATACCTGCTTTTTATTGTTGGGAAATATCCCTGAAGAGATTCTAATACATGATAAATATTTAATCAAGATCCTCTTAGCAACAAGTAAGAAAGCAATCACACGACGCTGGTACTAACAGGACCCACCAATGAAAGAACATTGGATGGACATTACTGAGGAACTGTATGTCATGGAAAAACTAACATTCATACTTAGACTACAAGAGGTGAGGATAAGTTCTATAAAAAGTGGGAGAAGTGGGATCTCTTCTTCCAGCCTATCGATAATGTATGAGGAATTCATGAACGTCCTGTAATATGAAACAATGCAGCCTTTTTCCTTGTCTTTTTTCTTTCCTGTTGTCATTGACAATTTCTCAATAAAAATTAAGTGGAAAACAAAGTGGATGGGACTTGGGACCCTCGTTGCTGTCGGGAGGAAACCAAATTTAATAACTACATTTTTGAGGTTTTATTTTTAATGTTTTTTATAAATCAGTGCTATTGAACACCTTTTACGTCTGTGTATTGTTTTGAAAATATTGAACCAATAAAAAGCGCTTGGGACTAAACCTCTTAACTTCATTGGGCCCTCAAACTGTCTGCTGAAGCAACTAACTCCACCACCTCTCCACATCTCATGCAAGTAATTGACATATAAAGTCACAACACCAACTTTGATGAGGCAGTATTGCTTTGTTTTCTTCATTTCCTAAAAAAAGTTAATTGGTTTCTTCTCAACAGCAGAGATATAATAGCAGCGATGGTGAACAGAAAATGCTAATGTACATAATTATCATTAGTTAAGTGTAGAAACCGAAACAGAGACAGTCAGATGCCGTCAATGTATTTCACAGTCACATTGTGTACCTCTAACTGTCCTTGAATGACTGAGCTTAACACTGGTATGCAGATCAGCTCACATGTTGCGTTTAATATTAGACATGTGAAGGCATGTCAGCCTGCAATTATCTGTATTACCTTATGGCCTGGCTTACATACCTTCCCATATAAATTGTGTGCATGTGCACGTCACACATTGTGAACCAAAAACAGTTCAAGTGTAACAGAGAAATGCTGTGTGTGTGTGTGTGTGTGTGTGTGTGTGTGCTCCTGTGTGTGTGTGCATTTGTGCATAATAATACTTTTGGCATGCGATTATAATATATCCTTTGTGCAGGTACATCAGTGTTCATATCACGAGCCCAGCTGATGAACTGTCACGTCAGTGCCGGGACCAGACACAAGGTGCTGCTGAGGAGGCTGCTGGCTGCTTTCTTTGACAGGTAGCTTTTCCTCTGTCTGCTTGTTTCAATCATTACACAGATGATGCCACAAATGCCTTCTAAATCAGTTCTCACACTTTCAAAATCTTCCAAAAATGTTTATAAATACCAGATGGCAACTAAGTACACAGATGCTTTCCCATATTTTTCTTCTTCTTTTGTGCGAACAAAACTTTAAACTTTAACTGTTTGGTAGAGTATATATTATATATATATTTTATATATATATATATATATATAATATAACTAACACAACAGTGGTGCTCTTAGAATCCTGTGGTCGGATAAGTTGACAAGTGTTATTGCATAGAGAGTAATATGTCCCCTTCCCTGAAGGAGCTTTGTCTGGTGCTTACGTAGGAGACCCAGGTTTGAATCATAAATCTTATGGATTACAGATTTAATTTAAGGTCAGAGACTCTACAAATGTAAGTTTCTGTTAAAGTTAAATTAAAGGTTTGCTGTGTAGGGTAACACTGTAGTTATGTAATTAATACAATACTTTGCACCCCTTTTCACATACTGTATGTTAATGTTTTTTTTTAACCTTTTTCTTATACCTTTTTGGGCTGTGATTGTGCTGAAACATTGCCCAAATTCATTGTAGTATGATGTTATTGTTGTAATATTGTTACAGGAACAATATTACTAAAGCATAATTTTACATTTAGCAACAGCTAACTGAAACACACCTGCAATTAATGTCATCACCGTCAGCAAAATCTCTCTGTGAAAATTGTCTATTTGGACTTTAAAATGATGATAAAATAAGGTAATAAACCAGTGTTCAGTGTTGGTAAAATAAGGTAACGAAGTACTGTACAATATGAGGGAAGATATAAGTCACATGTTCTCTCAACCGAGACAGACATCTTGAAATGGTTTAATGTTTACCTAACAGTTGAAAATACTACTTTTCATTTTATTCTAAAAGACGAGACAAGCGTTCACATTTTAGTGAAGCTCTAAGTAGAAAAGGAACCACCGCTCATCCGCTGAAAAAAACTTAAGAGAGGTGCTGGAGCCACAAAGGGAATATGAGAAAAAATAAAGGGAAGCTCCGCACACTCAGATCTGCGCACAATCAGTTTATTTTTGGCAAGCTTTCGGTCTACTGACCTTCTTCAGGCATCGAGAGTGAAGCTCTAAGTAACACAGAGACTCAGAGAGTGTTCACAAAATGGTCCCTCTAAATCTCACCACATCTACAAGCTTGCGCTTGTGAGCTTGTAGATCTGCTTAGGGAGGGACGCTAGGGTTCATGTGGTTAACTATAACTATACTGTATTCTCCTGTCTCAGAAACACTTTGGCCAACAGCTGTGGAACAGGCATCCGCTCTTCTACCAATGACCCTAGCCGCAAGCCCTTGGACAACAGAGTGCTGCATGCAGTGAAATGTGAGTATGCATGTTTGCATGCGTGAGGGTGCACTCAAAGCGTGTGTATTTCTTACTATGATGAAGACCCGGAGGGGTCGAAACGTTGAATCCTGATTCCTGAATATAATTGATGGGAGCTTAACCCATTCTGACCTGAGATCAGATTCATACAAGGTTTCCGCCGGACACACACTGGTCTGATGAACCCATTCTGACCTGAGATCAGATTCTAAAAATGTCAGTCGTTCTTCGATTTATTTCAAAAATAGCAGACCTACAAGCTCGTATCGCGCCACTCGGTGGCGCGATATGAGCTTGTAGATCTGCTATTTTTCAATAGCTAAAGCATGACATGATGCCAACACCAAAATGGGTGCCCGGTCAGAATGGGTTAAAGAACGGTGTGCGGACTTCCTACCTTCCTGTATGTATTTTTTTGTCCTGCACCCGTCGACATTTTTGAGATGCGCGTGCTTCCCGTTTGAATGTTGAATGTTGCCACTACTGTTGGAGCAGCCATAAACTATACACAGGTTCATCACGATGTTCTGGGCATCTTTGTAAAGTTAGTGTTAGTAAAAAGCAGGTAAAAGAGTAACGTTTGAGCAGACTAACATCAGTCACTCAACTCATTCAAGTAGTAGTAGTAGTAGTGTTTACACCGCAGATATGTCGTCTCCGCCTACAGGAAATACGTTAGCTGCGACCATGAGATCCGTTTCTGAACGTGTCTATATACTGAACATGGGATCTTTCCTTTTTGGGTCAGTTTGTCCATTTTAACAGATAATAAGAAATAGCTCATAGTGGCCACAAGATGGCGACATTTACCCTGTGAAACTAAATGCCAGCTTGACAAAGACCCTCCAACAAAGTTGATAGGGTGGCTTTCTGGCTATTCAGCTTTGACTGTACATTTTGTTTTTGCAATGTGGGCAGCAAGGGTAACTTTTAACTATATAATGAGACGATCCAGGTCTTGCACAAAGGCCATGTATGCCTAACACGGTAACACCACTCAGAACCTCACATATGAGATATGCAAGATGTGTTGTGAGCAGTAGATTACTAAGGCCTCGTCTGCTTGTTGTGTGCAGTAGATTACTAAGGCCTCGTCTGCTTGTTGTGTGCAGTAGATTACTAAGGCCTCGTCTGCTTGGAGGTGGTCAAAATGTTAACATAAAGAAGCAAAAAGCAATCCCAGAAGAATACCTTATCTGTTTGAAATGTTAGTTGTCTTTCAATAAAATATAGTTTGCATTGCAGCTATGAGCAGTGCAGCCTTTTTCTTCATTTAAAAATCATAGCATGCTCTCATGCATTGTCTGGTTGTCTCTGCTCTCAATAGGATAACAGCCCAAATAGTCATACAGAAACTTACCATAGATACTGTAACTCCCACATGTAACATCATTGTGAAGCGCAGCCCTGATCCGTAAGCTCTTTCCATCTCGCCCACCAGTTTACTGCCAGAACTTTGCCACTAGCTTCAAGGAGAGTGAGATGAACGCCATCGCGGCGGACATGTGCACCAACGCGCGCCGCGTGGTCCGCAAGAGCTGGATCCCCAAGCTGAAGCTTCTGATGGCCGAGAGCGACGCGTATTCTGCCTTCCTCCCCGACGCCGTCAAGTTGGAGGACGACGCGTTGGGGCAGGAGCCGGCGTTTGACCCCGCGACCTTGGAGCCCGGCAGCGGCGTGGGCGGCGGCATGGATTCCGGCGGCTCCTCCGGAGAATCGCTTCAAGGCGTGGGCGTGGACGGAGGGACGTTATTCTGACCGGTGAAGCTGTGGAAAAGGTTGACGTGCCATGAGGAAACACAAGCGAGAACCTCCCCCCTGGTTCTGCTCGCCGCCTCACGTCCTCCAGGGGGCGCCACCTGCCTTGACCTCTCCCGTCAGACTCTCACTGTACACTACTACCAGGGGGGGTGAATGGCAGTTGTTGACCCCGCCGTAAACCAGGGAGTGAAAATGATCACTTTCAGATTTTTCTTTTCCGCCACATGCCCCCCAAGCTTCCTCCGCTTGTTTTTAGCCATTTAACTGCAATCGCCCTCTTATATTAAACACATTCCCCGTCGGGATGAGTGTGAGGGTCAGTACCTCAGGCTGAGGAGGTGGTTGGCTGGCTGGTTGGCTGGACGCACAGAAAGAATGGATGGAATAATGGGGCTAAAGGATGCGAAGGTGCTTCAAACTGCATTCCAGCCTTAAACTATGGAGATAAAAAATGACACTAACAACTTAAACAAAAGCCCTGCTGATTCCTTTCCCTCCTCATGCCCTCACACCTTCCACGCCACCCTCACGACCAGAGCAAATCCATCACACTCCAGCGTGTGTCTGTGCTGTGTCTTATACGTACATGTCTCATCTAATGTCATTTGTAGCATGTTTCTCTGTGTGTAACCTTCCAGCGACCAGTACAGGAGGGAGATTTCGAATGCAGTGAACTGTAAGAAAACTGTAAAGCGAACGGGCCTGAAACAAAAAGTTAAGAGATATATTTTGAGGATAAAAAGTTCTATATAAAAGTGCACACGTCTGTATGGTGTGTGCATAGAGAGAGCGAGAGGGATTGTTTTAAAATCTCAATCATTGTGTTTTATTGTATTTTAAGGAGCGGTTTTGCAGAGAAATGTCTTATTGAAAAAGGAAAAGTGCTATTTTTGCATTCAAAGGTCTGGTATATATATAATGACGGTCAGAGTAGTCTTAATGTAAGACTGGTTAGTTGTTGAATTCTTTTTTAAGTTGTTATTTTTTATCTACAGACAGTGGACACTGCAGTTGATCCTTTACATTTGAAGCCAAGCATTTCATCTTCCATTCATTATCTTTCGAGTAATGTCGAGACCAAGTGAGACGAGAACTGTCTGTTGTGGCAGTTTTTCAGTAGGTTGTATAGGTTTGTACAGGTATTTGCAGCCCTTACAACACATGCTTTCTCCTAATTTTGTCAGCCAAGGTTGGAAATGTACAGCTTTGATTGACGTGTTGCATATGACTACTTATGCTTAATGTATACTTTGCCGTATGACAGATTGACAGTGCCGAAAATGTCTGATCTACAAGTTCACAAAGTTGTAGAGCTTGTGTGTGCTTAGATCAACTACTTTCAGCATGTAACCCAGTTGTATAAATCAAGTAAAGTATACATCAGGCTTTAGCTTGCCTCTTCCTAGTTCTATTTCATCCCTACTGACCTCCAGAGGTGGTCATTAGGGATTCATAGAACCGTACTTACATTCGTAACTTTCATTTTAAATTGACAAGTAAAAGATACTGGAATATGTGCCTTGTCATGAAACTGTGTGTATGTGTGTGTGTGTGTGTGTGTGTGTGTGTCTGTCTCTGTCGGTTTCTTTGATAAAAACATCTTGTATTATTGTAGCCATGCTGTATTGTCCGCTACTTACAATGCGAATGCAGAGTGGCTAACAGGTTTCTTTGACATGTATCATCACATTATATTTGTGATGATTTTTGCACCTTCCAGGAGCGCTAAGATGGACGTTCCTGCACCTTGACTAGTTGTTCACGCACCTTTTTAGGAAGGGGGAAAAGTTGTCATCTAAAGAATAAAGCCCTTTAGCCTAATTTATTCTTCATCATACGACTTGCCGAAGTGTAATTTAGATTTTAGGTGTGATGTATTATGTTTTTCTTTGTTGCCCATCTTTTGTAAATGAGTGTGACAAACTCAATGTAAATCAACAAGACTGTTGTCCCAAATGTTATTGTCTTCTTTTGTTGGATGCTCATGGTTAAGATTGGTGTGTGAGACCCCTGCGCACCTGTTTCTATTAATTGTGTCTTTTGAAGCATCAGGGATGTTGGCGTTAAATCTAATGTTTATATCTCTACAAGTTAATCCATGAGAACGGTTGGCATGCAGATCTGAGAGAGAAAGATTGAAAAATAATCAATATTCCAGGTGATGGAGATAAGTTGTTAGGGTCCGAATTGGCTCTTGTGCTGTAGGGGTAGCAGCATTTGTGTTTATTACACAGCAAAGTCCTGAATTTGAATTTAAATCTTGAGACTCAAAAATAGCCCCTAATAGCTCCATTCTTACACTCCCTGGCCTCTAGTTTGAGTGGTAATTGTACTTTATTTTATCTGCACAGTAAATGTAACCAAATGGACCCTTATGGGTGCATTTGGTTACATTTTGTTAAACCTCTGACACTTAGGATTTTACTGTGCAGCGCAATTGATGTATGTATGTATGTATGTTTGACACACAATACCGGTACCGCTGGCATAAAGGCCTAATGAAAAGTGACAACCCACCACAAGAGCACTGGTGTTTAATGCATCTTATTTCAATGTTTCAACTCCAGTCACTTAGGTTTTCTGTTATAGAGGAAAGGAACAAATATATGTGCAGGTTTGATTACAACACGTGTCATTAATCAAACTTGCACATTGTCAGTATTGCTGACACATCCAGATCTAGAACACCTGTGTGGAACCCTGAGAAAACACTGCATTGGCACAAACTAATGGTCTCAGAATTAAATGGACACTCAGGACTTTGCTGTATGGCCCAGTTGCCGCACCCTAAACAACGTTGAATCGCTGATTGGTTTTCTGAAACCAAAATGTCTGTTATGATGCTCATTTCTCACTTTTTGTATTGTCTTGCTAGTTAGCATTTTGCTAAAGAAAGATGTACTGTTGAGAATGTGTTGCTTCTCACTCAAGGTAATTGAGTCAAGTTGCCAATATTTGGCGAGTAATATGTAAAGGAAAATGGGTGTTATCTCGATGTGTTTTGGTCAAGATTATGATGAGTGGGGTAATGAGAAAAACAAAAGAGCTTAGTCAAAAGATAGTCTTTAAACAGAACACAAGTCTGATGATGCTGGCTACAGGAATCACACAACAATGTGGTCCAGGCGTCTGGGTTAATTTCCAATGTGAACGAATGTTCTGTCTCCACAGTTTGTCATTGAAACCCATTGCAGAAATGTCCGATGACTGGTCACCAATTGGTTTCTCAAGATGAGTGATTTTCAATGACTTGAAAGTGTCTGTGTAGTGCCGTGGCTTTTACAGAGTTCAGTATGACATTGAGCACTATGGAATCACATAAAATAATGGGACAGAAGCCATGATTTCTAAAGTAATTTTGGAGCAGCATACAGCAAGCACGTGGGCGAGCTCACTATGTATTCACCACAACACGTGTATTGATCCAGCCTGAGCCTGACCAATTTGCCCAGTTTCAAACCAGTCTCAGGAATTATGGCATGTTTCTCCATAGTAGCATGAAAGTAGAAACTGTGAGGTCTAGCCCATCTTAAGCCAGAATGAGACGTTAACATCATCCCTCAACTGGTATGTTTTAGTCTTAATTTAAATGGAAAATTAGTGACTGGTGAAATTGTAAAAATGGCCGGTGAATTTTACATGTGAAAGATGACGCTAACATATTTAAAAGCAACGATAACTTAGACTACAGGCAAGCAGAAGCAGACATGTCCATGTCCATGTCACTTCTGCTGCAACATGCAAATGGTCAAGCAAGCTCAGCTGGTCTTTAGCATTCAGCAGCAAATTACTAACCTCATATCACAAAATGGTTTTCTGTGGTTTGTACTCGACTGTCTGCATTTGAAGACAAATGGTTAATAAGATGAAAAGACGTGTTTCTGTGTCCACAGTCATTTATAGTTTCCATACACATCAGCATCTTTGTTTACACTTCCATACACACATGGACCTACACACTTGAATAAAGGCGTGGCATGGGGAAACCTTATATCGCTATACAGTACATATAAAATGATTATATACATGTATAGATAAATACTGTATATTCTATATAGAGGCACACATAGAAGTCAGATTGTTTGTTGTGCACTCGCAGCATGAGGTATATATTTACCCAGAAACAGCGCTTCTTGAAAACTTGTACAGTAATGGTCTGCCCATGTCTTGACTTTGCCCCTGCTCCTAGCACTCTGTAACCCCGTAGCGCCAAGACTCCTATACTGCTCATCCTGTTGTCTCTGTGTTCCAAGTGCCAATAACTTTGTGAAAGCCCTGTTACTGTGACCCTACATTATCCAAGGTAATTGCACATTAACTACTGTAAAAAAAGAAACGTCATAGAGAAATCAATATCTTAATAAAAAGGTTTGTAACAATTTCTCTTTGAGTGTGTTTTACTGCGATGATATAAGTAAACAGTCTGGCCATATTGACATTAAATTTATATTTTCTCCCCACCTCAAACCTCAGTAAAGGCTGATGTACAGTACTTTAGAAGAGACTCACTGAAGTGCTTTGGAATGTGATATGTTGGAGTTGCAGCTCTATACAGGTCCAGCGAACTGGAGAGCAGCTATACGTGATCTGCTATACCGTTATGGTCAGTGTGATCTGCTGAGGAGGAAGCAGAATGGATCTTTAGACATGGCTTCTCCAATCTCCACCCCACATATTTCCATGCAGGAGAGCACAGATTACCCAGACAGAAGAACGACCACAGACTGCAGCTTAGATTAAGGCTAGATGGCTAGATTAAGGAAACCCTCAGGAAAGAGTATGTGTGGAACCAGAACTAAACATCAATGACCTACGTGGAAGGTGATGGGGTGGGATGAGAATTGGACTCAACTGAAGAACCGCGAGCAGAAGGGCTCTTCCAGAGGATGCAGTCCTACCAGTTTTAGCACATCTCTCCTAACCCTACATGCCAAATCCCTGGCTGATGACATCCATCCCTTAGATACCACCGACATAGAGAGGCTGAGACACGTCACTCCAGACTTTTGACAAGTTGAGGGATGTGCACGACCAATACCTGTCAGTGGGGAGTGTTGGCTGGGAGGAGGAGTAGGACTAAGGCCCTATACGTCCTCTCTGGGGGGGGGGGGGGGGGTACTACCTGTCAGTGGGGAGTGTTGGCTGATGAATGAATATCAACATCCTAATACATCCTAATACTGGGGGGTCAAATTATGTCAGGCAATTCAAAAAACACTTTGTTTGAAATAGACACTCATGCTTTCTAAGGTGTGATTTGGGGTCCTATAAAGGATGAATACAAAATGAATATCAACATCTTAAACGTCAGTGGGGAGTGTTTGCTGATGAATGAATATCAACACACTCATGCTTTCCAAGGTGTGATTTGGGGTCCTAAGGATGAATACAAAATGAATAT
The DNA here is from genome assembly GCF_964188405.1 of Protomyctophum parallelum. Classification (NCBI taxonomy): domain Eukaryota; kingdom Metazoa; phylum Chordata; class Actinopteri; order Myctophiformes; family Myctophidae; genus Protomyctophum; species Protomyctophum parallelum. The sequence continues at coordinate 35,573,056 of NC_139708.1, forward strand.
CACTGAGACAACACTAGTCTTTGTAAGGAGCCTGTACCAGCAGGTTTTAGCACTGAAGAACTATGGCCTCCTGTGTGTATTCAGTCAACTCACCAAAACAAGCTTTCTAAAGTTTACATATTAATAACTGCTATGATTGTATTTCAAGTCAGCCCAGCCTGTAAAACATGATGAACACCAACACCCACAGCAAACACATTAACACAGCTTGTGGAACTGACCTGATAAGGTGTCCAGGGTGGAAACTGTCCCCATGAAGTAAAGTATTCCTGTCAGTGGGCTTACGGATAAATCTGTCTGCAGCGAGGCCCACCTCTTTTTTCACCAAAACATTAAAAAAAACTAGAAAGGTCATAGCGCGGCACCGAGTGCCACGCTACGAGCTTGTAGATCTACTATTTTTCAATAGCTAAAGTATAACATAATTCTTAAAACACCAAAAGGGGTTCCCGCCCGTCACTACACCATTGGTTTTAAGGTTGGGGTCTCAGCTGGTCCTTAGAAGGGTAGAAACTAAAATCAGCCAGAGAATGTATCATTCATATACTGTACAGTACTATGCTGCGAGAATAAACATACAATTTGATTGCGTAGATCACCCAGGTTTTATGGTTTTTCAATCCCCACACGTGTGTGTGTGTGTATGTATAAGTGTTGCAACACTTTAAAATGTAGAATATGAAATTTTAACGGTAATATCGTATATACGTACACGCATGTGGGTATATGGATAGGGTGGCCTGGCTGGGTGTGACTACCGCGGCCTGAATGATTCAGCCCTGCAGCCCTGGTGTGAGATATGATCTGGACAACAGATGGCAATATGAAGTTGAGGATAACATTGACCACTTCTGTGTTTTTGTCATCAGACGGACAGCTTGGTCATATACTTCTCTCTTTGTTGACGTTTTGTTAAAGGTTTTATGACATTAATTTTCATTTATTTTTATTTTTATTTTAGGTTTTATGACCTCAATTACACCCAAAAAACCTGAACTTTGAACATTCAGTGGATTTTCTGTGGTCTGAAGTTTTCTTTGGGGTTTTTTGGGCCTTTTGAGCTATAATGAAAACAGGCAACACAGTGAAACAGTGACATCTACTGGCAAATCCCATTGACATATATGGGATTTGATGGAAGTGATGTTACTTACTGCCGGCAAATCAGAGCACCTGTTTGAGCCAGAAAACCCCAGATCACAGAAAATCTACTGAATGTTAAAAGTTCATGTTTTTTGGGTGCAATTGAGATTAGAAAACCTAAAAAAAACAAGAACAACTTTTTTTTAATGTCACAATCCCTTTAACTCATCTTCCTGCCTTTAACCCAGTGGTGGAAAGTAACTAAGTACATTTACTCAAATACTGTACTTAAGTAAAATGTTGAGGTATTTGTACTTGACTGTATTTGTCACGCCTCGCTCCTCTGCCTTTGTATTTGAGCATTGATTTAGGTCCAAACCACTGGACTATTGCTGTCTCGTTCTGTCCCAGAACGTCCCATGCCTGGTCCGCCACCCTTATGTTCTCTCCTACCTACCCTGTTGTATTCCCCTCCTCCACCCTACCTGAGAGACAGTTTCCTCCTGGGAACACAGCTGTGGACTATTGTGCCAATTATTGACTCTGTGATTTAAGTGGTGTGTTTGCTGGACTCTGGGTCGGATTATAGTTTGGTGTTACGCCAGTTTTGCGCTGCTTTTTTTTTCCTGCCCTGTGTGGCGTATTCCTGTGTTTCTTTTGTTCCTATAAGTTAAGTAAAGTGTTTTATACCAGTCATTCTTGTGTTCGATCTCCTGCTTGGTTCCACACACATACTCCGGGTCGGCAGCCTGACAATTATGTGGCTTGACCTTTATGGTTATGTGGTTGTTTTATGTTCAGTATTTTGCCATGTCTTGTTCTGTTTGGTTTTATGTTACCCTGTTGGTTTTGTGTATCTTATTTTGTAGTATGGTCCCTAGTGTTTCCTGTTTGCCTAGTTGCTGTTCCCTACCTTGTCTCACCTACCTTGTGATGTGTCAGTGTTTTCACCTGTGTCCTCTTTGTCCTGTTAGCCTATCCTGTGTTTGATTGTATTTTGAGTTCACCTGTGTCTAGTTAGTCTTTGTCTATTTATATACCCCAGTTTGTTCAGTCCCTTGTCGGATCGTCATTTCATGTCAGCGTGTTTACTGTGTCCTTGTTTTGCCTGCCCCATTTTATGGGAAGTTATAGTTTAATAAACATCCTGAACCGTGAATTGCCTTTTGGTCGTACTGCTTTTGGGTCCTCTGATCGCACCCTGACAGTACGATCCGACCAGTTATGGACCCAGCGGACGACGTTGCAGAAGCTGAATTGAAGAAGGTATTGCAATATATCCAGTCATGTTTGGAGCTCAGTGTGCAGCCCTTCTGTAACCTTGAACAAAGGATTGAGGCCTTGAAAGGGGCTCTCCGAGTGGCTTATTCAAGACCGAGTTTAGCAGAGGAACTTGAAGGGACTATTAATGGTTTGTGGACTGCTTTATCTAGTGCACCTGTTCACCACATCCACTCTCCAACCAGCCAGTCTCTCAGATGCCACTCATGCCAGCCCTCTGCCTGCTTCTCAGCCTGTTCTCCAACCTGCTTCTCAGCCTGCTGTCCTGCCTGCACCTCAGTCAATCAGGCTGGGGTTTGTATGTCTCCAACCTGTCTGTCCTGAACCTGCCCCAGGTCCATATGTTGGGTCTCGTTTGGCCATAGTCAGGGGAAACCAGGCGAGGGGGCGTCATCGTCGTGGCTTCCGCCACCACCAACGCTCCCAACTGCCCAGCATCCAGGAGCCCCTGCTTCCCAGTGACAGTGATCCTCCACTGTCGACCAGCGACGGCAAGGCTCTACTTCGGCCCAGTGTCAGAGGTGGCGAGCCTCCACTGCGGCCCAACGACGGAAGTGGCGAGGTCCCACTGCTGCCCAGCCACGTTGAGGCTCCCCTGCTGTCCACCTGCGGTGACGGCAAATCTCCGCACTTGTTCAGCGATGGTGGGCCTCAACTGCAGCTCAGCGAGCAGCGTGCACAACCGCCCGGCGAGCAGCGTGCACCTCTCCAGCTGTCCAGTAACAGTGGTGGCGGGCCTCCGCTGCTACTACCCAGCTATGCCGAGGTGCTTCTGTGTCCGAGCGACACCCTGTCTGTTTCTGAGTCGGCTGCACCTGCCGACACCACGTCAAAACCTGTGTCGGCGGCCCCCGCCGACATCATGCCCGTATCTGCGTCGGCGGCCCCTGCCGGCATCATGTTTGTTCCTGCGTCGGTGGCCCCCACTGACATGTCTGTTCTTGAGTCGGTGGCCCCCACCGACATGTCTGTTCCTGCGTCGGTGGCCCCCACCGACATGTTTCCTGCGTCGGCGGCCCCCGCCGACATGTTTGTTCCTGCCTCGGCTGTCCCCGCCGACTTCCCACCTGAACCCTTTTCTGCCATCCCCAATGTACTACCTTTGTCAGCTCTCCCTTCGGACACTCCTTGCAAACTTCAAGAACTGTCTGTTTTCACTGCCATTGTTGAGGAGGCCCTCTTGCTGCCGGTCCCCGGGCCTGACCTCCAGCGGTCAGAACCTGGGCCTGCACTACAGCAGCAAGACCTCGAGCCTGCACTCCAGTCTCACTGTTCTCAGGTGCCCCAGTCCATGCACTGTCGATGTCTGTGTCCCCTCTCCAAATCTAGCTCTGTCCCCAGCCATGTCTGCAGCCCGGTCCCCAGCCCTGTCCCCAGCACTGTCCCAGCCCTGTCTGTAGTCACGGCCCCATCCCTGTCTGTAATTCCGCCCCTCTTGTAGCTAGTCCTCCATCAGTTCCCCAGTTCAACCCCACTGTTTTCCCTTTCATTGGCCCGTTTTCTCCCCATTTCCCTGTCCCTCATCTTCCCCAGACCATTCCCTATTCTAAGCCCCCTGTGTTTCATCATGTGGTGTCCGGCCCTACAGTGAGTGGTTTAGTTAGTCCACCTACCGACCCTTTAACCCATCTCCTGTTCTGCCTGTCGGCTTGTCTCCCCGTATGTTTGTCTGCAAGCCTGTCTGCCAGTGAGCTTGTCCGCCTGTTTATTCCCCAGTCCAATGTTTCCTCTGACTTATTTTCCCGCCTGTTGTTGTGTCATGTCTCATGTATGTCTGCCTGCCTGCTTGTCTGTCAGTTGATCTGTCTGTCTCTCGGTTTGTCCCATCTTCTGTCTGTGTGCTTGTCTATGTGCTTGTCTGTGTGTTTGCCTGCCTGCCTTTCTGTGTGATTCTGTTTGTATGATTGTGCGTTCTGCTGCCTGTCTGTTAGTGTTTTCTTGTTTCTCTGTCCGGTTATCAGCTGTACAGCTAGCTGCCTGCCTGTGTTGTCTGTGATGTCTGTTTGTGTTCTGTCTGTCTGGTGTGATTGCACTTGTCTGTATTTGTCCCTTTCAATGTCTGTAGTGTGTGTTGTCTGTCCGTATGCTTCTGTCAGTTTTTTCCTGCTTGGCTCCCTTTCTATCTGTTCTGTGTTGCCCTGGCCTTTGCCCAGTTCAGCGTTTTCTGTACGGCCCTGTCCTGGCCAGTTAGTGGCCTTTTACCCATCCCTAGCAGAGTCCACACCTGCCCTGTTCTACTCAGCTGACTCTGTATTTTTGCTCTGCCCCTACCCGTTTTGTTTTTGTTTTCTAACCCTTTTTTCCCCTGCCTCTGGCTCCCTCCTCCGGGCCCCCGCCACCCGCCCTGGGTGGGTGTCCTTGTAGGACGGCAGGAGCCGTCCGTGGAGGGGGGGTACTGTCACGCCTCGCTCCTCTGTCTTTGTATTTGAGCATTGACTTAGGTCCAAACCACTGGACTATTATGTGGCTTGACCTTTATGGTTATGTGGTTGTTTTATGTTCAGTATTTTGCCATGTCTTGTTCTGTTTGGTTTTCTGTTACCCTGTTGGTTTTCTGTATCTTATTTTGTAGTATGGTCCCTAGTGTTTCCTGTCTGCCTAGTTGCTGTTCCCTACCTTGTCTCACCTACCTTGTGATGTGTCAGTGTTTTCACCTGTGTCCTCTTTGTCCTGTTAGCCTATCCTGTGTTTGATTGTATTTTGAGTTCACCTGTGTCTAGTTAGTCTTTGTCTATTTATATACCCCAGTTTGTTCAGTCCCTTGTCAGATCGTCATTTCATGTCAGCGTGTTTACTGTGTCCTTGTTTTGCCTGCCCCATTTTATGGGAAGTTATAGTTTAATAAACATCCTGAACCGTGAATCTTTCCTTTTGGTCGTACTGCTTTTGGGTCCTCTGATCGCACCCTGACAGTATTCCAATTTCCAATACATTTACATCTACTCCACTACATCTCAGAGTCAACATTTGTACTTTTACTCCACTACAATTATTTGAAAACTTTAGTTACTATAGTTACTTTGGAGATTTACATTTTGATTAGAAAAACCACTTCAACCCTATATACATTTCAACCATTTGAAAATAGCTGATCTACAAGCTCACAATGCGTCACGATGCATTGTGTGTGACCTCTTTTCTATTCAAATATGAATATAAACTCTCATAACATGGTCATAGACTGGGTTATGAGAAGAACCACCGAAGACATACCAAGAGGCATCAGATGGACCCTCTTCTCACAATTGGAAGATCTCGACTTTGCAGATGACTTGGCTCTGTTCTCCCACACACACCAACAGTTGCAAGAGAAAACAAGTCGTCTGAACACTTTTGCAAAGCAAATAGGTCTGAAGATCAACCAGAAGAAGACAGAACTGATGGTGCTCAATATCCCAAACCCCACACCAGTACACATAGAAGGAATAAACCTACCCACAACAGAACATTTCACTTACTTAGGCAGCGTAGTAAGTCATGATGGAGGCGCAGGTAGCGACATCACAAGCAGGATCAGCAAGGCCAGAAACACCTTACAGAGGCTTAACAACGTCTGGAAGTCGGCCCAGTACAGCAACAACACCAAACTTAGACTGTACCAGAGCTGTGTCCTGTCTACCCTGCTATACGGTTCTGAATGTTGGAGAACGACAGAAAATGATCTACACAAACTGTCAACCTTCCACACCAAAAGCTTAAGGAAAATCCAGCAAATATTCTGGCCCAAAACCATCTCCAACCAACACCTTCTTGATCTGTGTAAACAAGAAAACATGGATATCATCCTTATGAGAAGGCGGTGGAAATGGATTGGGCAAGTAATACGCAGAGAACAAGGCAACATCACCAAAACTGCACTTCACTGGACACCAGAGGGCAAACGCAAAAGAGGCCGACCCAAGAACACCTGGCGTAGGACAGTGGAGGGAGAGTTGAAGACCCTGCATCACACCTGGGGATCTATAAAGACACTGGCCCAGGACAGACTGAAGTGGAGATCCTTTGTTGCTGCCCTACAGGCCAGCCGGCATAAAGGGCAGTAAGTAAGTAAGTATAATAATAAACTAGAAAGGTCGTGAAGTATATTTTATACCATACAGAGGAGAATATGTGCAAGGCAGACAGACGAGATTCGATGTTCCATGAGTTGTTTATTTCAACGAAGTACAGCTTACAGCATAGACAGACTCACGCCAGCCAGCAAAGTGGCTGACGTCTCCACACAAGGCTTGCACCCAACTGACCAACTGATTGTATTCTTGGTCACTACTTAAGCACTCTACATTGGCGTGGGGTGTCGACATTTGTTTGCATATTATTAGTGGCAAAGTCTTTGATCAACCAGTCTGTTCCTTCAGGTCAACAAACTCCTTTGTTATACATATAGGCTAGCCACCGGAATTCGGCTCCAGGATATATCACCCTGAAGACCGACACCCTAGGTGCTAATCACCAAAAATAGGTCTACTGCAGAAGGACACAAGAGCATGTAATATTGCAGAATTATGGAATCTCATATTCATCAGTCGCAATTTTGAAGAAATGCACAGTTGTGGTTTGCAGTTACATTTCTCGCATTTGCGGAATGGATGAAAATGGAATTGCTTTTGGAACTTGGTTGATTGAACCACCCGCGACATGCGATTCAAATTTGAATCGCAAAACAGGGCAACCAGGGCAACCACACTAACTAAGCTGCTGTCACTGAATTCAAGGGTAAATTCAAGGTGTTCAATACATGATTTTAAATAACTAGAGCGGTGCCCGTGGGGCCTCTGCGGCGTGCCCGTTGGGCACTAGCCTGATGCAATGATGAATGATGCAATGATGCAAGTTGAATGGAAATGCATGCCCCATGCACCCAGATATGTCTGTGTCCCTTTTATGGAGTTCTGTGTCAGCCATGCCCAAATATGGTGCTCCATATAGGGATGCTGGCAGGAGCCCTGTCCAGAGCCCAGGCAGAGGCCTTTTGTGGCGGTTCTTGACAACCATGGGTCCGACCGACTCAACACCGGGCACTGCACCCCCTGCGGTGGTGTGGAACTCGTGTGTCAAATTTGAAGTCGTGGTGCTAAGGGTTCTCGAGTTATGTGGATTACACGCGTACGTACAGAGACTTGGTGCATTTAGATAGATTATGAAAGAGACCCAGATTAGCAGCTCTATCATTCCAAATAATAAATATATCATCTATGTAACATTGGTATTCATGTAGTATGGAATTGGTGAAATTGAAAATGAAGTTCACTTTTTGTTTTACTCCTCTAAATATGAAGACATAAGGGATATTTTGGTTAATAAGATGTCTTCTCTCTGTGGGGATTTCCTTGATTTAAAATAAATGACTATGTAAAAATTGAGATGTTTTGCCAAAGGGACTTTTGTTGTGGCAGATTTTATTTGTCAAGCTTGGGAAAGAAGACAGAGTAGGCTACTCTGTATAAATCTGAGTTGTAATGTAATGAATTATGTAATGTAAACATGCTGTAAATGCAATTGTGAAATGGTGTCTTATAAATCCATGAGGGTTGGGCACACACACGAAAATAAATAAACAATCAATCACCTCAGAATTCAAAACAAAGGAATGTTCAAACAAACCCATAAATTGGCATAGTTAGGAGCCATCGAAACCTGGCAGTATTGAGTTCACAAGTTCCCTCCTCCTGAAGAACAACAAATGGTCTACAAAGGTGGATTGATTGATTGATTGATTGATTGATTGATTGATTGATATATTAATATTTATTAACAGTTTGCAGAATTACAGTACATTTCAAGCACAAACTCAATACAAAGTCTGTTAACTGTGAGTGGACGACCCAATTAAGCATTACACTTGTTTACAACAGGGTCCACCATGTTCAATTCATCAAAACATTTAGAGACGTACAAATAGACACTTCTATATAGTTAAAGAACAGAACAGGAATTCATCATAAAGGAAGCAAAAAGGGAAAAGAAACATATACAGTGAGGGGAAAAGGGGGGGATTCAGATTTTACGGGGGCCAGTTTCGAATTGCAGCCGTCCGTAGGTGCCCTTTGAGAGCGGTTTTGAAGGAGTCAAGGGATTCACATGTCTTAATGACTGTTGGTAGGGCGTTCCACATTTTGGTGGCATAGGAGCGAAAATAATTTTGTCCCTTGTTTGTGCCGAATCTGGGTTGTATATGGTTTGTTGCACTCCCTCTGGCCTTTGAGGTGCTGTGGTACCAAGAGGTGCATGCATAGTCAAAGAAACCTTGTACGAGGGCTCCTGTTAAAGGTATATTCAGTGATTTCACTTAATTCAAATATCACTTATTTTTTTGCTTTGTTGTGATAATCCTCTCTACTATAGAGTGTGCTGACCATATAAGGAGTTCCTCCCGGTCCCCAGTTAACCCCTGGGGTTTACAGGATCTCCTCACTGGTCAACGAAAACACCTTGAAGACTATATTCAGTGATTTCACTCAAAAATCCTTAGGTTTCGTTTTTGGCTCTCTATCCTGATTGGATGAAAGGCTTAGGTCCCAGCCAAAAACGAAACCTAAGGATTTTTGAGTGAAATCACTGAATATAGTCTTCAAGGTGTTTTCGTTGACCAGTGAGGAGATCCTGTAAAGGAATCTTGTTCTTTGATTGACTTTTTTGATTACGTTGGTGGCCATTTTATCACCGGAAAGATTGGCCTCCAGGATGGAACGTAGGTAATTTCATCTTTTCGTGTGATAATATTGTCACCCACTCTAACCAAGAAGCCATCTATCTGACTTGCTGAGATTACTTGTTGGAGCCAAAATGCTCTTTGTTTATTTTGTTTTGTTTATTTAAACTAATTAATGATGAAGTTGATGTAATGATGAACGTGTCCTTCTTTACGATGACGTCATGGGAATCAGTCAGTCAGAATGGTGGGTGGTTGTCATGGAAACCCTCATTACCTGTCACTGTGATGGCACTCAGGTGCGACAGGGGAAGACGACACAGTTTTCGACCGTGCGTATAGGTTCAGTTGTTTGTTTGTTTAAAAGTTTACACAGTTTATTTACGTTTGAATAATACTGCTGAAAGAAAGTGGATATCAAATAAATGGATTGACATATCCGAAAGTAACACAACTCTCTGGACATTGAATTAATCACTGCACGCGTCAAACTCAGTTCAACCCAGTTGCCCTGATGTTTAGCCTATAGTGGTACAGGATTCACATATATTTGATCCGAAGAGAATGGATTCAGTTTTTCCCAGGTGTAAGGATAGTTTGTGATAGTTTGTGATTGTGATAGTTTGATGAATTGAACAATGTGGACCCTGTTGTAAACAAGTGTAATGCTTAATTGGGTCGTCCACAGTTAACAGCTAGTCTTTGTATTGAGTTTGTGCTTGAAATGTACTGTAATTCTGCAAACTGTTAATAAATAATTAAATCAATCAATTGTTATCAGCGAGCCCTCAGCCAGGTGCAGATTCTACCGAGTTCAATGTTGGAAACATTTTTAGTCAAAGAGCCAATACCACTGACAATGGCGGGTCTCCCAACCAAAGTAACAGTTTGTGATTTATACATTTTAGGAAGGGTATAAATAACAGGTGGGTGTGGTCGGTTCATTTTTATAAAGTTCCTGATGGGTCATTACCTGGGGTGCGTTCAGTTTATCTTGAAGCCCGGAGTAACCGTGATAAAGTATGCACACTCTTTTGACTTTTATGGTTGATCATCAACCATAAAACGTCGACTTTGTACCATCATTCCTTGTCATTAGTGGCATAGTCAGTGGCATTTTGGACGACTATACACCCACCCTGATGTCTGATATTCAGAAAGAAATCTACTTTTATGCCTCACTTCGAGTGCAGTACTTTCATCCGACGGAGCATTGGTCCGAACGACAACCTACCTCCTCCCTCACCCTAACCCTAACCTCCCCCGGGGCAGACACCTAAACCTAACCGCAACCCTCTCCCGACCCGCAGCGCACCTCGGAGCATTGCTCCTTCGGAGCAATGCTCTGTCGGATGATAGTATGCCTCCCGGAGCAATGCTCTGTCGGATGATAGTATGCCTCCCCCTCACTTCATATTGCAAAGTACTCTGAAAATGAGAGCAGAGGTGCGTGCTTCCCTCTGGATTAATGATTACTGATTATTTACAGGCTTTGAGGTTTACTCAGCCAGTCTGTATCTAGGCTATGCAATATAGATTGCATAGCCTATACACAGACTGGCGTGAAGACGGCTGTTAATCGCAGTAAATTCACGTGACAGAGCATGCAAATCTATGCGGTAACCCATTGATGCCTGAGGCCGAATCTGGGAACGCCTTCTAGGGCCTGACCTAAGGTTTCTGAAAACCTTCAAATTCTTTTTTTTAGATAGTTATGTTGCTACATGTATAGCAATAGACTGTCTGGAGCTAACAGAATAACAGATCATTGCCTTTTGTTCTCCACTATTTGACTCAATCAAATAATTATGTCAAAACGTGAGTAGACTATATTTACTCTATTATTACGAGTTACGACGAATAATTTACTTTAATAGTCTTAGTCTATTAAAAGAAACAAAAACGTGTCAGTGCCATTATAAGGATATTTGCCTAATTGTTATTTATTGTTTAAAGGACAACTTCTACTGTTACTTGGAGCCGTACTGCTTTGTCTCAGTTGGTAAGTTTTTAAGTCGCATAATCTTCTGGGAAATAGATTTTTTATTATTATTATTTTGCTTGTTTGACGCCGTAGTTGTTTACTTGTTTTATATATTAAAGATAACTTGCCGATCTTCTGCAACCACTAGCCCAAACATTTTTTCGATTCTGACGAATCTCTTAGAGAATCTTAGAGAATCTCGTAGAGAGATTCATCAGAATAAAAAAAAACCTCTACGAGAATCTAAATGTTTGGGCTAGCAACCACCATCTCTGCATGTCTCTAACAAGAGAGTGATCATTTTGACAGCTATTTACAATAATAGGCTTTTGTTTTCAAATCATGCATGGTACCATTATAGTATCTGCTGTCAGGCAGAAACCTCGCATTTATCTGAATGCCCTGCTTCATCAAGAGTCGCGCAAAAGTAGTGAAATCTCTCACCCAAACATGGTGAAATAGCACGGAATTGCAATTCCGTACATACACGCCTAGAAAACCCAAACGAAAATAATCAGATTGTTTGGGCCTCAAGTCTCCAGGGGCCTTTTTTTTTTTTTTTTTTTGGGGGGGGGGGGAATAAATATTAGTAGTAGTAGGCCTAGTGTGTTGTTTGGTTGTAATTGTTCCCACTTCCCAGTGTGTGCACTAGCAGCGCTGACAGTTGCGATTGCATCATTGTATAGCCAATGCTGCCTTCAAGTTATACCTTAAAGTAAAACATTGTTTAATCAAGCAAGCTGCTTTTGTGTATTTTCTACTTGGCTGTGTATGCTGTTCATGCTTTGAAGTCCGATAATAAACACTGACAAAAATAAATAAATAAAAATAATAATAATAATAATTATTATTAATTATTAGAGAACAACATTGTAATATACAGCCTATGATTGTAATGTAACAGTGAATAACATACAGTATCTGCTGTCTGGCAGAAACCTTGTATTTCTCTGAATGCCCTGCTTCATCAAGAGTGTGTGCAAAAGTAGTGAAATTGCTCTCACCCAAACATGGTGAAATAGCAATTGCAATTCCGTACATATACACGCCTATGTAATTGTAATGTAACAGTGAATAACATTGGCGTGGCGTGGTCATCATGGGCATGCACATCAATGTATATATAATTGGCTATTTTGTCATGCAAAATGTTAAGAAAGAAATATTTGATGTCAATATGTCAATATTAAAAGCACATAGGCTATACACATCGAATGTAGGCTACTCCATGTGTGTGAGCAATTATTTACTGTATACTTAAGGTGAAATCGTTTTTAGGGTGGGTGTATGACTCATCCTGCTTCTTTATTATTCCATGAAAGCTTCCTGTTTTCATCACAACGTTTGAGGTAAGGAGTGGCAGAGAAGTATCTTTGAATTCCCTCTACTCCCGAGTCCCCTTACCGTTTTCATTTTACCTATACCCGGTCTCCAATTAACATATTTTTGTCCCTGGAAACCTTTCTAGCTGTGTGCAACACTGTGTGACCATTTTTTATTTATTTTCTAACAAATATATGGATTGAATTTACACCTGATTCTGATCATAATTCCTTGCATTAACAAGCATTGTCCATCAGGTGAAACTATATCCAAACAATATGTCAATATTAAAAGCACACATATACCCCATGGATGTGAGCAATTATTTACTGTATAGGCTATAGTATATAGGTGAAATCGTTTTTTTTTTACTGTGGGCGTGTACTCATCCAGCTTCTTTATAATTCCAAAGCTTCCTGTTTTCATCACGTTTGAGGTAAGGACTGGCAGAGAAGTATCTTTGAATTCCCTCTACTCGTCCCCTTACATACTTTCATTTAAGATATATATATATATATATATATATATATATATATATATATATATATAAAAGTGAACAAGGTTTTGGCCGGACTTTCATTTAAAAAAAGCTAAATTCATGTTGTTGAGAATGCAGGTCAGCACCAAAAGTATGAAATAAAAAAGGATCCTGGTCGACTAGAGGTTTTCCTTTTGTACATTTTAGAATGACAGTAAAAGATGGTGACCACTGTAAGTTGCTTTCTATTAGGGCTGCACGATTTTTTCTTCTTCTCTAAAACCTAGATTGTAAATATGTGGTTCCATTTAAGGGGGTCATTTCAAATAAAACATTTGAGAACCACTAGTACTAGTGCACTCCTAATGTGACATAGATAGTGTCATAGTAAATTATAGTGTCACACATATTCTGAAGAAAACCTGGACACTTGATTCAGTTTTTGCACAGTACCTACAGATTTTGTCCAAACATTGCGCAAATTAGTACACAGTCTCTCTAGAGCCATTCAATGAAACGGGTCTTTCAGATTTCTCAGACTCCATCCTGATTGGTTAAGATTGGCTTCCAAAGTTCACAGGAGTGCTCAGTTTCAAACAAAATGCTGCAAATCATGAACACATCGCGTGATTTCCGTGAAATTGTGCACGTACATTCCCACTAGGCGGAGGAAGAAATGCCACATGAACAATTTCAACTCAGCCTCAAGGTGGCGCTATAACTGGCCGAAAAGTGTTTTTACCTCTAATTCACTTTTGTTGCCCTTTTATCCAACCACCAGATGAAGGCAAGCTGCAATGTCCTACATTCCTAACCTGGTGGAGACCTGTGCCCAGAAGTGCACTTTTTCTAGTTACTCATATAACCGGCACTGATAATAATAATAATAAAATGATTGAAAGAAAGGACTATGTATTCTGCTAGCGTGCAGCTGCTTGCTATATGTTGCATATACAGGCCTACTGTTGACATCAGTAATACAACAAAAAAATACTTAAAACACGCACAAATACATGACATTATAAACAGTGATGTCTTGCAGGGTCTTGCCGCAACCGCTGCAGTGTTTACATAGGCAAAACGAACTGCTCGTCAACCATGATCCTTTTTCTATTTCATTTCACACTGTTGACCGCATTCATAACACCTTAGATACCGTAGTAGGTCACGGTATTTGTTTTTCTGTTTCACTGAGCATGTGAAAAAGTACATTTTAGTTTTAGTCATCAATATTGTACACTGTCACTGTACATATACATAACGTTCCACTTAAATGTCAACATTTAACCATTGTCACATTTCTCCCCTTTGCTAGTGGGACCTCTTCTGTTGGAAACCTGATATCGCAGCCGAAGGAGCCGATACCAGAAAGGTAGGGTCAATTCTAATGCTATTTTGTTTCATATTCTTTGTTTCATAACATATTATCCTCAACCTCAATGATAGAGAGTATGAAGAACGAAGAATAAGAAATGCAATATGATTATAGTCCTTGACTCCTTATACTTCACAATAACAAAACATTGAAGTACATTGAATTATTTTAAGGCGCAAACCTATTCAAGGATGTTGGATCCACAGACACTATATACCGTAATTGCCGGACTATAAGCCGCGGCTTTTTACCCATGATTTGAACCCTGCGGCTTATACAACGGTGCGGCTAATCTATGGATTTTTACAGCTAACGCAGAGCCATCTCAGGCTCTGAGCTAACGTAGCTGCGGCTTATAGTCCGGTGCGGCTTGTATATGGGATTTTCCCTAAATTTGGCTGGTGCGGCTTATATTCAGGTGCGGCTTATAGTCCGGAAATTACGGTAAATGTCTTATAGGCAAGACTGGTGGATTCTTATTTATATACATATTCAGATTGTTGTACGTACTCTGTAATAATATAGAAAGCAGCTTACAGTGGTCAGCATCTTTTACTGTTATTCTAAAATGTACAAAAGGCAAAGCTCTAGTCGACCAGGATCCTTTTTTATTTCATACTGCATGCTGACCTGCATTCTCAACAACATGATTTATTAAAATGTTTTACTGAGCATGTGAGCAAGCAGGTTTCTGACCAATTAATGCATGTCTGTGCCATTGTCACATTTGTCTGCTTTGCTAGTGTGAACTCTACTGTTGTTCCAACCCGGCGACCCATACCAGAGAGACTAGTGGTGGAAATATGGTAAGCTGTTTAAACTGCTCGAATTTCAGTTGATTTTCTACTTTTGGACATCACAATCACAATTCGTAGATGCAATGTGTGTGTTTTTTTTAAATACCACAAAGGTGCCATCTCATTGGCTTTTGATCCATGATTTTTATAGCCTGTTTGTATATTGATGTCATGTATTTGTTTTTAAGACAGTTCCTGGTCTGGATATGTCTTTCTGCCAGTGGAATGTGTTGCTTTGTCTTATACCAAATCAGTTGTGGGAATGGTGGGCACATGAGGTGTTTTCTTGCAACTTGTAAGGTATAATGATTGTGTTACAAGCACATTGTACAGTAAAATAGTTAAGCTGGCTATCTATCTATCAATCAATCAATCAATCAATCAATCAATCAATCAATCAATCAATCAATCAATCAATCAATCAATCAATCTTTATTTATATAGCACAATTCAGACATCGAGTGTACTTCAAAGTGCTTCACAGAAAGAGAAAATACAACAATAAAGCATCAAGTACATAGTAATATAGTAAAAAGAAAGGACCAACTAAAACAGGTAAAAAAGACATGCAACGATCTAAGTAAAAGCAATGCTAAAGTGGTGCGTCTTAAGATTTCGTTTAAAAATGTCCACAGATTCAGAGAACCGTAGATCCCTTGGCAGCCTGTTCCACAGCACAGGGGCAGCATCTCCATATTGTTTTGTGTTAGGGGTCTCTGGAATCTCTAGGAGACCTGCACTAATACCCACTCTGTATCTTCAATGCCCACACTGCATATGTTTTTAAAGATGGAGTGCAGTGATTTATTTTCCAAATGTTCCAGTTTTTCATGTGTTTAAGTTGACAGTAATTCATTATATCCCTTGGCGTGGTTATGTGCAATGATGTCTTCCCCTTGTATTTAGGGTTTCTTCCTGGAGGCTGAAACCTTGACAGTCAAACTTGCCAATGAAAATGTATGTATTTATCATACAACGAGGTAAAGAAATAGAGGTGGTTTTGAAAATAAACTGAACTGAACTGAACTGAACTGAACTGAACTGAACTGAACTGAACTGAACTGAACTGAACTGAACTGAACTGAACTGAACTGAACTGATCTGAACTGAACTGATCTGAACTGAACTGAACTGAACTGAACTGAACTGAACTGAACTGAACTGAACTGAACTGAACTGAACTATATCATCATTGAGACCTGGGAAGGTTGTGGCTTTAAATGTTACTATCCAAAAGGGATTGAGTCTGTCACTACTGTAAAAAGATATGGACAAAGTGAACCGGCTTACATGACCCATTGGTATCTATAGTACAGCTCCCGTTTTGTTTGTACTTTTTTCGTCTAATTCAAATCCACCATCTTGGAACGTCCGGTCCTGAAAAGAAACTTGAAACGACGAGTGTGTGTCTTCAATCATTAATTTAAAAATTGATGTAACCATGATCATGATTTTGAAAATCTGGGTAAAATCTTGTTGAATTATAGTTGTTGCAGCCTGTAGGGTGTAGGCCTAGGAGGTGAAATAGCAACGTCTTATAATATATGCCACAACACGATTGGAAAATCAGTCAGATTGGAAAAGGTGCACTCGGTTTCACCGTCGAAGGCGGTCACCTGAAGGTGACTTTCAATCTGACTGGTTTTTCAGTTCAGAATACAGAATATTACACTTAATAAGATGTAAGCTAAACCTCCCCACCTCTATAGGTCTTATGTGAGACCTCCAGGGTCCAATTCTTTAATGTCTTTTTTACGTTTCAGGCAGGACACCCAACAGGCTAAAATCATGCAGCCGAGGTAAGTACAGTATACTGTACATCAGAGAAGATATTTTCAAACACAAACATCTCTAGGTCAGTTAATCAGCACAGCAACAGAATAAATTTTTCTCCATAATGTTTTTTGTTGTTGAAGGCGTCAAGATGTTCTAACAGTTACTCCATGGCTGGCACCTATTGTTTGGGATGGCACCTTTGACCCTGTCATCATAGATGAGGCCACCAAGGCGCAAAATATTGTCATTGCAACCACCGTGTTTGCAGTTGCCAAGTAAGTTTATGATATAATTGATATTGCACTTTTCTGGTAATGTTGCTTGTTTTGGTTAAGTGAGACTCCTAAGCAACAACTCTGTTTCAGGAATGGTTTTTTCTCTATATTTATTTTTGTCCCCACCAGGCCAAAGGCATGGGGAGAGAGTATGTTTTGCACTGTGTCTGTCCGTTTATGTTTTGCACTGTGTAAGTCCGTGTGTGTGTGCGTCCGTCTGTCCGTCTGTATACAGCTAATCTCCGGCACCATTGGCCCGGTTGATGCCAAACTGTGCACTCCCTGAATGCCAACGATGAACCTCTGCCCCAAATTCTTCACAACGGCCTGTTATAGCGTCACCAAGAGGCCGACTTTTGCAAAAAACTATTCTTTATATTAGCTGTATACTATACACATTTTATCCATACATCACGCAAATCTGTATACACTATCTCTATGGTCATGTCAGATCAACACAGATCTGTCTACTTCGCTTCCCCGTTTTTACCCCAGTGAGGGGTGGGAGGGGCTGGGGGCCATTAGAACGTTTTATATTACTCCTACACGTTTTCTCCAAACATCACAAACGCTATTTACTCATCTTTTCATTCAGATATATCCGTTATCTACAAGACTTCTTAGAGACAGCAGAGCAGCACTACATGGTGAGACACGGAAGACATACATGAGTCCATATCATTAAAAAATAATTATGGGGTTCCACTTGATATCTGACAAACCTTTCACATACTTGGCCCATTCATTACCTTTTTAATAAACATTATCAATAAGTATACTATTCAGGAAATTATGTTTTGATGAACTCAACCAACATCTTATTTTGGCTAATCTGTCCATGTACTCTTGAAGGTGGGACTGGCTGTGAACTTCTATGTTTTCACCGACCAGCCTGATGCCGTAGCCATCAATATGACCATGGCAGCAGGCAGACAGATCCATGTCATCAAAGTACCTAAATACAGCCGCTGGCAGGAGATCTCCATGAGGAGAATGCAGTTCATCCAGGAGACCATTGAGAAGCGCATACGCTACGAAGCCGACTACGTGTACTGTGTGGATGTCGACATGAAGTTCCACAGCCGTGTTGGTGCTGAGATACTTGGTCGGCTGGTGAGTTCATGAAAATGACGATTGGAGAGATGCTTATATCTATTAAGTCAAATAATCCTGATTTGAGAAATGCTTGCCTCTCATACCAACATCATGTTGTATACAAGTTATACATTTGAAAGCATTGCAGGCGAAAATACTGAACAGGCACAACTATTTGGCTCTTTTCAATAAAAAATAAACAACATTTAATTTAATTTCTATATATCCAGGTGGCCGTCCTGAATCCTTGGCTGCACAAAAGTGAGCGAAACAACTTCAGCTACGAGCGACGTGCCGCATCTACTGCTTACATCCCATATGGCAAAGGGGATTTCTACTACGCTGGGGGTTTCTTTGGAGGAGCGGTGGGCGAGGTGCATGAACTGGTCATGGCTTGCCGGGCCAACCTGGAGGCAGACAAGCTGGTGGGAATAGAAGCCAAGTGGCAGGAGGAGAGCCATGTCAACCGCTACCTGGTGGTCAACAAGCCCACCAAGGTCCTGTCCCCCGAGTACCTCTGGGATGAAGAGCTGGGCACAGGAGGCAGTGAAATAAAGTTAATCCGCTATGCCACAATACGCAAGAACATGAAGGAAGTGAGGGAGAACATTTGAACATGTACATAAAAAAAAAAAAATATATATATATATATATATATATATATATTACACAGAGATTCATGAACATCATTACAATGAAGGGGTCAAGGAATACGTGGGCCAGAGCTTCCTTTTTTGTTAATAAATAAAGTTAATAAATAATGTTAATTAGGGGCCATGTCTTGTCTGGAACTGAAGGATTTGACCAATTGGTAGGATGTGATGACTGAGTACTATAAGTGTGCATGCGTGCGTGTGCGTGTGCATGCTTGCGTGCGTGTGTGTGTAAACTTTAAACTACATTTCGGAGAGCACGCCACATGCCTTTCTATTGGCGATATGCACACGGCTGCCATCTTGCCAGCAAGGTGCTAACTTTGATTG
The DNA here is from genome assembly GCF_964188405.1 of Protomyctophum parallelum. Lineage (NCBI taxonomy): Eukaryota > Metazoa > Chordata > Actinopteri > Myctophiformes > Myctophidae > Protomyctophum > Protomyctophum parallelum. The sequence continues at coordinate 35,592,158 of NC_139708.1, forward strand.
ATTGATTGAAATATTTATTAACAGAATTTGCAGAATTACAGTACAATTCAAGCACAACTCAATACAAAGACTTTTAACTGTGAGTGCCTGGACGACCCAATAACGCACTACACTTGTTTACAAGAGTGTCCTTGTTCAATTCATCAAAACATTTAGAGACGTACAAATATACACTTCTATAAAGCCAAAGAACAGAACGGGAATTCATCATAAAGGAGGGAAAAGAAACATATACAGTGAGGGGAAAATGGGGTGGGTGGCCAGTTTCGAATTGCAGCCGTCCTAGGTGTCCTTTGAGAGCGGATTTGAAGGAGTCAAGGGAAGCATGTCTTAATGACTGTTGGTAGGGCGTTCCACATTTTGGTGGCATAGGAGGGGAAATAATTTAGTCCCTTGTTTGTGCCGAATCTGGGTTGAACATGGTTTGTTGCACACCCTCTGGTTTTGTGGGTGCGGACTTCATTAACATTAAGGAAGTATTTGGACAGGTACATGGGTATCTTGGTGGTGTATCGAATCTTGTGGACCAGACCCATTGCAAGATGCTGTACTCTGTCGTCGACCCTAAGCCATTCCAGCCTGTCAAAGTGGGCAGGGCCGGGTGAGGTGGGTTCGGGGGGTGAGGCCAAGTAGGAGTTTGTTTTGGGAAGTCTGGAGCCTTGTTTTAAGTACCTGTGGTACCAAGAGGTGCATGCATAGTCGAAGAAACCTTGTACGAGGGCTCCTGTTAGGGTCTTCAAGGTGTTTTTGTTGACCAGTGAGGAATCTTGTTCTTTGGTTGACTTTTTTGATTACATTGGTGGCCATTGTCACCCACTCTAACCAAGAAGCCATATGCCTTGCTGAGATTACTATTAGATCCAAAGAGAATTGATTCAGTTTTTCCCAGGTGTAAAGATAGTTTGTTATCAACGAGCCAGGTGCAGATTCTACAGAGTTCAGAGCTGAAGGCCTTTTCAACCTGCAGTTTTTTTCCTGTCCGAGACCAGCAGTGCTGAGTAATCTGCGAACAGGAACAAGTTGCAGTCACAAGCTCATGTCATGACGTTTACATAGGCCTATATTAGGAACAGTAAACGCCCTAGTATGCTTCCCTGTGGAACGCCACAGTTCACTGGGAGGGGAGGGGACAGTGTTCCGTTCACCACCACCATCTGTTCTCTCCCCTCCAGGTAGGATTGCATCCAGCTCACTGATGTGCTATCAAAACTATAGTGCAACTTCCCATAGATAGCCCATTCATCCAAGCAGAAAAGTCCTATTTAATTGTATTAAATAACGTCAAACTCACCAACATTGCAGCTGTACAAAAAGCTTGAATTATTATCTACAAAGTGTAGTGTGTCAGAGTTTGGAAGCACTCGTTATCAGTAAAGCAACCTGCTGGTTCCTGCATTATGTGCATTATGTGCCATGACTATATATACTCATGTCTGCAGTAATAATTAAATAAATAACGTGGATTGAATAGATACATCTCATGGATATTACATTTCACTCAATTAAACTGCTTGAGCTACTCTCAAATCCACACATCCAGAGTCCTGACCACATTTATGTTGCATTTTGACCTGAAAGCTGTCAGGAGATATGGCAGATCTGGAAGGAAATTGGCCTATTTTATTTCATTCCACATTAAATAGTTGTTGAAGAATAGTTGTGAATGTATTGCGGTATTGTTAAAGTATTGGCAAGAAGGTATAGTGTCAAATAAATAAATAGCCCCGGACCCCCGTAAAGGTTTCTACTTTCTGACATTTAGAAACATCCAAATGTCAGAAACCTTTACGGGGAGGGGCTAATAAATAAACAAACCACAACTCTGGAACCCAGGAAACATAGGAACTAATGTTTACGGTTGATGTTCCCAGCCGATGAGTTAAGTTGAGCGGACATCCCACAGCTCCCACTCGCCGCTGTCGTAATAACGGTTGTCTGTGAGTACAAACGTTTTTCTTTTGACCAATTTTGCTGTCTTGTATTTTTTGCCATATGCAGTTACCCATATTTGACAAATTTGTGATGCAGTTCAAATAGACAGTCCGGTGTATCTAAGGCACGTCGATTAGCGCTTTAGTTTGCGCACCATGCTCTGTTTACAAATTACAAAACCAAGGCCAGGCAAAAACGTCATGGATGGCTAATATACTTATATTCCATACAATGCATGCATTCCATCGAGCACGATGTTTAGTGCTGGGTCATTGTAATCGCACTGTGTAATGTATATACGACCATTGTAGCCATGCAGTTTAAATGTAGTGCTGTGGTGATCAATGCCAACCCGTCGCTAGCCCTACAAGTCAGAACCCAATGGTACTGAAGTTTCTGACATTTTGGAGACCCGTTTCGGCACGAATCGATTGGGCTGACCCACGGGGTTTCGAGAGGGGCTAACCCGTCGCATACATTGAGGAATGTGGGTCTGAATTGGTCTGAATTAGCTCTGGTCCATAGCCTTACTGCTCTTCATTAGAGCTATGGGCCAGAGCTATAGGTCTGAATCTCTTTGCAAGGGGGAGATTAGAATCGAGAAATGCATTATTCACAGCATATAATTATTTGGTTATTTCTACTATTATTTATCTTTATTGAACAACAAGTAAATTAAAACATTGACGCGTGAGCACAACAAAACACCGCCGAGATGAATGGTTCCAGGAAATTGCATTCGCTGTTCATGGAATTATATTGGAATATACGCAGTGTAAAGATTAGATTAGAATATCGGTCATTCTAGGCCTAGGGCAAAGACAGCTGCAGCTCATTACATAAATGTGTGATATTGGGACTTGGGAGACGATATCTTGGGTTGTGTTAATCAGTCATAATAATTTAAAGGTAATGCCAGTGGCAACTGGTTCAAGCATACCCACAATTCAGCTGCAGTTGTGTTCCCAGTTTTAAAACGTGGAAAAAGGTTCCATTTGTTCTCTTTGGGCATTGAATAAGCTTCATAACAATGCATATCTTTTAAGACCTGGCTAAATCGGACGTGCCATCTTCAGGTGCATATTAGTATAGGCATTCTATCGATAATAAGGGCTTAACCTAGCTCTGGTCCATTAGAGCTATGGACCAGAGCTAGGCTTAACCTAGAACAAATTGCAACAGAAACTCTTTTTTCTTTTTCTTTTCTGTTAAATATGTTTAATCGTGTAATAACATCAAAATTCTCACTAGCAGTAGGAGCATGGTCTGTGCCAAATGACAAAGCCACAAGCTCACCTATCACCCATGTAATGTTTGTCTTTTTTCACAGGATACCTAGCCGGATAACCTGCATTGTGAACACACACACGCATCAACCATGACTTCACTGGTATGTCTAGGGTGTGGGTGTACTACTAATTACTAGTGCAATGTTGTCAATCATTCTGTCATATTCACTCTATTTTTGTATTCACTCTATATCCTCTACCATAATATATTTGCAGCTATACACATATATTATACTTGGCTAAATGTTATAATAAAGTAAACAGTTGAAACGAGAAGTCAAAGTCTGAGACATTTACAAAAGCATAGCATCTCGGACAGTAGTTGGTTCATTAATAAACTGAACATATTGGCGAAAGCATATCACTATACAAGAGTACGACCACATTTGAAAGAGGACAGAACACATGTTCTAACAACTAGTCTTCTCACTCTTCTGGATGGGTTGTTGTCTTCCAGGGGAGTAGCAGTTCTTCTGCTACTGAATACACCGTACGAGTCCCCAAGTGAGTCCTCCTGCTGCCAACACAGATACTCCTACAAAAAATTCTGGGCTGCCTGCAATATCTTGTCAAAGGCCTCTCTTGTGTGCCAATGCTGTTCTTTGTTGTGTGTGGCTGTGTACATATGTCATAATGATTGATATTATTCCTTCAAGTGTCGTGATCAAGTGAAGCCCAGCTTCTATTGTCTTAGAAGCAAAGACAAAATACAAACACATCTAAAATACACATTAAGACACAACAATCTACATACCGGCAATACCATGTTAGGAGAACCAGCGACCAAAACGGGCAAATAAAAGCAAATATCTATTACATAGAAACCTGAGATTGCCTTCTATTCCAGTATAGAAGGCAAGTATTCCATATAAAATGGGCAGATACTTGAACATAACCACTCCACCTGTCCATCTACCCAGAAAAGCACAGGTTATTTATTTTGCATTTCATTTAAACATGGGAATCCTCATAATAATGTACAATAGAACATGAAATTAAACTTCAATTTTGACATATTTTAGATGACCTATACTATTCTCTGCCAGCATTGCTAGCTATGGATGAACATGAACCCTATATTGTCCCTATTCTGGGGGCGAACATTCCCCCAGGATAGCAGATCTACAATGTGTCGCAACTCGTAGAAGGGCAAGTGTGTGTGTGTTCTGTGTATGAATTGGGGGGGGGGGATTAATGTGTTTCTTTGCGAGTATACCTACAAATTTGTCTGTCTGCCTGTCTTCTCTACAGGAATACCTCTAAGAAGTACAGCATCATGGCATTCAATGCGGGTGACAAAGTCAACTGTTCCAGCTGGACACAGGTGAATTTTCTCATGGATGCATAACTGCCACATTGCACTGGGACTCTGGTCCACCGTAACCACATTAACCCTGGCGTCCCAACTCCCTATTTTAGGCATAAGATAAAAAAATATATATAGTAATACAGTTTTTACAACATGGCAGTATAAAAGGCTTAACTGGGTAACAGGATGTAAGTCACTATCAGTCATCGTGTGCATTTTTTTCTCCCTATATTGAAGAACAAAGTTCTCTTTTACTTAGATTTTTGGCATTTGGCACCATATATACTATATCAACTTTTTAGAATTTTAGGCATTGCAGTCTTCACAGTAAAATCCTTAAACACTGAAGAGAGTCCAAATGTACCCTTACAGGTCCTTTTTGTTACATTTGTACACTCTTCAGAGTAAAATGAGCACTGACTATTTTAGTGTGTACCATCACTTCAGACTGTTCTTTCCTTTCCTAAACAACAGTCATCTTCCCTGGACAATGAACAATAACCCAACGACATTGTCACATTTCATATTCTTCAACCTTTTGATGTCTTATACAGTGGCGGAAAGTTCATTTTGGCAATTTTTATACATTTTGAAATGGGACAGTGCATAATGAGTACTTTTGGTACTTTAGAAGTACATTATGATGTCAATACTTTTGTACTTTCACACAAGTACATTTTGAATTATGGACTACTTGTAATGGAGTATTTCTACATTGCAGTATTCATACTTTTACATGAGTACTTTTTCCCGCCACAGTATATACTGTATATACTCTTTTTTGCATGTTGTGCTGACTTCTGCCTTCCCTCTCCCCTCCCTCCAGGCTCGCATGGAGCGAGACATGAGTGCTCGACGGATGTACGGTGAGGAGGAGAGTAGTGAAGGCGCTGCAGGCAGCGAGTTTGGCAAGAAGCAGCGGGAGGAGGCGCGCCGGAAGAAGTTTGGCGTGGTGACGCGCGAGTTCAAGGTCGAGGACCAGCCCTGGATCCTCAAGGTCAACGGGAAGTCCGGCAAGAAGTAGGAGAACTCGGAAACACCTTCGCTTCATTTCATTTCACTGTGTTCTCACTTATCTCGTTTGCATACAAGTGCTACTAGGGCTTCCTCCCTAGAATAGCTGATTAATCGAACGGATTGGTCTTAGTTGAACAATATTAAGATGATTTTATTTTTTCCATGGTGATCAGAATCGATTATTTGCTAAGAGAATCCTGTGGTGTTGAGTGGCTAAAAGATAAATTTTAGACGGAAATAGGAAAGTTGCACATGACCAAAATAGCTGAGAGAACCAGAGTCTAGTTTACAGGAGTGAAGGCGCTTCTGAAATGCATCTGATGGAATCACAAGCATTGTCTAGAGCTGTGTCTGGAACCATGACGTACTTTTGACACGGACAGCTGAGATGGAGGAAATGCATGGTTTAATCTTATAAGATTATCATTTGACTTTAAAACTTGTGTAGTGTGAGCCCAGCTTAAGTATATTGTGAGGAAAGAACCAGCCACTCTCTGAATTTGCAGCAGTCAAAATTCTTTGAAAACATTGCAACACAAAGTTGCGAACTGGCACTTAATATTTTGTAAATTAGCATTACAACAAGACCGATGAGTGCATGGCACTCTTTCCAGTAAATGAATGCTAACGTATGTGTTTGCGTGTGCCAGATTCAAAGGTCAAAAGAAGGGCGGCGTGACGGAGAACGCCTCCTACTACATATTCACTCAGTGTCCCGACGGGGCCTTCGAGGCATTCCCCGTCCATGGCTGGTACAACTTCATACCGCAGACCAAACACCGCACTCTCACCGCCGAGGAGGCAGAGGAGGAGTGGGGAAGGTGAGCATGCAGAGATGCAGAGTTTTTGACACATTCAGGGAGGGGTAGTGTTTATTAAGTCCTGACCTTTATTCTTACTAACTATACTCAGATCAGACCACTTTTTCATTCCGATTCGGACTCTATTCAACAAAAATAGCCACTCTACAAATTCAAACACGTGGCGTGTTTCCAGCTTGTACTGTAGATCGACTATTTTGGCCGATTGTTCCCCCTAGACTAGGCATGCTGGGGAGGAGTAGGTAACGTAGACAAAGCCTAGGGGCGGCCACAGCAAAAGCACATCATGCATCCAGTAGTTTTCTCTTATGTGGTGATTATGTGTGCATGTTAGTATTCATGTGCGTGTGAGAGAGTCTGTGCATACTCTTGTGGGTAGGGGGGGCAATGGACATGAAATGTTTGTTTCACAAAAATGCACACACAATTACACACGTTTCACGTTCTCAACAGGAGAAACAAGGTGGTGAACCACTTCAGCATCATGCTGCAGAGACGCCTGCGGGAGACGGATCGCGGTGACGATGACGACGATGAGGGTGAAAAGGGAGGCAAGAAAAAGAAGAAGAAGAAGAAGGGCGGTGGTGGCGACCTGCGAATCACCGACCTGGAGGAGGACCTGGAGATGAGCAGCGACGACAGTGACAGCAGCATGGGAGAGGGTGAGGACAGCGCACACACACACACACACACACACACACACACACACACACACACACACACACATACAGCAGCATGGGAGAGGGTGAGGACAGTACACATACACACACACACACACACACACACACACACACACACACACACACACACATATACAGCAGCATGGGAGAGGGTGAGGACAGTACACATACACACACACACACACACACACACACACACACATACAGCAGCATGGGACAGGGTGAGGACAGTACACGTGAGTACACACACAACATACAGGGCATGGCAGTTTTATTGTTATGAGTCGTGTGTGTGTGTGTTTGAACACAGACATCAGTAAGGTTGAATTGAATGAGAGAGAGGAGAGATGGGAGAAGAGGCCTGAGTGAAGTATCATGGGAGGGAAGAAGTAGAATAGTGGAAAGAAAAAACAATCACACCCATGTGAATTGAGGGGCGCTCTTATCATCATACATCATCTAATTCCGGCCAATTGCAATTTTGTGTCTTCAATTTTCTGCCCTCACTTTTTATCCTCAATCCGTATTTTCTCAGCCAGTCAAATCATCTCAATTCTGTGCTCAGCCAATCAAATCATCGCTATGATTCACACAAACACACAAAGCTGGGCATAGGAGGGGATATTGCCCTCAAAAAGGTGTGAGTTTGAAGGTGGGGTGAGGGGGAGGTGTTTTGGCAGGTGCATCGAAGTCATTCTTCTCCCTGAAGCTTAGTTTGCCACATTCTTTTCTTATGATTCTTGCTGAAAGACCCCAAAATAGTTGTAACTCATTATTTGAGTTTCCTATCGCACCCATTGGTTGATGAGTGGATCCATATTTACGCTCAAGAGTTAAATTAACATAATTGTACTGTGTAGGTACTCCCGCTCTGCCTTTCTAATTGAAACATTGTCTTTCTCTCTGTCCCCATCTTTCCTTCCTTGTTCCCTCTCTTCACGGTCACTTCTCTCTCCGTTCACATTTTGTTTCCCTCTCTCCTCCACCAACTTCACATCCATCCATCCATCCATCCATCTGTACCTGCCAGATGGGGAGGGCAAGTCCAAGGTGAAGAAAGATAAGGAGAAGGGAAAGGCCGGGAAGAAGAAGAAGAAGAGGAAGGGAAGCGACAACGAGGCCTTGGAAGACAGCGACGATGGAGACTATGAGGGCCTGGAGGTCGATTACATGTCCGATGAGAGCAGGTCAGAACACACACACACACACACACACACACACACACACACACACACACACCCACACACTGTCTTACTGTCTTTGTGGGGATGTCACATATTTTGCTTTTTGTGTGACCTGCTGGCCGAAACTAATCTTTACCCTAACATCAATTCTAACCATTCAGAGCCTAACGTGAATCTTGTCTTAATTCTAAAGATCTTAACCATGAAATGACCAATTTGGTGACCAAAGTAACAAGGTTGACTTTTACTGGTTATAATATACACATGTGGGATTTTAATCCCTAAATAGATGGTAATAGCACACACACACACACACACACACACACACACACACACACACACTGTATGGACTTTTGTTATATATATATATTTCTTATATATGTATCAGGATACATGCACACACAGGCATCTGTCTTTGTTCTCCCCAATTACAGTTCAGAGGAGGAGCCGGAGAAAGGACCTAACAAACCTAGCAAAGGAGAGGAATCTGTCCCCAAAGGTCAGAACATGTCTCCTCCTATCAGAACATGTCTCCTCCTATCAGAACATGTCTCCTCCTATAGAACATGTCTCCTCCTATCAGAACATGTCTCCTCCTATCAGAACATGTCTCCTCCTATCAGAACATGTCTCCTCCTATCAGAACATGTCTCCTCCTATAGAACATGTCTCCTCCTATAGAACATTTCTCCTCCTATCAGAACATGTCTCCTCCTATAGAACATGTCTCCTCCTATAGAACATGTCTCCTCCTATCAGAACATGTCACCTCCTACCAGAACATGTCTCCTCCTATCAGAACATGTCTCCTCCTATCAGAACATGTCTCCTCCTATAGAACATGTCTCCTCCTATAGAACATGTCTCCTCCTATCAGAACATGTCTCCTCCTATAGAACATGTCTCCTCCTATCAGAACATGTCTCCTCCTATCAGAACATGTCTCCTCCTATAGAACATGTCTCCTCCTATAGAACATGTCTCCTCCTATCAGAACATGTCTCCTCCTATAGAACATGTCTCCTCCTATAGAACATGTCTCCTCCTATCAGAACATGTCTCCTCCTATAGAACATGTCTCCTCCTATCAGAACATGTCTCCTCCTATAGAACATGTCTCCTCCTATAGAACATGTCTCCTCCTATCAGAACATGTCTCCTCCTATCAGAACATGTCTCCTCCTATCAGAACATGTCTCCTCCTATCAGAACATGTCTCCTCCTATAGAACATGTCTCCTCCTATAGAACATGTCTCCTCCTATAGAACATGTCTCCTCCTATAGAACATGTCTCCTCCTATCAGAACATGTCTCCTCCTATCAGAACATGTCTCCTCCTTTCAGAACATGTCTCCTCCTATCAGAACATGTCACCTCCTACCAGAACATGTCTCCTCCTATCAGAACATGTCTCCTCCTATCAGAACATGTCTCCTCCTACCAGAACATGTCTCCTCCTACCAGAACATGTCTCCTCCTATCAGAACATGTCTCCTCCTATCAGAACATGTCTCCTCCTACCTGCACAAGGGTTTGTGCCTGTGCATACAACTACGGTTGAAGGCATTGGCATCCCTGATTGGCTACCCCAACCCATAGATTGCACGGATTGGCCGAGCTTCGCTTCAAGTTTGTGCCGCAGTATAAGTGTATAGCAGTGCCCGCTATCTATATATATATAGCATCTGTATTGTGTAGGTAACTGGTACTAGAGCCTTGCATCGGGAGTGGGATCCAGTGGGACCCAGCGTGGTATTTAAATGCCTGCAGTCTGGAACAGGCGGTCAATATAAAACCAGCGGGACCCACAAAATCCTGCATCCTCCTGCAATTAACCAGATACAGAATTTATATACTTTAACAAGATATGAATATGTCAGAGGAGAACGTAATTTCCCCTAAAGTGCTGGTCACTGCGGGCGGTCAAAAAATGAAATCATCCACGCAGGGCTCTAACGGGTACCACACTGCATACTCCTAACAACAGATACAGCGAGTACTCTGACAATGGGAATGTTATAAACATGTGAAGCATGCAATCCCAACCTTCAACGTTCCAGATTTGTATGGTCCCCGATGTCCTCCAGACATGATTGAACATTGCATGTATTTGATTGATAAATTGCTGCTACTCAATTTACTACCTTACCACACTCAATCTGCAGGAATTGATGAGGCCTCCGAGAGCGAAGAAGAGAGTGAGGAGGAGAAGCAGAACGAAGAGGAAGGCAAAGAGGATGAGGAGGAAGAGGAGGGGAAGAAGACTCCAGTCCAAGGGGAGAAGAAAAAGAAGAAAGGTACTGATAATTGTATGGCTAGAACAGATGATCTGAACAAAATATCTGACTGACTAATATCTGAACATTATGCTATGTTTTATTGCCATTTTCTGAGAAGAGCTTTGCTTAATTTACACGATGATGTCTCGCAACAGCAATGGCACGTCTACAGCTTTTGCCGTGCGACATAGGAGCGCCAAAGTATAAATGTGTTTTTTGTGTGTTGCCTTGCAGACAGTAGTGGAGAGTCGGATAGCTCAGATGACAGTGACATTGAAGGAGAAGGAGCAGCTTCTGCTCTCTTTATGGTGGTAAGTATAGGAATGGGGATTAGGGCTGTCATTAAAACAACGCAAGTAGACAATTAACCATTTTAATTGTGTTTTTGGCATTGAAGATTGGAACATATGAATAAAACATTTAATTTCTATTTGCATTTTATGCTTTGTAATAAAACAAATGCACTGGTCAGATCTGTCAAATAACCAAATAACTAAGTATGTGAAGACATTTAATAATTGTATACTGCTGAAACAGCTGATCTAGCTGGTAGATTAACTATTTCTTGTATTTTTGGAAAATGTGAACATTTTCCAATATGGAAATATATTACAATTGCGATTATCTAAAATAATTCCAATTAGGTGATTATGTAATTCATTGTGACCGGCCTATGGGTGTGACCGGCCATTGTGACTGGCCAGGTTTCGATGGGGTTGAAACCTGGTTCTAGCTGGTATTGTGTAAATGACGTATACCAGCTCAGTGGCCTTGTGGTTAAAGTGTCCGTCCTGAGACTGGGAGGTCGGGGTTCGATCTCCGGCCAGGTCATACCAAAGAATAAACATGGGACCCAGTGCCTCCCTGCTTGGCACTCTAGGGTTGGATTGGGGGGCAAGTCCTGCGACATACTAGCGTCATGTCCAGGGGGTGTACTTGTACATCAAGCTGCCTCACGCTACAGAAACAGAAGATGGGCTCCTGCCCTATGGGCCTCATGACTCAGCTAGGCTTACTTAATTACGTATAATATATTCTTCTTTCGCTTACGCCCGTTCTTTTCTCCTCCTCCCGGTCTCAGAAGAAGCGCACGCCTCCCAAGCGCGCGGGTGGCCGCGGCTCCGGGGGCAGCTCTAAGACGGGCAGCCGTCCCGGGACACCGTCCATAGACTCCGCCTCCACATCCAGCACGCTGCGTGCCGCTGCCAGCAAGCTGGAGCAAGGTGCTTACACACAGATCCTCGCTCACTCAAATGCACATGCCATTATATGAACTAGGATGGTGTGGTTCCCAAACCTTTCAGGCAGTGTTGATTTTGACAGCACATTTTGATTTTAGTTTTCATTTAGTTTTTTTTGTATTTTAGCCGGCCTTGATGCCGTCTTAATGGCTAATTTTACACTTAAAATAGCGATCTACAAGCTCACAGATCGGCTATTTCCAGCATGCAACCAAGTGTAAAATGACCCTAACTTTTATATTTGTTGACTAAATTGTCAACATATTTAGTTTTAGTCATCATAGCTTAGTTTTCATTTAGTTTTGTCAGTGAAAAAAGGTAGTCGACGAACATTTTTCGTCATAGTTTTACTTACAAAATCAACACTGCAAACTACTGAAAATAGCAGATCTACAAGTTCACAACCCGTCACTTCACACAGCGTTGTGAGCTTGTACATCGGCTATTTTCATTACTTTGAATTTGTTTTTAAGTCATGAAAAACTTGAAAGTTTTAATTTGAAATAATTATAAACTAAATGTAGGAAATGTAGGGACCCATAAAATGTGTCCACGACCCACAGATGGGTCTCGACCCACTGTTTGGGAAACGGTGAACAGGAGACACTGTTTTTTTTTTTTTTTTTTAAGATATTTTTTTGCGGCTTACGCCTTTATTGATTTTTTTAAGGGATAGAAAGTAGGCTGACAGGAAACGGGAGAGAGATGGGGGGATGACATGCGGTAAAGGCCGTGTCGGGTCCGGGAGTCGAACCCGCGGCACACCGCGACTGGATCACCAGTCCGGTGCCCAGACCGTTACGCCACGGCCTGGGCCAACAGGAGACACTGTTGTAGTGATTGTGGGTGCGATCAAAAGTCTGCAAAGTCCAGTAAATAAAGTAATAAATTCCTCTCAGGTTGGACAAAATTGGATTATTTTGTTTCTCACCTGATTCTGACAGGACATTAGGTCAACTAGCCAGGATAAAAAAAATCTACCCTAATCTGCTCACTGCTAATACCCTAAATGTGCCTTAATCCAAGATGGCCCTATTGATAACCTATTATAAGGCAATATTGTGACATGTCAAACTAGGGGGTTTTCATAGGGCCATCTTGGATTAAGGCACATTTAGGCTATTAGCAGTGAGCAGATTAGGGTAGATTTTTTTATCCTGGCTAGTAGACCTAATGTCCTGTCAGAATCAGGTGAGGAACAAAATAATCCAATTTTGTCCAACCTCTGCCATTTAATTATTGGACGGCGCTGACCGAACCGAACCTCAGAACAGCGAGACTGCGTTAACCAACCAACCAACCGACTCAGTCATTTGTGGGAACAACAATAGTTGAATTAGAACACTGTTATTTCTCAAGGGGAAAGTCCACAACTTCTATGCTTGTGAACGTATGTGAAGTTGCCGGAACAGCCAGTCTCTAGGGGAGCAAGACATGTCATCAAACAGATGTCACACACACACACACACACACACACACACACACACACACACACACACACACACACACACGTGCGCACAGTGCCGCACATGCACACACACACACACACACACCTCTTAAATAATTAATATGTTAGCAATGGTACTTTTACCAAAATCTGTGAGTTCTGTGATTATTAATTACTGTCTCCTGAGTCCTGACGTTAACCCCTCCCTCATCATCGACATCCTCACCAGGTAAGAGACAGCCACCAAGTGGCGCCACTGACACGCCGGCTGCCAAGAGGCTGAAGATGGAGCCCAACAGTCAGAGTCCTGCTGCCTCTGGCTCTGGGAAGAGCACGCCCCAGCCCGCGTCTGGCAAATCAACCCCCAGCACTAGGTAAACGTTAACTTATGTTGTACCTTCTCTCTCTAGCTCCGTTTTACATATACTTTTTTTGTCGTCACGTCGCACCCCAAGGGCCGCCACACATTTGAATGCAATGGCAAATGTATTCAAAAACAAAGCACACAGGCCCTCACGTCATTCTCGGTGAACTCCTCCAGTCCTGGGAACAGTCGACGTCTGGTGCACGTCTGGTGCAGTGTAGCAAGGTTATGCACATCCCTCACCTTTAACCCGTCCTAACGGGGAAATGTTAGATTTTTGCGTATAGCAGATATAGGAGCTTGCAGCATCTTGGAATATCGGCCTCAGGTCGTAAAGGGTTATGGTGTATTAATTCCACTTCAGACACTGTACAACCAAATAAGTTAGTCGACATAACTGACAAACCAAACCAAATGTGTCCCCTTCCAACAACTTGATCCACAAATCACAGGAAATGAAAAAACATTATTTTTCCCCATAAACACTTTTTTTTCTTCAAACAGAGGTTTAGAGTTATTAAGTGGTTTAAATTACATTACAAAAACAGATGTTTGTGTGTGATTTCTTGTGTGGGTCGGAGAGTGATATTAACATGCAGGGACAACATTTGCATGAGTGGTTTTGGTTGGTCATTGGCCCCATTCTTCTCCAGTTTCACCCTCCTTAAACACAGCCTATCAGTACCCATTTGCTTTTGTTTGTATACAACAGCATACAGTACCAGCCGTTGCGACCGAAAATCAACCGATAATTCCCAGTAGGTTACTTATTACGCCGATCTTATCTAGCCGATCGGCTCGTCTGGAGCCTGATGGCTGCGATTGGCGTTGATGACACGTTAACCGATCTTATCGGTCTAGTCAGGTCTACTGGACATGTTGGGAGCCTACTGAAAATGACAAGCCTCCTCATACCCTCCCCTAAACTTAACCGCAAGCATGTCGCAGCGCGGTCCTAATATTAACGCATGTTCGCCAACCTTAATCCTGTCGTTTTTTTTATCAGTCGGCAGAGCATGCCCATACTCGTCGAAAACAATCGTACTGATCCTAAGTGATCACTGCGGTCTTGTCTATTGATAACAGTCGAATCGGGTGACAGTACTTGCTGCTAGCAACAGAAAAAACACTTTGCGTTCACCACCACCACCACCTGTCCTCTCGTGCCCACAGTGACGTGCAGCTGACGGAGGAGGCGGTGCGTCGCTACCTGATCCGCAAGCCCATGACCACCAAGGACCTGCTGAAGAAGTTCCAGACCAAGCGCACGGGCCTGAGCAGCGAGCAGACGGTCAACGTGCTGGCGCAGATCCTGAAGCGCCTCAACCCCGAGCGCAAGAACGTCAACGACAAAATGCACTTCTACCTGACCGAGTGACTGGTGGAGGGGGCGGCCACGTTGTGTTGTGGATGGGGAGAGGTTTGACGAGAGCGACCCCGGTGAGGAGGAAAGGGAAAAACCATTGAAGAAAATGTGATGGAAGGAAGCCCAGCCCTGTGCTATACACTCCTCACATAAACAATAAAAGCGGGTGTGTTTGTGTGTACGCCGTTCTAACACTCAGACAGATGGGCAAAATTCCATTTGAATGGTAGAAAAGCTGTTTATTTTTATTTTTATTCTGATTATTTGACTAGTTTCCTAATAAAAAGATGTTACTTGTAGGTTGTTATCTTTTCCTTTTTCTTCATTAAGGAGTTTTGTATCCTCTTAGTAAAGAAAACACTTGTCATATGGTCAATAAACTGTTTTATAACCTATCCTATAGTATGTGTATTGGCAAGAATCTGGTGATATTTATACGATATGATACAGTGGTTCAGATGATTCAATATTGCAATTACTTTTTAATGCAATCAACATTGGGATCTGTATTTGTATTTTTAACATCCTAGCAGAACTTTGTGCAATTAATCTTTGCATATACCAGTAAAAATATTTATTAAAAACTATTGCAAGTATTAATGGTTCACCCCTATTAGCCTAACATGGCTAATCAATCAATCAAATCATCATACAAAAGTAATGAAAATCACACCCGTGTGAAGTGAGGGGCGCTCTTATCATCATACATCATCTAATTCCTGCCAATGAGAATTTGTGTCCTCACCTTCGTCTTCAATGTTTGTGTTTACAGTACACACACCCTCAAAGCTGGACATAGGAGGGGCTAGCGACACTCAATAAAAAAATCATCCATTCATTGTCAATGGGAATTTAATCTTTGAGTAGCTAGGAAAGTGGTTAACTAAGTTCATGGTGATAAGGCATCATCAGAGCATCCGTCTAAATAAACAAAGTAAAGTATTGGGCCTTTGAAGTCCAGTAATTCTGCAAGCATCTCCACAGCATCTTTGATGGAGTGCTCTTCCTCTTCCCCCACTGTGTGACCCAGAGACAAGAAAGCATGGTTGTATACAGTACATGTATGCACACATTGACAGTCTCATTTACATGTGCGCAAACTCAACGTACTTCACAATAAGGTTTTTATCTACTAGAGTAGAGTGCTTAACTTACCAGAGAGGATGATGGGTTCTATGATCTCATTATACTCCCTCAATGCCCAGATGATTAGATGGCCCAGATCCCGAGGAAAAAACACATACACACTTAACTGGTTAGGCTGCACTTACAATTTATACATATTTAATAATGTGTAAATAATATGTATATTTATGCAAATATTTATGCTGCACTACTGTACCAGGGAATAAGTGAACTGTCTTCTAGCCATGCCAGAGCCCCACACATTCACAGGAGTTCCTTCCTCTATGGGAAAAACAGGAAAATATTGGGATTTGTTTTAATCCCGTGACACCATAATTGACTTGAGTAGAAGTATTTGTATCAAAATGTGCTTAAAGTACCAAAAGTACTCATTATGCAGACTGTCCAATTTCACAAGTTTTCAAATGTATACAAATCTTTTGAAAATAGCAGATCTACAAGCTCACAAAGCACCACATTGTGGCGCAGTGTGTGCTTGTAGATCGGCTATTTTCAAATGGCCGAAATGTATAGGGATGAAGTGGTTAATGTATGTTAATAATAATCAAAATCTACAAAGTAACTAGTAAATAAATCTTTCAAATAATTGTAGTAGAGTGCAATATTCGCCCCTGAGATGTAGTGGAGTAGAAGTAAAAGTACTGAAAATTGGATATTCTCCAGTATAGAGTAAATACCTCAAAACTGTATGTAAGTACAGTACTTGAGTAAATGTACTTAGTTACTTTCCACCACTAGTCGGTTCGCTCCTTCCAAGCCCTCCACAGCAGGGTTAGCATTGAGTACATGTAGGCCTACTGTACATTGAAAATAGCAGATCTACAAGCACAACAGGTGATGATGCTACACATCGTGAACTTGTATTGCCTATTTTAGAAAATAAATGCAAATGAAGTGATTTTCTTTAAGTGTAGTTTTGAAAATGATTGAAAATAGGGTTTTAGTGTTTATTATATCTCTAACTCCCTACTAAAGAGGAAAGTATGGGTTACTATTTGCTGCTTTTCAAGCTGTTGTCAGATTAACTTGTGTGTCCCCTCCACACCCTGTTTGTGTGCACAGCTCACCTGTTCTGGACATCAATAATTCTTTTAGCATACGAGTAGCCAAAGTTGGGGTCGTGGGGCGGCCCATTGTGTATCTGCAAGGGTTAGGGAGGAGAGCAGGTATTCATGCAAGACAAGCTTTGTCCAAATAATTAACAGATCGTGTTTCTCTGTCATATAGCCGTACAAAAACAATGCTACAAAACCAGGATAATTGCTTCTGTAGGACCATATACTATAACTACTCCTATGGAGTCTGTCATTTCTATAGGCTCTCTCTCCCTCTCTGCATATACAATGTCATGTAAAAGGCTATATATTTTTCTTTGTATTAGTTAATGCCTATCAGTTATAAACTATTCACCATAGTCTCATCAATAGGGTAGGTTGTCTTGTCAGGGAAGATGCAACTCGAAAGGCAAGACACCACCTTGGTGACGCCTATTTCATGAGCTGTTTGTAGCACGTTATCGTTTATCTTCAGATTGTCTCTCTGTGAAGACGGGAAAAGACACTCAACTTGTCTGCTTATATATTTCAACTAAACTGAACGTCTTTACAATAGAGTAGTTGGCTGCTGAGAAACTCATTTAGATTGTCTCACCAACAAGTGTAGGTTCTCCCTCATGTGTTGGTACAGTCCTCCTACTTTGGCAGCCAGGTGGATGACATGAGTGGGCCGGTACTTCTCAAAAACAGGATCTCTGTACTTCTGTATTCTGTATTTCATACAGTCTTAGCATAACAGTTTCACCGCAGCATCTCACTCATGGGGGGAAGCAGTTGGTCTCGCCTTGCAAACGGGTTCCCTGTGTAACTTCTCTGTGCAGCACTTCTGTTTAGAAAGGTGCTCTCTATATATATATATATATACAGAGTACATACAGTATTATGAGCATTAAAAGCAGAGCAACTGTATGTACAGGGGTCTCCACATATGGCCATAAAAGGACAAAGACAGACTGAGGGGTACAACACATTTTTGATAAAATCACAATCCCCATCTAGTACCCTGATGTCATGATGTCATAGTACTGGCGACGGCGTCATAGACTGGCCTGGACTCAATATTTGGGCATGCCTGATACAGAACTCCATATGGGCATAAAAGGGACACAGACGGACAGGTACTCTGACAACGGGTACAATACCTAATGTAATAATAACATTTAAACTTCAAATTGATCGCCAAATCAAAGCTCACTCACACATAATTGTATGTTTCAAAGTAGCAAATCCACCATTATTAATTTATTGAGTAAAATATTAATAGTAAAATATTAAGTATTTTTGATATATCTGTCTGTGGGTTTTCATAAATATTGAACCTATGCAAAGTATTAACAAGAGCGTGTGACTAAATAACTACATTGGATCCACAGGAACATACGATATGGAACATGCCTCTCTGACAGGTCACTTTTTACTCTTTGGGTGTGGCCTCATACAGTTACAGTAATCCTCGGCTGTCATCAGTGCGTGACTTAACGTCTGGGTTTCCGAAGCTAGTGCGTGACAGAACATACAAGTATTTCATCATGTTGCTTTACTTGTTGTCCTAGTAGTTACTTTGAAGGGCCTGAAGGAAGACTGTAGACACAGTAGGTAGATCTCATAGAGATTATGACATGTGTTGTCTTTCTTTGAATGTATTAATATATTGTGTCAATTAATATATTGTCAGACAATAGTATTTAAACTGATACACCGACACAATTGGTACGCAGCGCTCAAAGACCTTGCTCAGTTCAGTGAAGAGGGGTAGTGGTTTGCTCAAGGACTTATCTTTATCATACAGTAAGACTCAAGGAATACACTGTTGCTCTTGAAGAAAAAGGATTGATAATAGGCCTTTTTTATGAAATGGAGAACCATGGTTGATTTTTCACATTGTCTTGAAATATTACCATGATGATTGTTGTCCTTTTTTATTGTACATAATTAGTCATATTAGAATAAAGGCTTCTTAACTTAAAGGGAAATTATTATTATTTTTTTTTTGAACTTTGTTTTTATTCAATTTTTTTTTTTTATTTTTTTTACACACCAAATGATAATAAAAGATCGAACACAAGTAAAACATATGAATCAGGTAACTGTTTTGTATAGGCCTATATGTATATAAATATTTTAGCCGTAATTTTCCTCTATCAAACACTATTATTGTGCTGGTGTGTTTCCTTGCAGAAAGACCTCTGGCTATATTTTGATTGTGTTCCACTGTTTATGTCGACATTCATCCCATGCAGGGATGCCTCTCTGTGGGGAGGAGGGGAACTTGAACTTCACTGAGTTAATTGACTGTCTAAGAACACACTGTACTACAACTGACATGAATTACTTGTGATCAAAATAGAATCACTCATGATGATAAAAGTAATGTAGGGGAAAAGTGGGTTTCATCACATACTGTACATCAACATAAGCAAACTGTTCAAGGTGATCAAAAAAGGGATAGGCCTATCGTCGTACATGACCTTATGTTTGGCAAGAATAGTTGGAATAGCTGAATAAACGAAAGTAGACACTCAACAAACAAACAAAAACGATCCCACTCTATCAATAAGCATGTAATTATATTGATTTTAATTATTATTATTATTACTGTTATAACAGATACCATCATCATTCTAAGCATATTATCTTAACATCATCCCCATCACCACAACCATTACCACCAACATTTCCATCTCTGCCACCATTGCTGTCACTAGGCTATAATCATCACCACCATACTACCATCATCATGTACTTATATACTATATTTATACTGTATTTAGCCAAGATTTGTTTGAACAGTTTCTTGATGAGAGTGACATAAAAGGTGGTTGCACACTGAGCGAGTTTTTCGGAAAACCATTAAAAACGCAGCTAAAAATCCGAAATCGTGTCCGGTGTGTAGGGACCTTAATACTGTGTTTAACATTCTCAGTCAAGCCATTCCATGTCTTCACCCCACACAGACATGCACACACTCTTCTGAGTGGTGTGAGCACTGGGTTGCTGGATTATGTAAAGTTTACATAATCCAGCAACCCAGTGCTCACACCACTCATACAACATGGGGTACCCAGCAACATCTATTTACATAGTGTGATAGGTTCTTGTGTCATCAAATGGAACAGAACACAATAGGTGTTTGCCATCTCAACCAAAATGCTTGGTGGTTGGGTGAGGTCTCTATGTGCGAGCAATGTCATAGTTGGCCTCAAACCAATCACAGGTCTTTTTGACAGCTGAAAGAGAAGTGGAAAAACAAGTTATGTGATGCCAACATGCTGCATGCAAATATTCTGTACGCTTGTAGGCCGAGCGTGGAGGGCCAAAACTACAGAGATATTTCCTTGACACAAATTGAATCATTTGGTCTTGTTATCTTTATCTAGCTGTTGGATGAATCCATTTTAAAACAGAGACTCGTGTTTGACTGTTGTTAATATCTCATTAACAGCTTGTTGTGACCTCATCATTACACATTCTCGCCACAACTCGTCAAACACCTGAAGCCTACATTGAAGCTGAAATGAATACAGAATACAAATTCTGACCTTCTTTAAAGGGCGTGAAGGTGAAGTCGGGGAGGTAGCGTCTCAGCTTGGCATTGCTGGCTGTCTTCTTTATTTGGCCATCTGACATGGTTGTGTCGTACTGGCATGAAGGGGTCAAGGGCAGTGGTGGAAAAAGTACTGACATATTTTACGTAAGTAAAAAAGAATCAATACTGCAATGTAGTAAAAGTCCAGAATTCACTTGAGTAAAAGTATTGGTATCAAAATGTACTTAAAGTACAATGCATCATTCGAGCATTTGATTAAAGGTCATAGTTTTGGATACAAGTATTGGACCTTTGAAGTCCAGTATTTCTGCAAGCATCTCCACAACATCTTTGATGGAGACTTCATCCCCTTCCCCCACTGTGTGACAGAGAGGCAAGAAAGCATGGTTACAATATAAACACCTGCGCACAGTGACATACTACGGAACCCCTGAAAGGCCATGCATTCAAAATATATTTTATCTCGTCCGTACAAGATAATATCTCGTCCGTACAGGAGATAATCTTTGTGACCTGCTCATATATGTAAAACATCAAGAGATAACCTTTTGTGATTTGGCGCTATATAATAAAATTGACTTTTTACTTTTACTGACCCCTTGGCTTACAGTATGACTGAACTTACCTGAGAGGATGATGGGGTCGACTTCATTATACTCCCTCAGTGCCCAGATCATTAGATGGCCCAGATCCTGAGGAAAACACAGTACACACGCTATGAGAGTTAACCGGTTACGGTCCTTTCAGATGGGAAGCGATTAACGCGGCCCTCATGAGCAGACCTAGCCTTGCGTAGCAACACTAATATCACTGCGGGCATATTAGTTGGCTCGTGAAGTCCTCCCAGAATTGAGAGGGGCCAGACTTAATCTGCCTGGGTCAATATGCATTGCAAAGGCAGGTGAAGGCTGGCTACGCAAGGCTAGAGCAGACCTGTCGTTGATCCAGGCGACAACGTCTGCGTCACACACTGCCCATCTGAAAGGATCTTTAGGCTGCATTTGAATATTTCTGTTGCATATATTGATGCTGCACTACTGACCAGGGAAAACATGAACTGTCTTCTAGGTGTACCAGAGCCCCACACAGTCATAGGAGTTCCTCCCTCTATGGGTAAGACAGGGGGAAAACATTGTCATTTTCTTTTTCATGGTCTTTGTGTGTACAGTTACAGTAATATTGGTGTGTGTGCGTGTGTGTGTGTGTGTGTGTGTGTGTGAGAGAGAGAGAGAAAGAAAGAGAGAAAGAGTGTGTGCTTGCGTGCCTGTGTTACATACTTTTGGCCTTGTACATCTTGTGCACGAGTGCTGTAAGCACATGTCCATTTTCTATGTTGAAATTGTCGTGTGGTCCAAACACGTTAGTTGGGATGACTGCTGTGTATCGATGTCCATACTGCTGAAAGTACGCCCTGTGAACACGCACGCACGCACGCACGCACGCACGCACGCACACACACACACTTCTGAATTATTGTTGTTTTATTATTATTATTATTATTATTATTATTATTATTATTATTTATTTATTATTCACTTGTGTGTCCCCTCCACACCCTGTTTGTGTGCACAGCTCACCTGTTCTGGACATCAATCATTCTTTTAGCATGCGAGTAGCCGAAGTTGGAGTCGTGGGGCGGCCCATTGTGTATCTGCAAGCGTTAGGGAGGAGAGCAGGTATTCAATAAAGACAAGCTTTGTCCAAATAATGAATAGATCGTGTTTCTGTCATTGCTAGGCTTCTCTTTCACTCTATCTTGTGTGTGTATATATACACAATATATACTGTACAATACATACCCACACACTATATCAGTATATGTATATGTAGTATATAAAATATTTGTCTTTCTATGTATTAGTTCATTAAAAAAATCACACCCGTGTAAAGTGAGGGGCACTCTTATCATTATACATCATCATTGTCAATAAAAGGCTCATGGAGAGTCACTGACACTCAATCAAGCCTGATTAATATATATATATATATATATATATATATATATATATATATTATATGTATGTATGTGTATTGTTTGATGTATATAGACTTGATCCTTTCATTCTATACATTAGGTTTACATTATTATATTATTTTTTGTGGCTTTCGCCTTTATTTTAATGGAGGGACAGACAGTAGGCTGACAGGAAATGGGGAGAGAGATGGGGGGGAAGACATGCAGTAAAGGCCGTCCGGATCGGGAGTCGAACCCGCGGCACACTGCCAGACTGGATTACCAGCCACGGTGCCTGGACCGCTGAGCCACGGCCCAGGCCTAGGCTTACATCATTGATTGATTACTTATTTAGATATGAATTATTCCATGATCTGAAGATGGTTTAATATTGAAGTGATTTAGATTGAACTGCTATTCATGATTTGTTTATTGAAACAGAATTCCATATGTTTCTTTTATGTAAAGCACATACCACAAGTAAACTGCCACATTGTGGCCAAACACAGTCCTCTGCCTTCATTCCTTTATATGGTCAGCCTGGCCAGTGGCCTTGCCTGCTCACCTGTCAATCACTATACCTGAACTATTTCCATGAGACACTCTTTCAATCATCATCTCATGAACAACTGAATTTATGTGAATGGTTAGCAGCCAATTTGCTCGTCTACATGTTGTATTTTCCCTTCATTGTCAAAGGCATTTAATGTTTGTTGCCACAAGTTTACGTCATATTCGGCACACATTTGACCTAATTTCTCCTTTCATTGTCAATGGCAAATATGAGACGTGTGGGGACAACATTTACGTCATATTTCAGGCACATTATGACCTAATTGCCCCTTTCATTGAACTGAATTCATGTGAATGGTTAGCCGATTTGCTCGTCTAGCGCCCCTCAAAAAATATACCTAAACTCACCATAGTCTCATCAATAGGGTAGGTTGTCTTGTCAGGGAAGATGCAACTCGAAAGGCAAGACACCACCTTGGTGACGCCCATTTCATGAGCTGTTTGTAGCACGTTATCGTTTATCTTCAGATTGTCTCTCTGTGAAGACAGACTGTCATAACCAGCAACTCAGTAGATAGGTTGTGGCCCCATATTTATGGTGGCTCTATAACCAAATTGAACATGTTAACAATAGAGTAGTTGGCTACTGAGAAACTGATTTAGATTGTCTCACCAAAAAGTGTAGGTTCTCCCTCATGTGTTGGTACAGTCCTCCTACTTTGGCAGCCAGGTGGATGACATGAGTGGGCCGGTACTTCTCAAACACAGCCCTTGTTTGCACAGGATCTCTGTAAGCATGTCATAGTCTTAGCATCAGTTGCACCGCAGCACCTTTTAGAGATCACGCCCATATTGATCAGCAGCATCCCACAAGTTTAGAGAAGTGGTCAAACTCAGAGAGATTCACAGCCCTCCCACCCCAACAGCAAACTGGCCAGTGTAGATATGATTGATAAAGACATGATGATATGACTTACACAAGATCGGCCTCCTTGGAAGAGAGGAAGAACCACTCTTCTCCCTCCCGTCTCTCACCTTCCTCCTGCACCACATGCTTAATGGCGCTGCCCACCAGCCCAGACCCTCCAGTCACAAGGACACGCATCGAATTGTTCTCCAAATCCATCTTCCGTATCTACTGTATCTGGTTTTCAATGAGGTGGCATTATTTGAGTTTTTTTCCCCCTTGAAAACAAAGTAGGCCTAACTATATATACTAAATAAAAATAAAAAATAAAATACACTGTACGTGTACACTAAATTAACACAGCACTGAAACAAACAGTATTCATTTTAAATGCTAAATTATCAAACATGCGTTCCAATTAAAACCAGATACATTTAATCATTAGTCTTACCATTTTAGCCACCTGCTCCTTACCCGTGTCAGTTTTTTTTGTGTGGGTGCCAGTCCTGTCTGGCAGGTTAGTCACACACACAAAAAAAGAAAAGAAAATTCACCCAGGCTTTCATGGCATTTCAACCCTGACTATGAACTGAAACAGGTTTCCTGTGGGTGTGGGGATAGCTTTTGACCCCACCTACAAGGTGGGGTCATCCAGCATCTCAACCACCTGGATAGATGGGATATACTACCATCTTGTGGCTGCAGCTAGGCTTCGTGGGGTCTGTAATTGAAGTCTCTTTTTTTGGGTGAACTACTCTAACTACTTTAACTTAAACAAACAGCTGAGGTCGCGGAAGAGTTTAATCTAAACTCTTACCATGGCAAGACTGAGCATACTGTATATAGTGTGCAGTAACAAGACACAAAGTGATCATCCTGCATCTGTAAGGTGACAAGGTCTCTCATTATTCTACCACATTTAACCACGGGTCAAATGCTGACTTTGTTTTTTTAACCACTGGTCTAATAAACCTGCACTGTCTTCCTTCCCCTTGTGTAGGCCTACAGAAAGTATGAATTAACATTGACAGGAATATTTAATGCGTTTAGTACTTTGTTGCATGTCATCCATCTATACTTGTTTTCCAATGCAGGTGCACATTATTGACCCAGTTCTTTGATGCTGTTGATTCGAAAAACAAAATCACATTTAGCTGGTTACAAATATTTATAAGATATTTGCAAGTGTTCTCATCTTGCATTTGCAAGCCTAATTCACATCTACAGCTAATGTTTTCCTAAACCCTGTAAGAAACATGATCATACTAAATTAGGCTCACAGAGCCTTAAACTGTTTTGTTGCAAGGAGTTGCATTGGTGCGGTCGGACCTTATTAGGCATGCTTTTAAATTAGACCTGATGCAAAATAAGTTTACAGTTCCTGTGCAAAGTGTGCAACTTACATTTTATTTTAGTAAAGTGCATCAGAAAGTCAACATCATAAATGCTTTAAGCACTTCTGTGTATTACACAGACTTTACAGTGATAACATAATTTAAATATAACTTATCTAAACACTATGAATCACATTCACTCTTTGATCAAATCTGTGTTGGTAATTGCCAACAACATTTTTGAAAACATTCCCAACATTGTATGAATGCATTTTTATGTGACTTCCCCAGAGCAGATCCCCTCAGTTCAAGTTGTGGCCTTTCTGTATTAGGAGTCCAGTCTGTGTGGCAGTTATGTGTTCTCACTGTAGCTCTCTGGCTTCAGACCGGAAGGTTCCGACAAATGACGGAGACACGGCGCTGGCGAGGGATCCTCTGTCCGTGGAATGACGACTCTTCGTCTTTCAGGATCTCGTGGGTGAAGTCATACCTGGCCTGGTCCCTGCGTGGTTTTGGACAGACGAGGGGGAATAGATTATGCTACTTTTTAGCAGCATGAATGTGATGATCAACTGAACATGATGGCTCATGTTCAGGATGGATTTTGCTAATTGCCATCCGCAATCCCAAAACATAAAAGTAATGAAGTTACATAACTACCAATAAGAAGAATGAATATAAAACATTTTAGATCATTGTTTTAGTTGTGTTTTATTATATATTTCCAAAAGTGGTCTGCCTATGATGGACCTCATTATCACCTCTGGTATCTGACCTAGTGCCACATCCAGTCTATCTCTATGTAAACATTAGTATACAAAACAAAGACTTTTAAAATGAGCAAAACATTAAAGCTACAGTGATGGTACGAGTATGGTTTCCTATTGAAAACCTTGATAGCTCTCTTCAAAAGCTGTTAGAGTTTCTCAGTCCCACCCCCTTTCATGACGAAGCTAGGACCAGAAGTGAATTCCTCATTCATTTTTCCCATAGACATTTTAAAAAGTATTTATTTAAAGACTATTACGCCACGGAAGACAAAGACAAATCATGACAACAAACACAACATTTTGGGCCGATCAAATAATTACAAAGAAGAAAAACAACAAAAAAAGTGTTGTAACCTGCCGTTTTCTTGTTCTTTCTAATTATTTGTTCGGCCCGAAAAATTGTGTTGTTGTCATGATTTGTCACAACTCGAGTTGGCTTTGTACGAAGCTTAAAAGGTCTTTAAATAAATACTTTTTGAAATGTCTATGAGGAAAATGAACGGGGAATCATTTCCTGGTCCCTGGTAGGGGGCAGGACTGCAACCTCTATTGGTTGTAGGACTGTGGCACCAGAAAACTAAAAGTGTATAAAAATATACTTTTTGAACCAGTCTTGACATTAGACAAACCTGATTATGTAAAGGGAGCGACGGAGCAGCAACAGGTCCAACCATTCGTCGGTGCCCCCCTCCTTCACCAAACGCATGACACTGTCTGAGAGCAGACTTAACCCTGCGATGGTACTGCCACAAAACTGACAGAAGATGAGGATCAGAACAGGACATTACGAAACACATGTGTGTGTGTGTGTGTGTGTGTGTGTGTGTGTGTGTGTGTGTGTGAGATATATATATATATATATATGCTTTTAGCTTCAGGCTATTCCATTTTGATCACCTTTAACTATGTACGGCAACAGTTTGCTTATGTTGATGTATGTGATGTGATGGATACTGGTGAAGATGATCGAGATAAACAAAACTACGGGAGACTCTCAAAGGACATACAATGAAACAAAAAGTATTATTGAAAGCTGGCTATTTTTTATTAGAGGATATTTCTGAAATGGGTCTAAATTACATTTTGTTACCGTACCTGCCCTGATGAAGACTCTTGCGTGAGTCGAAGCATGTTGGCTTTTTTATACTTTTCTAAATACCTTCCTCATTTTTAAACTTTTGAGTGCTCTGATCACCGCCTTTTTTCTAGTATTCCAGCCCCACTGATCTTTGAAGAACCAGTCTATTTTACTTTTAAACTTATACTGCACCTCCATCGAGCACCTGGTTGTCTCCACCAGGCCGAAGGCATGTGGGGAGAGTATGTTTTGCACTCCGTCCGTCCGTGTGTCCGTCCGTCCGTCCGTGTGTGTGTGTGTGTGTGTGTGTGTCCGTCCGTTAGCAGCTAATCTCGGCCACCGTTAACCCGGTCGATGCCAAATTTTGCACACACACTCCCTGGATGCCAACGATGAACCTCTGCCCCAAACTTTCCAGAACGGCCTGTTATAGCGCCACCAGGAGGCCGCTTTGTGCAAAACAACTTTTTGCACAGTACACCTACAGATTTTGTCCAAACATCACGCAAATTGGTACACAGTCTCTCTACAGCCATTCAACGAAACCGGTCTTTCAGATTTCTCAGACTCCATCCTGATTGGTTAAGATTGGCTTCCAAAGTTCACAGGAGTGCTCAGTTTCAAACAAAATGCTGTAAATCATGAACACATCGCGTGATTTCCTTGAAATTGTGCACGCACATTCCCACTAGGCCGAGGACGAAATGCCACATGAACAATTTCAACTCAGCCTCAAGGTGGCGCTATAACTGGCCGAAAAGTGTTTTTACCTCTAACTGCACGAATCTGTGGATCACTTTGTATGCCAACTCCCTAGAGGCCAAGGAAAAACCTTTGTCTGGAATTTTTCACATCTGCTCTTTATAGCGCCACCATGAGGCCCACATATGTAAAACACATTTTCTATTATTACTCCTTCAGATTTTATCCAAATTTCACGCAAATCGGTACACATGATCTCCATAGTCATGTGATCAACACAGGTTTGTTTGATTTCTCATATTCCATCCTGATTGGCCACGATTGGCTCCTACAGTTTTCAGGAGTAGCCCGCTTTGTACAAATCGCCACAACTCCTCAACGCAGCGTCCGATTGCGATGAAACTGTGCACGCATATCCCCACTAGGCTGAGGAAGAAATCCTGGTGGAGACCTGTGCCCAGAAGGGCACTTTTTCTAGTTGCTTCTCTTTTTGACACTTTGTTAGAGGTTTGGGTGGTGTCGTAATAGTGTATCTTCCATACATTTTACTCCATTGATTAGAAATAGATTTCCCAAAATAGACTGAGGTTAACAGGTGCATGCGATTTTCAACCCACGGCACGGGTGATTTTTAATTGGCAGCACAGGTTTGTCTGACTAATGACTGTTGGTAAGTCTAACCAACACATGCACACCCAGGTTACAGGTCTGCAATGCATGCAGTGAGTGATGACTGCATAGGAGAGAATTCACCTTGACGCTGTCGACATGTGGTTTGATGTAGCCAGCCTTGTCCAGGTCTAATATGTGTACTGGGCCCAGCAGTGAACTGCCCTCAGGGAACGCTACAGATCTGAGCCGATTCAAGACGCCCTCACACACCGACCCCCATCTCAGACGCTCCGTCTCTCGGTACCCGTGAATAGCCTGAAGGGTGATGAACACAAGATACTAGGCGGTAAATTCCACATTGTTAATGGATAACAAATAGATACAAATATCAATATTTTGCTGTAGATCAGTCAGACTTCGATCTTGTGATGGGCACAAGATCTTTTCCCGTAAAATCTGAATCCCCCACCCACCCCTTTTTCCCCTCACTGTATATGTTTCTTTTCCCTTTTTACCTCCTATGATTTTTACCCTATATGATTGACTATATAGTTGTGTATATTCGTAAGTCTCTGTTTTGATGAATTAAAAATGGTGGGCCCTATTGTAAATGCATTGCTGTGTAATGCTTTATGGTGTCGTCCACTCAGTTAACAGTTGTTGTATTGAGTTGTACTTGAAATGTACTGTAATTCTGCAAACTGTTAATAAATCAATCAATCAAAGATGGCGGTAGTGAGTGGGCGTATCCGTTGAAGGTCGGAATTACGTTCAAAGTAAACAGGAAGTAAACAAACGGTATTACTTCTTTATTAAAAACTACGGACTAATACATTGCACAAGCACTCCGTAGGCCTCTCTATTGTACCCCCAAACGTCTCGACCTTGAACTGTTGTTATTCATGATTTGATGTGAGTCACTTACACCATCCCAGTGGTCAAATTCGTATCGTTTCTTCTTCAGGCCCAGTTCCAATTCTTGCATAAGAGCCGTTTCCTCCTCCTCGCAGATGAAGTTCGGCCTCACCTCCACGTGCGTTCTGAACCTCTGGACCATCTCCCGAGTCGAACCGACCACCAGCTCCTCATCTCGGACATGGAGCAGACCGCTGTTCGCAGGGGAGGCGAAACAACGCCAGGACGTACACGGAGCAGGTACTTTGTGAATTCGTCTTACAGCTTTTAGCAATAGTTTCATTCTGTCGTTTTGTATCTGGTGTGATTCGCTGTAATAGCCTAGTAGTAGGATTTTGATGTTTGTGTTTACATTCAAGTCGGGTCAGACTGCGATGGGCAACGCCATGTTAGATTACGCAAAGCATTGTGGGGGATGTAGTTCTCTGAGTCTGAAAAGCTGCTCATATAGTAGCATACAGCCAGGTTACAGGTATAGTAACTGCTTCAAGCTTTCCGTTCTCATCTTTCCCATAATAATAAGTAAGCTATGTACATAAGCATCGACTCCCAGTCCCCGCTTCATAAGGCGTCATGACTCATGATAATGAAATCGTGACTTTCCCTAGCCTAGTATAGATGCTGTTGTGAATGTGAGCTGCCTCATCAACGTGTTGTTGTTTACTTTCTCCACTGGGGGGCGCGATGAAGCTGAGAGAGAGAGCTGCACCTCCAGGCTCCAGCTCAAATAATTTCCTCTAGTACACATGACACTACTAGAGGATATTGCATTTAATTATATATAAGTTTATACTGCAGTGTAGCCTACTGTTGAGAAACCAATTTTCCATCGGAATGCCACAGTAGAACATATACATACATATCCTCAAAACAGTTTTACTTCCTCCAGGCCTGTATAATATGGCAGATGAATGACAAATTATGTTGATAATTGATAATGTTTGTTATACCAGTTTTAATCTCTGAGGGTTTTTTTCAATTAATTAATATTAATTTTCAATTAATTTATATACCTGTAGACAGAAGTATGTCTTACACTAAATAATTGTTTTGAATACAGTCACAATCCTCCCCCCCCCCCCCCCCCCCCCACACACACACACACACTGTATGACTACATACAGTTTTGCTTTTTCTTCCGGAGAATACATTCACTTGCATGTGACACATTACATATATACGAGTGCGCACACACAGCTATAACCCACACACAGTGACAGACCACTCACATGCGCACATATGTGGCCTGCACGCTATGCACAGCCACAATGGAAGTCCACTCATCGCTGTCCTGCGCAGGCCAATGCTCTCATAGCTTTGGGATATAAAGAGACACACACACACACACACACACACACACACACACACACACACACACACAGAGCGAGATGGGTGCGGGGTGATAAAGGCAGAGGAAAAGACAAATAGAGCTGCAACTATTGATTATTTTCTTAGCAATTATTCTATCGATTACTTTTTAAATTCATAGAATTATTATCAACAAGCAACTTTATTTTTGTGTATTATTATTATTATTATTATTATTATTGTTGTTATTATATATTTTTTTGCTAAAGTGTTGTAAGTGTTAAATAGCCCTATTAAGTAAAAAGGGTCTCCTAAATAGAAAATGTATTTTCAAGTTGGGATACCAATTTAATCCAATCAGGATTTTATAGTTTTACTATTTTTGACAATGTTATAATATTTTTAAAGTTTTTACTTTATAATGACATGCCCAACGATGATTATTTCATTTCATCATCAATTATCGTTTATATTTTTATAGTCGTTAACTGTTGCACCCCTCAAAGAAACCCAAGAAGCATTCAGAAGACTGAAAGAGGTGAAGGGAAAGGGAGGTCACCCTGGCCACTTGCCTGACCGACTGTGTTTCATGCCTCATCTCCTGCCTCTACCCTCTGTCCTCTCAGCTGGTCACCACTCACTAGGGCCGCCATCCAAGTTCCTCCTTCGTCGTCAGCCATTTCTCCAGGGGCCATTTTAGTGCTGGGATGTGAGTTTGCGCCAGAGCTGTGGAGTAATCTACAAAAAGACGATGAGCTGCTGTGTGAAACGAAACCCTACGTACACAGGTATCAAGTTCAACATCACTGCAGTCACAGGCAAAACAAGATTTAACCATGCCCTATGCAGTTGACCAGGTTTGCTTCTCTACTCCAAATCTCTTGACCAAAAATAGCCAATCTACAAGATCAACGTGAGCTTGTAGCAAATGGTCGCTGGTCACCGTGTATGTGTGTGTGTGTGTATACAGTGACATCATCGATGGAAAATACAAGCTAATAGAAACTGCAGCCTTTCCTGAAAAGTTGCAATGCGAAAATGGAAGCCATCGTTCTCACGATAATGAAAATCTAAACATTTTTGTATATGAAGATAGGTTGAAAAGTGGTGCTTGCTATTGCTATCATCACAACACTTCTCTTGCTTCACCTCTCCATGGTCTCTGCACCATGGACTGAACAGGAAGTGTGTGTGGTACTAGAATGCTGACAGGGTGACAAGTGTTACCGTATTGATTGTAAGGTACACTGTACGTTCAGGTTGCCCTCATGCTGCACCTGCCAAATGGTTAGCTACACATCTGATTCTCCGCAAAGCTTATTTGGTCTGGACCCTGTTAATTTCCTGAGTCGACATGCTTAGTCACTTATATACCCTATATACCCAGGATTCTATACTTGGTCATCTCGTTTGAGGGGACCAAGAGCTTGTAGGTTGGCTATTTTTGCCAATGTTTGTCTATTTTAGTGGAATGTCCACCTTTTATGACATGCTCAGAATCGGGGTGCTAGGATTCATGTGGTTAAGGAAAACCTTCACTCTTCAATCTCCACCCTGTTCCTCCTGGATTTCAGAACACAGACAGATTTAGACTTTACTGTGTCACTTGCCAATAGCTATCTTCTATTCTAGATCTACAAGCTCACAATGCGTCATTATAAATTAATCCTAATCATTGTTGGCGTCCTTGTTATTCCAGTTTCCAGTGTCTTCTTTTAATACTTCTTTTAGACTTGCATTTAATTGATATCCTCATTTTCCTGTCATAATATGGCAGGAGTATGGTTTATAATGATAAAATAAAGATATGGTGTCTGAATTTAGCTGAGTCGACTTTGTTTATAATGAGCTACTGTAGTGAGTCAGAACTGGCAGTGCAAGTCTTACTTTTATTACAGATGGTCACTTATTACCCTGCCTGCAGCAATGCATGGTGGGTATTGTAATTGCTTATGCCCATGTCTGTGTGTCTGTGTGTCTGAACAAAATTGCTCGACAACAGATGGCTGGAACTTGGTGGGAATGATCAGTTGGCTCGAAGAGATGAATAACTTTTAGATTAGATTTGTTTTCATGCATTAATAATCTTGCTATATAGCTGTATGCTAATTATACATTTCTGTCAATATGCTATGTATACATACTTTTGAAACTTCTTATTGTTTTTTATTTGATTATTATTATCATTTGTTATTATTTTATATTACAGACAGACAGGAATTTCACTGTGCAATGTTGCGACGGCTGTATTGTAAGAATGTGACAATAAATCCCTTGAACCTCAAGTATCTCAGGAACAGAGAGGCATACTGTAGATGTGGTTCACTGGCTTCCTTCAAAACAGGCCTGAAAATCCATCTTTCAGGAGAAAAAAGGGTATTCAAACTCACTTTTCCAATAGAAAAAGGTGATGCTTCCACTGCCCTTTTTTATTTGTACATACATTTTATATTTGTTGGTGATATTGTATTTTGGTGTAATTATTATGAAGAATTGAATACATAGGACCACAATGGAAACAAGTACCCAGGACTTGTTTTTGTAATCCTTTCAGCCTAAATGTCTGACTGTACCTTGTGAGAATCTACAAAATCTGAGATACAGGGAGAGTATAAACAATATATGTTGTTGCTCTCGGGCAGAAACCTTGTATCTCATATCATTGTTTTAAATAGCATGTCTTATTATAAGAGTGCTGTGTGCAGTAGCGATAGTAGCGTTTTAACAAGAGCTTGTGACTAATATAACTACACTGGATTCATTGGAACACAGATAATTTTTCCATAAAGTAACATTTTTGGACATACAAGGTTTCCACCCGACAGCGACGATAGTGTTGTCTACATATAATCGTATATGGAAGGTGTAGGTGGAAAGAGGGAGAGAAAGTGTGGAGAGAAGATAAAGTATTTGAAGCAATGTATTAAGCGAGAAGTGACATGGACACTTTGTGAGGTAAGTGAGGTGGAGAGAAAGAAGGGAGGATTAAAGAAGGAGGGGAGTTCAGAGAACAGATAAAGTGGTGACTTCAGCCCCACCAGAGACTCCCCCGGCAAAACAGTTGGCCTACTTTAAGGACAGGTTAGATCTCTCTCTCTCTCGCTCTCTCTGTCTTTTCCCCAAGCCAACATTGTGTGTCTTTCTAAAGTAGGCATGAGCAAGAGGGGAATTGCCACCTTTGCTCTCACAAAGGAACCTATGGGAACCTTCATGAAATTCAAACACTATTGAGCATTTTGTCAATGGATGAGTCTTATACAGTGAGGGATAGACAGTGAGGTTTAGACAGTGAAGGTTGGTGTTAGACAAGGAGTGCTAGTGAGTCTTAGACATGAGGCTTAGACAGTGAAGGAATGGACAAAGAGTGCTACTACTAGTGAGTCTCATGATCATGTCGATGCGATTAAAAGTAAAATAGTGTTTCAGAGTACAAAAATCTTTACACTCTCAGAATTAAATTAAAGCCCTAACCACACCAAAGGGTCGAGACGGTTTTAGCATTGTCCCAGCGGTGTGATATGTCCTGTTGCACGTTGACGCATGCCGTCCCAACTTCCCAAGTGATTCAACACATGGAATTCAATGGCCCAAACCACACCAAAGGGTCACCATGCAACTCCTTGCAATCGTTTGGACCCAAGGAGTTGCATGGGGACCATTGTGGTTAGGGCTTCAGAATTAAATTAACTTTGAGGGATTTAACCCAATAAGACCTGAGGCCAATTCTACAAATGCCTTGTAAGTTCTCACACTTTCAAGAGTTTAAAAAAATGTTCAAAAATAGCAGATGTACAGATGGACACTGACAGACATACTTGCTCTGATACTGTATCGTAATATCACCAGTATTTAGAGTTCTTTGTCAGGCATGCCCAAATATGGAGTCTATGCAGATGTCAGAATGATGTCAGAACAGGCCAGCTCCATATATGGAGATATAGGGGTGATCAGGTCCAGAGCCCGGGGAGAGGCTTCTGCACTCCCTTTGGGTGTGTGGAACGCATGGGCAGGGGCTCTGTCCAGAGCCTCTAGAGCGGTGCCCATTTGGCACTGACCTACTTGGAACGATGCAAGTTGGAAATGCATACCCCACCCAGTTATTACTTGCGCGAGCAGAGCGTGCGCAAGTACTGTTTAGCTGCGTATGTCGTTGACACCCTCGGCACATAGGGTATACGGTAGGTATCTGCTTCAAATATAATTATTGACATTATCCAAAACCACAATCAATATTTCTCGATGGAAGAGTATAGAGAGATCTGCACCTTCAACCTCTGCAGCTGTGTTTATTATATTGTATTAATGAAAATGTGCCCTTTTACTTTAGGAGGGAAATACGGAAGGCGCTGCTGGTACTGGCATTACAATAGGGTTACAGGCCATTTGCTGCTGCATAATACTAATCTCTCAAGACAGATTCGGCTAATCTTTTTTTTAACCGATTTAGTTTCCAGATTGGCATCTGACTGTACCAATATATCAGCACCCTGTACTGGAAAGAGCTCATGGTCTCTGCAGCATTTGGGAAAGCCTTTTGACACTGTGGACACAGTCATGGTTACATACTATTGTCTTGTTTTTTATGACATGTTGATATGTTTGAAGGATTTTAACACAGACAGCTAGCTTATGAAGAGTTTTAGCATGAAGTCAATTAACCTCTTATTTTATTTAGGTATAAATAATCAGTTTCGGCTGTTTCTTTCAGACGTTGCTACAGCGAATCATTTGCTTCCGGCCCACCCTGTCCTCTGCGGCCTCTTCTTTCACACCAACTAACTTCATGAGGTCCTCTTTCACTACATCGATAAATCTCCCCTTTGGTCTTCCTCTAAGCCTTCTGCCTGGCAGTTCCAACTTCCAACCTTAGCATCCTTCTACCAATACACTCACTATCCCTCTGCCCTCGTTTGTACATCGTGGTCTGGCCTCTCTGGCTTTAGATGAATAAGTAACTTCATTGAAACTTTAATGTCTGTGTCGAGGGAGAACCACTTGAACCCTTGTTCTCGGCAGGTCATAATAGGTGAGCATTCAGCTCAAATTGGCCAACATTCGATGAAAACAGCCGATCTACAAGCTTACAGTGTGCCCAGTTGTGAAGTTGTAGATCAGCTGTTTTCAGCAATTTGGTATAGATGGAAAAAAAAATACTTCTGATGGACCCTGGTCAAAGAAGTATATAGGGTTTAAGTGTTTGAAATAAGTACTGGCCTGGGTTGTGGCTTTAAAAAAGGAATTGCCTTTGTGCAGCTGCAGCAGCAGCAGTACCCTACTTATCAGTAGGTTAATAATTCTAGCTGTTTAAAAATTCATTCTGCTTATATCAGCACTGTGACTGCTGCCTCTGCGTGTGCTTGTAGAGCCTACTTACCACATACAGTACAAACACACACACACACACACACACACACACACACACACACACACACATACACACATACACACGGCACACACTGTGACACACACATTACACATAGGGATTAGTTGACTGCTGTGACGCCTCATTTACTTCGTTGCGTGCCAGTGTCTCGACCTGAAAATAGTCAATGCGTTGTGAGCTTGTAGATCAACTTTTTCCGTTGTGAGATGCTTTTTCTTTATTTTCCTCGCCAAGAGGCCTGGAACGACCGAAGGCGAAGGATTATGTACTCACTCATGTGAGTCTATCCGTCTGTCTGTCCGTCTGTGAAGAGCTAGCCTCGGTACCAGGCTTTCATTTTTGTTGGTGCAGTGAAGAGCTAATATCCGGTGCCATTGTACCGATCTGCGTAAAACCGTGCACGCACACTCTAAGGAAGAACCTCTGGCGCACATCTTTTCAAATCGGCCTGATGATGGTGCAATAACAGGCCAATTCACAATTGAACCGCAGGGCGTACGAGCGGTTTTATATGAATCCCTTGGATGATGGTGCAATTTCCCATGTAGGCCGCCTGACAAGATTTCCATATATATATATATACTAGAATTTCGCGGCCGCTTTGCGGCCGCTCATCCCAGAGTTACGTTGCCGCGCACTATGGGAAGAAGGAAATTGCGGGAGTTGACTCCACATGTAGTAACGGATGGGTTATTGGTTATTATTATGTGTCCTTATTAGTGTAGTGTATAGTCAACACGTTATGGCTCATACACACTGCCCGGTATTTGCTCCGATTATGCTGTCGGGGAGCATTTTTGGCACTGGCCGACAAAACCCCTGATCTGACGTTAAGCAGTGCCCAAAAGTTATAGATCACAAAGGCTTTGCAGGTAGAGCACATGACATGGCCCTAAAAATATATATAATTTTAATATAAAAAACTATTTTTGCATCTGCCGCTTGAGATGACCTGAGATGACTTGATTGATTGACATAAAAAAGGGCCTGTCAGCTCAAACACACAATGCAATAGTTGTTGTTGCGTACAATCATCAGTAGCAAAGTCAAATACCAAAAATAAAAACCCTACCATTTCCATTTCCCCCCCTCTATTTCCCATTCCATGTGCGTTTGTCTTATAGTTTCTCTGGCCTCTGTACTACTGCCACCTACCGTCCGTTCATTGTATTACACAGTGGGTGAAAAAAACACACCCCTTAAGACTAAACCAGACCAATCAGAGGTGTGGCTTCCAGAGGTACCTTTGACATGACATTTTGTGTGTGTGTGTGTGTGTGTGTGTGTGTGTGTGTGTGTGTGTGTGTGTGTGTGTGTGTGTGTGTGTGTGTGTGTGTGTGTGTGTGTGTGTGTGTGTGTGTGTGTGTGTGTGTGTGTGTGTGTGTGTGTGTGTGTGTGTGTGTGTGTGTTTCGATGTGCAGGGCGTTGCTGAAAATGAGCACCTGTGCTCAGCTACTTCCCTGGGTAAATAAATAAAAAGAAAAGGAAGAAAGGTACCTTTCAAAACCTATAGAAGTCAGCCTGGTACAGACGAAGGGGACACCACTGTATGTAGTCTCAATTACATTTTGTAACTATTTTCTGCAATGGGATGATAGTTTTATTTGGTGGGTATATGAGCTGGTTGTTTTGAAAGTAGCTCTGAAGTAAAAATAAAAGTGTGGGCAGCCCTGGTATAGATGAATATATATATATATATATATATATATATATTCATTCATTCCGTGGGTAAATCCCTGTAGGCTACCCACATATTGGTAGCCTATATTAGCCCAGTATTGGCGTTATGCATTTCACTTGAATAATGTTGTGTGCGCACGTGCGTGTGTGGAGAAAGACAGTTATTTAATGAAAGTGAAGATTATAACGTCCTGTATTGGTAGCCTATATTAGCCAATATTGCCGTTACGCATTTCACTTGAATAATGTTGTGTGCGCACGTGCGCGTGCGGAGAAAGACAGTTATTTAATGAAACTCAAGATTATAACGTCCTGTCTCACTGCCGCGGCGCCGCCGTGCGTGTATAGCCTGTGTTTGTGTGTGGGGCGTGGCGAGAGAGAGAGATCGTGGCTTCCAGGCGTGTGTGTGTGTGTGTGCAAGCCAGGCGTGCGTGTGTGTGCAGGCGTGTGTACTCGGCAGTTGGCTGGCAGGCGAAAATAGCCAAAGCGTTCCGTGTAATCGTAATATGTAGGCACAAACAAACTACTGACAAAGTACAATGTTGAGAGAGCGATATTTTAAATACAGAGATTTAGAAGGAATAAGCAAAATCGTGAGGCTACAATTCCTCTCCCCTTCCTCGTTTCTCTTCTCCTGCGGGAGATCAGAATGAGATTCTGAGAGCTAGTGTGGGCCTATTAGAAGACAGGGCAGTGTTGCCCAGGTTTGC